>NW_012105231.1:886210-916716 GCF_000951045.1 Mandrillus leucophaeus | reverse complement strand
CACATGAAAAAATGCTCATCATCACTGGCCATCAGAGAAATGCAAATCAAAACCACAATGAGATACCATCTCACACCAGTTAGAATGGCGATCATTAATTTTTTTATTTTATGGATTGTGCTTTTGGTGTTACATCTAAGAAATCTTTGCCTAATCTAAGGTCACGATGATTTTCCACTGTTTTCTCCTAGTAGTTTTACATTTTTAAGGTTTATTCTTGTGTCTGTGAAGCATTTTGACTTATTTTTCCATATGGGCAAGATGAATGAAGTATATTTCTTTTTTTGCACATAGAAAGTTAGTTGTCCCAGCACCATTTGTTTAAAAGGCTATTTATTCTTTCTTCACTGAATTGCCTTTGCAACCTTGTTGAAATCAATTGTCCATATAAGTGGGGGTCCCTGTTCCAGTAATCTGTCTCTCTATGTTCACACAAAAACACACTGTATTGATTAGTGTAGCTTTTAAATGTTTTGAGGCTGTAACTTTGAAAAACTAAAACTTTTAGTTTACTGATCATATGATGATCTATGTACAAAATTCAATGAAATCTACAAAAAAGCTACTAGCATTAACAAGTGAGTTTAGCAACCCTGCAGTATAAAAACATCAATATACAAAAATCCATTGTATCTATAAACTAGCAATGGATAATTGAAATCATGTAGTCATGTAGTGACATTGAAATTGAAGTCATGTTGTGTTAATCCTTCAAGTTTATTCTTCCTTTCCAAAGTTGTTTTGACTATTCTAGGTACTTTACATTTCCATACAAATTTTACAATTAGCAATTTTTACCAAAAAGAAGAAGCATGCTGAGATTTCTATTGGGATTGCATTGAACCTATAGATTAATTTGGGGAGAACTAATATTTTTAACAGTAATGGGTCTTCCAATCCACGAAAACAGTATGTCTCTCCATTTATCTTGGTCTTCCTCAATTTTTCTCAGCAGTGTTTTGTAGTTTTCCACGTGCAGATCTTGTTGATTTTTGTCAGATTGATCCCTAAATAGTTCCCATTTTGTATGCTATTGTAAATAGTATTCTTCTTTATTTTGATTTCAATTGTTCCTTGCTAGTATGTAGATACAATGGATTTTTGTATATTTTTTAGACTGCAATGTTGCTAAACTCACTTGTTAATTCTAGTACTTTTCTGTAGATCCCATTAAATTTTGCACAAAGATGATCATATAATCAGTAAATTTAAAGTTTTCACGTTTTATTTCTAATCTGGGTGTCTTTGTTTCTTTTTCTTGCCTAATTTTCTGGCTAAAACCTCAGCTACAGCATTGAATAGATACAGTGAGAGTAAACATCCTGTCTTGCTCCTGATATTAAGGGACGAGCATATAGTCTTTCACTATTAAGTATGATGTTCCTCGTGGATTGTTTATAAATTCCCTTTATGAAGTTAAGGAAGTTACTTTATCCCCAGTTTGCTGAGAGTTTTAGCATAACTGGATGTTGGATCTCATCAAATGCTGCAACATAATCATATGTGTTTTCTTTTTAAGTCTATAATAATGGGGGATTACATCACTTGATTTTTGAATGTTACATCAGCCTTGTATTACTGGACTAGGCCCTGCTTGCTCACAATGAAGTATTCTGTTTATATATTGTTACTAATCTTTTGTTGAGGTTCTTATGAAGGACATCAGTTTAATTTGCTTGTCACGTTTTGGTCAGTTTTAGTACCAGGATAACACTGATCTAATAGTATGAGTTGGGAAGTATTCTCTTCAGTTTTCTGGATAAATTGGCATAAATTGGAAATATTTCTCTCTTAAATATTTGGCAGAATTAACAGCGAAGCTATCTGTGTCTGGAGTTTTCTTTCTCAGAGGTTTTTAAACTAGAAATTCAATTTCTTTAATCAGTATGTGACCATTCAGGCTTTCTATTTCTTCTGGATTATGCTTTAGTAATTTGTGTCTTTCAAGGAATGACATTTTTCAAAATATTCCCTTATGATTGTTTAATGTCTCTCGCATCTATAGTGATATCACCTTTCTCATTTCTGAAGTTGGTAATTTGTGTCTTCTCTCTTGTGTTTTCCTGGTCAGTCTGTTTAGAGGTTTATCAATTTTACCTTCATGAAAAACCAGCTTTTTGTTTCATTTATTTTTTCTATTGTTTTTCTGATTTCCACTTCATCATTTTCCACTCTAATCTTCATTTATTCTTTCTTTTACTTATGTTGGATTTGATTTGCTCTTTTTTCCTAGCTTCCTAGGTGGAAGCTCAGGTAGTTTGATGACTTTCTGCTTTCCTAAGGGACAAGGGAACTTCAAGCCACATAGCCACCAGTGTTTGTTTATCTTGATGGGTGACCTCAATCAAGTTCAACAGCCTGCCTGAACCTCAGTTTTCCCATCTGAAAAATGGTGCCAAAAGTACCTAACTTACCGGGATGTTATGAAAACTCAATGGGGCCAGTTTTTTAAACACTAAACCCAATGCTGGCATGCAGTGATTACTCAAATGCTCCTTCTTTCCTGTCCCCATGACAAGCAACCACTTCATCACTTCCTTGGGTAACAACCCCAGAGCACATAAGAAGCACACCATAGCCACAAAACACAGAGATCAATGCAGTCACAAGAGAGTCCAGCAGATCTGATCTATTCATTTAGAGAGAAGCAAACCGAGGTACAGAGACTAACTCCCAGGCAGAACCAAATGTTCCTCTGGACTAGCTTTAGAGGTTTAAGCTGGGGAAATCAGGTTTTCTATGACACTCAATGACTTGGTAGACATTCCAGAGTAGAGCCAAGGAAAGGCAGCCCCAAATCCCTTTTAGCTTTTACCTTATCATTTGACCATCCCCTGAAGACAGAGATCCAGGTGGGTTGTGGTAGGAAAAGCATGGTCACTGGGGGCGAGGTGGGGGTCAGACCTCTTTTGCCACTTGCTGTCTCTGCGACCTCAGAAAAATTACTTCACCTCCCTGAGTCTCCATTTCCTCATTGGTAAAATGGGGTTGATAATAATATCAAGCATCTGATAAGCACTTTCTATGGGACAGGCACTGAGTGTTATTGTGGTGCCAGCTCTCTGTGCCTTACAAGAAGGCTCCAATGTAGATGCCTACAGGCAATCTGAGACATGGAGACACTGAATATCTCATCCAAGTTCATGCTACCTAGAAAGGCTGGAGGCAGGATTTGAACTCAGACAGTTAGCACCAGAGTCTTAGTGCTAAATCACCATCCAGTGCTGCTAATTGCACTATCTTCCCAGGGTTTTATGAGAATTAACAAATATACCTAAGGCACCCAGCACTGAACTAGACCAGGAAATGTGAGATTCCAAGGAGCAGCCAGAGGGTGGGGAGCCCCAGGAAGAACAGGTGATGTTCTTGGCATCTGTGCATGCTGAGAAGCACTGGGGCTACTCTTGGGGCTGCCCTAGTTCCAGGGGAGGTATTTATAGTGCAGGAGGCATCACGCCTGCTCAGGCTGAGCTGAGCCCAGAGCTGATTTGCACATGGAATTGGCCATTATCGGCTCATTTCCATAAGGCAGCTACATGGGAGGAATAATTCAAGAAGCTTCCACCACCCATCTCCTAAAGAGCTTTTACTTCACAGATGCTACGTAAGACACATAACTAGAGATGTCAGAGTCACAGGGACCACCCCTAGCCCTGTCCTAATTGGTGGAAGGAAGGGAAATAAGTCTTGAAGGAAGAGACCCACCAAAGGCCCATTGGTGGGTGATGGAAGGGCTGGGTGAAGACTCCAGGAGGACTCCAGGCCTTTGCCCTGCCCTGCCCTGTCCATCCTCTGCAGCTCTTTATAGTGCAGATCCTCATTTAGTACTGATGAGTGACACACATGGTGAAGTGAATAGAGGTGTGAGCGTGTATGGCTCCTACATGGACTGCAGCAAGTTGGGCACTAGTTCTTCATTGCACAGATGGAAAGATAAGTTAATTCAAAGGTGCCCAGATAATAAGTAGAAGAGCTGCATACATCTAAACCCTACTTTTCCCCTAGCACAAGGCTGAGTCCCTGCATGGCTGGAATGTCCACTCAGCTATGCTGATGCCATCCCCATGCCAATAAGGGCTCAGGCTCTTCTCCCTTCAGGGACCAGTTCATCCCCCAACAAACCAGGCCAGAGGGAAAATGGGAGCTGCACCCCACCAGGAGAGCAGCCCCTGCTAGGCCTGGCCTGCCCATACCTTCCATTCTGCCAAGCTACCTCATCCCCCTGCCAGCCCACTCTCTAAGCCTAGAAACAGGTTCCTTTGCCAAGACCCACTCTCTGAGGAATAGAGAAGCCTCTGTGCCCAAGGCATACAGGAAGGGTGCCAGAGGGCTGGGAGGGATGAAGACAAGCATTTACAGCACCTCCCTCTCCCTCGGGGCGCGGGCAGGTTGGCAGGGCTGTCCTGGGGCTACAGGATACATATCTACTCTTTTCATCATCCATCACCCACCACTGCCAACCTCCTCTATTAAAGAATAACCATAACAGACCCCCAAATGTGTGAGGCCCTGTGCTAGGTACATCAGTAATCCCATTTAATCCACTATGTAAGCTATGGGATTGGTGCCAGTGTTATCTCTGTTTGATAAATGAAGACTCTGAAGGTCAGAGTGGTCCAACCAGACAAGTGTCAGAGCACAAGTTGAGCCGAGTTCTGGAACTCTAACCACAAGGAGCCACAGGGGGAACCAAGTGTCTGACACAGGGAGAGCTGTGGCTGAAGCCCCACTCTGCCAGGCCCAGGGCTCTCCTGACCCACACCAGTGAAGAAGCAGGCAGATTTCTGAAACACCCATTTTCCACCATCCAAAGGCACTTCCCTCTGGTTTCCTGCATCTCAACACCCACAGGCACCTGCTGGCACTTTCAAAGCTCTATTCCCCTTCTCTAAAAGGGGGTGTCATGTCTGCAGCTCAGACATTCTGTGACCCTGGAATCCAGGACTCAAACCAGACTTGCCATCATTCCTTTCAACTCTCTCCTGTTCTTCGGGATGAAGGAACCCCTGGCCTCCTAGGCTAGTGATGGGACCTTTGGGGAACTTCTGATGTCAACCTTCCCACTTCACCTGGCTTAACCAGTCTGCTTCCAACTCACATCACCTCCTGCTACAAAGTCCCATGTGTCTTCTCTGCTGTGATCTCACTGCTACCACCCCTAGTAAGCCCTCATCACCATCCCAGAAATCCTGACACAGCCTCCTCATTACTCCCTTGCCTGTGGTCTCCCTGTCCCCAGCATCCCTACCCTCTATACACACACACACACACACACACACACACACACCCCCCACATGCATGCATTTCCACTCTATTCCACAAACTGCACTGAAAACACAACTTTATAGATCCCTGACCATGAACCTGAAATAGCTTCCTATTACCTATGCCCTGTTACCTACTATTGACATTTGAGGCCAGAAAGTTCTTTACTGTCAGGGGCTGTCTTAAGCAGGTGCTGTGCAATGTTTATTGGCATCCCTGGCCTCTACCCACTGAGGCCACTAGTACTCTTCCCCATCCCCTGTTATGACAGAGAAACACAAATGTCCCCAGACATTGCCAAATGTCCCCAGGGCCAGAGGTGGGAGGAGGCTCTTGTACCCACTAAGAATCCCTTCCCTGCAAGGACAAAGGCCAACTCCTAACATGGCTCTCCAGGCCCTTCTCTTTTGCCTGAAAACTCACCTAACCCTCCTTGCTAACGCCCCACTCTCTGACCCTCGTGCTTCTCTGTGCTCAGGCTGTTCCCCTCCTGGGCACCTCTGTCTCCCTCTGCCTAAGCCCTCCCTGCCTTCCAAAGCCCAGTGGAAGTCCACAGCACGCCTTCCGTGACTCAGCCCCAGGCTCCTGCCTTCCCTTCAACACACACTGTTACCTTGAATATCCTCTGTGTCACCATCTGGTCGCCCACCCCCAAGCAGGTCACAAACACCCTATGAGTGGAACACATGGTGTGATCTTAACCGGCCCTCCAGAATAAGAAGCTCTGACGTATGGCACTTACTGGCCTCCACGGAGTAAATATTCCCACCAGGACTGATTTCTAGCCATTGAAGTGCTGTCACCAAACACGGAATTGGGAAGAGGTGGCACGGTGGCTCACACAAGCCCCTTTGCACAGGCTCCAAGGCACCCCACATGCTTCCTCCTTTTGCTGCCCCCGGACCCCACAACAGGTGTGGGGGCCCACGAAGCCTGGCTATGCTGGTGTCAGGGAGGGGCTGGGCAGTGCCCCATGGCTACAGCCTGGCTCTGTAGCCAGGGCCTCTGACTGCAGTGGCAGTAGCCAAGATCTGGATAGGTCCAAGATGGACCAAAGGCATCCCTGACATGCCCATCCCCATCCTGCAGGTGTGCAGGGCCCCTGGAGCTCACCTGGCTCTCCCTTCCCTGCACAGGCCAGGCTAGAAGGAAGACCTCAGGAAGAATTTCACCTTGAGCTGCCGGAGGCCCTCCAGTGAAATCTTGTGCCAACTTAGAAGAAAGGAGTTAAATTTATTGATCTTTCTTGGTGACTGTTAGCAAGATTCATAGCTAGCCTCAGACCACATTCATCTGCGCCTCTGACTTTAATGACCACAGGCACTTCAGATGTGTGGGTGTTTACATGCACGTGTCTATGTGCACGTGTGTGCGTAGGCATGCATGCATGCATGAGTGTGTACATGCATGCACACATGCAACTGTGTGTGCTCAAATGCATGTGCCTGTGTGAACACACGTGCACATATGCGTGTGTGAGAGAGAGACAGCTCCAGATCTCTGGGCTTTTTATTTCTGTTACCTCAAACCTAGTTGCTGAATCACACAATAAGCATCTGCTCAGGCCTGTTACACGCATTTGATGCCAGAGACCCAAAGTCAGGTAAAGCAGGCTTTTCACCCTGGAGGAGCTTACTGTCCAGAGGGAGGGAGAAAGGAAGTGAGTAATTATGGCCCAGTAACCTGGGGTGAGATGCACAGAGAGCTGTGGAACCCGGAGAAGGGACAGTCCACCTGGCAGGGGAACAAGGAGAACAGAGGAAGCTTCCCAAACAAGGCGACAGTCAAATAAGTCTTGAGGATGGAGGAATAGCTTTCAGGCGGTGAGGTGGCTGGTCCCGGTCAGGGAGTCATGTGGGGTGGTGGGGTGTGACGGGGACACATTCAGGAAGGTGAGTCCCTGGGTGTGGTGGAGAGTGCAGACTGTAGTCACATCCATCCCCCACCCTCCCCTGTTCTGCCCTCTGGAGTGCCCACCCCTCCCCCAGAAAAAACCTCCCGTTCCCAGACTCCCTATCCTTCTGGTTGCCACTGACCACTGAGAAGCATGATCAGGAGGCTCAGGGACAGGAGGAAGAGGAAGCCAGGCATTTCATCCTCTCTCTGCCTCCAGTGTCTCTGGCCATGGGTGGGTCTCCCACATGCTCCCAGTTCCCTCAGGGTGGCCCCTCTATGAGGTCTCAGTACCCACTGGGCAGTCATGGCTCTAGGACCATCTTTCCCATTCATCCCTCGAGCTCTGGGAGTCCCTTCAGCCCTGCCCAGTTGTTAGTCTGGGCTGCATCCATTCCACCTGTCCTTACGTCTGCCAACACCTGTCAGTAGTTCCTCATGTTAAATCCCCTCCTCTGAATGACCTAGAGTAGGCCATGTGTTCCTGATGGCACCCCTGCTGATCCATCCTGCGTCGCTGGGACACAGAGGTCTTGAGGGAGTGATGAGAGAAGAGGCCAGGGAGAGACAGACCTTGGAGGCCCCGCGTACTGTGAGAAGGGATCTGAGCCTGATTCTTAAGGAGACGGGTAGCCATTCAGGGGTCTAAGCACGGCAGTGAGTTAAGGAAGGTGACTTTGGCGGCAGAATGAAGAATGAATGGATGTCTTCCAAATAGTGTAGCATGAAAATGCCCACCACACACACACATACACACAATCCTGGTGCAGCAACACACACCCACACACCTGCACACACACACACACACACACACACACACAGAGGCTCCGAGAGACAACATTCCTCTCCCAACACCCTCAGAAAGCCAAGTGGACCAAAGGTAGAAGCGACCCCTAAGCGTCCACTGATGGATGAATAGATCAATAAAATGCAGTCTATCCACACAATGGAATATTACTCAGCCTGAAAAAGGAAGGACGTTCTGACGCACGCCTCAGTGTGGAGGAACGTAGAGAGCACTATGCTAAGTGAAATAAGTCAGTCTCAAGGAACAAATACAGTACGAGTCCACTTACATGAGGCCCCTAGAACAGTCAAAGTCACAGAGACACGAAGGAGAACAGTGGGTACAGAGGGCTGAAGGGAGGGGGGAATGGGGATGTTTGTTGAATGAGTACAGAGTTTCGGTTTGGGAAGATGAGAACCTTCTGGAGATGAATGGTAGTGACTGCAAGGTAAATGTACTTAACGCCGCTGAACTGTGCATTAAAATGGCTAACATGGTAAATTTTGTGTTGTATGTATATTTTTCCACAATAAAAAAAAAAAAAAAAAAAACTACAAAAGTAAAGTAGGAACTTCCCACCAGAGCACAGGTAGAATCCAGCACACAGGACCAGGGCCAACAGGTGATGTTCACACCGATATATGTGGTGATTCTACAGAACCATGAGGGTCTCCAGAAACAAAATCCTTAAAGGCCCCACAGTGAGGATGCAGCCTCCCAGAGCCCAAGTCCCAGGCCTAAGGCTCCACTGTGTGCAGCTCCCTCTGCAAATGGCACGTGTGAGAGACCAGATCTTGTGTCTCAGGAGAGCCCGCGAGGATGGGGAGCAAGGAGAACAGAAGAGAAGGTGAGGCAATGAAAAATGCCTCCCAGTTCCCTGAGCCCCATCCAGCCTCAGCATCTCCTAACTAAGGGCTTCAGGAGCTCACCCTACCTACACCCTCCACTCTCTCCTCATTCCCAGGGCATGGTGTCGGGAACACGCTCAACTGTAGCTCAGGGTGGTTGGGCTGCAGTCAGGAGAGTGAGGGCTTGAGATTTGAATCACCACCAATAGCTGGGGTCCCCCCAGTCTGCTCCCTATGTGACCTGGTGGCAGATGCCTACCTTGTTGAGTTACCATAAAGACTAAGACAGGAACTGTGGTTGTGTGCCTGGCACAGGGTAACTACACAGTGAATGTTTGATTCGCTTCCTTTGGGAGAAGCAGTGCAGGGCACGTCATTCTCTTTATGATCCATTAGCAAAGCTCAACCATATGGCCTTTGGTGAGCCTCTAGGCCTGGGGAAACCATGCCAGGGTCTCTGGGGAGAACCTCTATCTCATGATGGCCAATCAGCCAGGGGCTTGTGGGCACACCAGAGCTAAGAACCCTTCCTGCCATAGTACCCAGGGAGGGTCCCTGGGGGAGAGAGTCAGCCCCTTCCAGTTCAGATCGACTCTGACAGTTGGAAAGTTCCTTGACATACTGCACTCTATTCTCTGCAGCATTTCCTCATTAATCCTAGTCCTGGGACCCCTCAGCTCACATCAGCCCATTCCCCTAGCTCCAGGCCTGTCAGCGACCTCAGAATCCCTCCTTTCTGAATTCCTGCCAGCTTGCCTCCATTCCACCAGTGAGGCATGTCCCTCGGTGCAGGACACACCACAGGGACCACCTAGCACTCGCCACCTCCTTCCCTCCCTTCCACTGCTTACTCCCACCGCTCATTCCCACCACTCACTCCCACCAAGCTGCAGATAATTCAATCCTCAAATCGCTTCTCACAAGAGTTGCTGCCGGCCTAAGTGGGTCCTTGCTGCATTTTATCTGGTTCTCTGATTTTGGATTTTGTCCCTGACGTTCTGTCCAATCACACTTCTCAGCAAGATGGCACCCAAGAATGGAAACAACAGGAGCCAGAACAAGGTCTGTTCTCCTCCAGAACACTTTCCTCTCCCTGCCTTATTTTGGTAACTGGCATCTCATCACTGTCTTCTAGCTTCCTAATTTGAAAACAGAATCCCCTGCAGCCCAGCTGCTCTGCTTTCTAGCAATCCAACCCCTAGAAGTACTTAGATACCTGCATGAGGATGTGTGTCCACGGCTGCGCACTGGAGCCCTGTGTGATGGCCAATAACTGGAAGCCACCTGAATCAAGACATGGAGGAATAAAGCCCATGGGGCCCACCCTGCAGAATGTTGTGCAGCAGGCAAAAAGAATGGGGTAGAACCAAGTGGGCAATATGGAGCAAAAGCTGCAAAGCCCATCAAGTAAAAGCATGTCACCAAACAATGCCCGGGACATGTTCCCCCTTCTGCATCTGCAAAGCACTGTGTCTGTGTGCACATGTGGCATGTCCAGGCAAGGCCTTTACTCACCTCAAGAGAGGAAGGCAGATAGGTGGGAGAGGGAGAACATGTGCCTAATGGGTGCTTGCTTTTGTTTTAAATGTCTATCTTGTTTTAATTTTTTTTTTCAACAAGAGCATATTCATTTTGTGTATGACTTATGTATATGATAAAAATAATTTCAAAGCAAAAGTCCCAAAGCAGAGTGGTCTCCCCTTCCACGTCTTCCCACTCCCCTGAGAATACAAGGCAGCCCCTCTGCCCTGCTGGAACCCCTCACGTTGGGCTGGTCTCTCCTCACCCCATCAGGACTGGACTCAGCCACCAATGCTCATGAAGGCCTCCCCAGACGCTGCTACGGCTCTGTGGCGAGCACTGCACAGTCCCCATCACACCCCTTGTCCCACTTACAGCAGTTCCTGTCAGGGCAGGGACCATGCCTGCCGTGTTCTCCTCCTGAGCCCCACCCAGCACCTGGGACTGCAAAGGCCTTCGGAGGACATTTGTCCAACGGAACTAAACTGAATGGACACATGAAGCCTTACTCCGTGGGCAGCAAGGAGTGCCGGAACACACAACCCTTACTGTGACCCGCTTCAAGTCCGGCCCAGAGGAAGTTTGGCAGGGGCAAGTCCTATCCCTACTCTCTTCCAGGAATGGTTAGTTCCAGCTTGGGATCAGCTGAGCCATGAGAGGGCCACACTCCACAGTCAGCGACTGTGCTTGACTGAGAAACAGCCAAGCAAAATCCACTTCTGCATTTGCTGTAAAGGTTGAGCCGGAATTGCCATCCATTCTGTCCTTCAGGGTCTCCTGCAGAGATCAGGTCCCTCAGGGAGGATTATTTGCAGTGCTGAGCGGGGCCTGGTGCCTCTGCTTCCTCCCACCCAGGGACTGTGGTCTCTGTAACCTGTGGCTGCCAGAAGAGCATGACCACAGCTGTCCTTGGCACCACTTGATTTTCTATGCAGCTGCTTTCTTAACCTCAGTGTCTCTCTAAGAAGACCTTATAAGCCTCTGCAAATTCTCTCTGAATGTGCGCAGGAAATAAACAAATAAGCAAACAGGCAGATAATGCAACCTGAAACAATCAAACCAAAAATCAGAGGCAGCGTGCCAGGCTTACACGCAGCCTCCTATGCTGGCAGGGGGTTGGCAGCAAACAAGTCCCCATGGCGACCACGCCATCAGGTGGGTAAGAGACTAACTTCCAGCAAGGAACTGGGTACATGAAGGGCTGAGAGGAGACATAATGTTACCCCCATGGCTGTGTCTGGGCGTGACCCCCACCTTTTGGTTCTAAGTAGCCTTGTCACCACTCGCAGAGTCTTCTGCAGGAAATACGGGGCAGGCAGTTGCCACCTGGATCAAAACCACCAGGCTTCCTGCAGTCCAGAACTAGCCACACAAGATACAGGCAATTTCATCCTTTTAACATTGCAGAGTAATGCAACCAGAGAGGACGGGCTTCCGTTCTTGAGCATCCTTACTACACAGGAGAAAGTTCACACAGAGGACAAGCCTCGACGTCACAGCACATGCCTCACATCAGAAGAGAAAAACCCTACAACAGACACAACGACCTGGCCTCTGAGACTGCCAGTGCAGTTTCCCTTCCACGGACCCCTTCATCCTTTCCCATAAGCTACTGACCCTCCGTACCTCGTCCCTCTCAAATATGCCATGCCATTCACACCCTGGCATTTCAGTCCCAGGTTTCCTCCATCTGCAGAAGCCCTCTTGCTCCCGGCTGTAATTCAAAACCCACTGCCTCCCGGGACAGAGTTGGGGCTCTAGGCTTCAGAGCTCCCAGCACAGTTTGTTCAGCACTTGGCTCAATCACAGGCCTTGTACCCAGTGTTGTCCTGGGTACTGCGGAGGAGTAAGAAAAACGAGAAATGGTCTGGGACCTCAGGGAGTGCAATCACTCCCAAATCCATCACTTCATTTCATTTCATTTCAGCCTCACAGGAACCCTCCACAGTAGGCGTTTTTATTATCCCCACTACCAAACTGGGAAAACAAAGAATCAGAAAGAGTTGTCAGTGTGCCCAGAAGCACGTTAGAAAAAGACAAAGCCAGGAAGAGAACTAAGTCTTCCAAAACAAGCCAGGCTCACCCACCAGACCTCAGCAGCACCATTGCCATCTCACTGTGATTCATATGTGTTTTGCAGTCATTCTTCTCTTGAAGCTATGGGAAGAACTTTCTCAGGGGCTGGGCACATCTAAACTGCGATCCAGTCCTTACCCCTGGCAAACACAGGCAGTCTACACACTTGACAAGGAGGAAGGTATAGACAGAGACACAGCAGGCTGAACAAGCCAGGGCTCTGCTGAAAGTGGAGGAGGGAGGGGCTTTGCCTTTGCACATCCTCGGACTCCATACGAAGCATATATTACCGCTGTAATTGGTAAACTCAAGAAAGAAACAAATGCTCCTAGGCAATAAATGGGCAATGAAACACCCCCAACATATCAATTCATTCATTCACTCATCAAATATTTAATGAGCACCTACTAAGCTTTAGGTGCTGTTCTAAACGCTGTGGGTCCAGTATCACTCATCTAAGCAAACAAAACTGCCTGTCTGCATGGAACTCACCTTCTAGTTGGGGAAAGACAGACATCAAAAACTGAGCAAATGGGAATAAATTCAATGGAAAAAGGGAGAAAGGGGTGCCAAGAGAAAATAGAGCTCCATTTTTAAATAAATTGGAAAGGGAAGGCCCCACGGGATAGACAGAATTGAAGCAAAGCCCCAAAGGTGCAGCTTGCAGATGTTTGCACATGCAGGAAGAGTGTCCCAGGCAGAGGAAACAGCCAGTCCAAAGCCTCTGCAGCAGGTTGTGCCGGGCACGCTCATGGAGCACCAAGGAGCTGGAGCTGGAGGGGAGCAGACAGGGAGAGGGAGGAGGGGAGGTCCCATCTGGACCAGTGATCCTTTCAGAAGTCTGCAGCCACATCTCACTGGTACCTTTCCTGAAATTCTAGTATTTAGAATTTAGAATTAGTATTTAGAATTTAGACAACACGTCTCCCTTTTTCCCTCTCATGTGTGGGGTGAAGGAGTTCTGGGGAGTATGGGTCTGGCAGGAGAGGGATAGCAACAGGAGCCTGCATTGGTCCTGCAAGGGCACAACAGTGTGTGGTGAGAAGAGGAAACAGGGGAAGATCTGGCCAAGTTCTTGCTCCCTCAACTCCGGCAGGACCCAGAGGCACACTGGGGCATGTGTGGGAGTCAGCATAGCCTCACTTTCTAGTCCTCTATCCACGCCCGCATCAGGCATCTCCTCACTTCTCCAGACATACTCTGGAATCTGACGGAGGGGTGACAGAACTTCAGAGTTAATAAACTGTAATCTTCTAGTGCACACTACAATTAACACACCCCAAAGTACAGTTACTTTGTAATTAGATCAAAGAACAAAACCCAAAACACTCGTCCAGGTAAAGTTATTGTCAAACTTCTTCCGTAGGTTTCCTAGCAATTAAACCCACTTACTCATTTCATCTGGAAAAAGTATGTATTACTTCAATTTAAACTAATGCCATAATGATCCAATGTGTGTTATTAATGAGATCGGGCATGGCAGTTCAGTCATCTGGACTGCTTTGCCAGGGGCCACAAAGGAGACGTCAGCAAGGAGCACTGATTATAAAGTAACATTTGCCCTAATAATTCCCTTTCTTCCAGGGAATTTTATTTCACGAAGACTCTGGGGGTGAGATCCCAACAGATATTTGCTATGAAAATCAGTTAAGCTGTCCAGCTTAGAAGGCACGATGGCTCTTCGGAGCCACCTGTGACTGTGCAAGGAGACCTTGGGGAAGCCTTGGCAGCTCAGCTCCTCCATAGGGCAAGGTGTATACCCTGCAGGTGAGAGAGCTGACCCCCAAGCTCCCTCTGTTTCCCCAAGCACCAAGAACACAACCAAAATACAGCTGCATTCTGGGATGCTGAACAAGCCAGGACTGGGATTCACCAGGTCTGCCTTGGGCAGCCAAGGAAGAATGGACAGCAATGGGACTACCGCTGGGCACAGCTCCACAGTAGTAAGTGTTACTGAGCAGTTACCACGCCAGGTACTGAGCTAAGCCCCTGACATCTATTGACTAATTTAATCCACACATTAACCCCATCAGGCAGAAATGAGTACTGTATCGCAATGTTACAAATGAGAAAACTGCTGCACAGAGAGGTTGAGTGACTTGCCCAATGTCACACAGCTAAGGCAGCAGAGCTGGGATTCAACAAGAAGACTGCTCTGGATCCCATGCCCCTAACTATTAAATGCAAGGGTTATCCTGAGCCTGACTGGAGGAGCAAACAGCCAAATCTCTTGCACCAAGATTCTACCAAGGTTGCCTAGTGCCCATACGCACTGCCATGAGGGAAGAATTCTGGTTCCTGCCACTCCTGGTCCCCACGCATGGTTTGCTGTGATCATATAGACCACTTACCATGTGCCAGGTACTCTACCGGGTATTTTGCCCTTACAGCTCAGAAATTACCCTACAGATGAGGAAGCTGAAGTTCAGAGAAGTCACCTTGCATAGGAAGCAGGAGGCAGAGAGGGGTGGCGATTCATGCTTATTTTTTTATTTACTCATTTATTTTTTGCGCTTGATGCAACACTCAAAAAGTACAAGAAGTTATGCAGTGAAAAATAAATCTCCCATCCCAGTCCAAGCCACTGTGTTTCCCTCCCTTAAACAGCATTTCCTTGGAGTGACTGTGTGTGTCCACTCAGATACACACACATAGAAGCTCACTTGTACACAAAGCAACACTTACGTCACCATTCCCATTTCTCTATTGTCAGCTAACAGCACCATGTTTTGGAACTACTTCCACTCAGCACATAATAAACTAGACTTTTCCATTAAATGTACATATCATAATATATTTAACCAATTTGCTGAAGATGGACATTTAGATTGTTGCTAATTTCTGATGTCACCAAATATGCCACAATAAATCTTAGTACATCAAGCAAACACTCTACCACAGTGTTTGCTCCCCACAGACATGCCAAGAGGCTGTGAACAGAGCTGTGGACCCTCTGGGAACCAGAGCTGGCCAGTCCCCCACTCACCAGCCATATGACCTAGAGCAAATCCCTTTACTTCTCTGAATACAGAACCCATCATGTGGGGTTGCTATTGGGATGATGTGAGCAAGGGCAGCTCCACGCTGTTTCAGGGCACCCAGGACGAAGCAAGGGCTAGAGGGACTGGAGCTGTTACCCGCTGGCATGACGCCTGGGTTATCTGGGAAATGCAGGCCCTACATCTAGCTTAGACTCTGGGGCTGTGGTTTGTCCTAAGACAGATCATCATTCCTGAGAATGTGTCAGTTTCTGCCCTTTTGTCTGCAGACAATGACTTCAGACAGGAGGCAGTGAAAGGACCAGAGCCTTCTAAAGATGAAGGCTTTGCCTTTGTCCGTCTTCAGATCTCTGGGCGGGTATAAAGAACAGGACCCAAGAGTGCCACCCAAGGTAGCAAGGTATGGCTCCCAGGGATTTCTGGGGATCCTGAGCATCTAAAGTCTCCTCCGACTATCTCTCCAGTCTCATCCCTAGCCAATTCCCATATTCCAGCCATATGATCTTTCCTCCTCTCCATTGCCCCTAGGCCTTTCCTCAGGAAAGAAGGAACCAAGTTCTTCCCTCTGCTTGGAACACTCTTCCTACAACCCCAGTGCCCTTTGCTTGCCTAACAAAAAATAAAAACTACTCCTATTTAAACACCTGCTTAAATGTCACCTCCAGCCCCCAGTGCCCTTTAATTGCCTAATAAAAAATAAAAACTACTCCTATTTAAGCACCTGCTTAAATGTCACCTCCTCCAGGAAGCTCTTCCTAACCACCTTGCCATAGGCTGCACTGAATTTGCATGAGCGTTCTTCGGTTACCACCAAGAAAAAGACAGGCCCAAAGGCACGGCAAAGTGGAGCAGTGTCAGGGTGGAAGGACTATCAACCCACAGCTGCTGAGAGAGGCAGGCTTGCTAGGCTCACGGAGGAGCAGGGGAGACAGGCGCAGCCTGGCCAGACCCTAGCTGTGGACACCTAGCCAGGTGGACAATATCTGCTCTCCATATAGAGAGGGAGGTTTCAGCAGGAAAATTTCTTTCTGACATGCGGGTAGGAGAGGACTTCTTAAACAAGACAAGCAAGAGAACTAGCCATAAAAAAAAAAAAAACAGATGACTACATTTGACAACAATACAATAAAGAATTTCTGTTCACTAAGACAAACAATTAACTTAAAGAAGATATTGCCACACTTAAAAAGAAAAGGCTCGATTTTAAAAACAGGCAAAAAACTCAACTGTAAACAGGTGTTTCACAGAAGAGAAAATAAAAATAGCCCATAAAGATATAGAAAGATACCCAACCTCATCTATCATCAAGAAAATGTAAATTAAAATCAAAATAAGATTACATTTTGCACTAGAAACCTAAAAGTAGCCAGAAGAGAAGTGTTGGTGAGGTTAGGGGACTTGGGGAACTCTCACATATTGCAGGTGGTAGTGTGAATTGCTAGGAATGCTTTGGAAAACAGTTTGGTCTAACCTAATAAAGTGAAATATGCACTGACCCAACAGTCCAGCAATTCTGCTCCTCAGAATAGACCCTGAAAAGCTCTTGCACATAAACACCAAAAGACAAATATGAGAATGTTCCTATCAGTATTGTTGGTAATAACAAAATCCTGGAAACAACACAAATGCCCATGGACAATAAAGTGGATAAATGAATCAGGGCATACAGTGCAGCAATAAAAATGATTAATACACCGACCTGCATCAAACGGATGAATTTCAAAAACCTAATGATGAGTGAAAATTAAAAAACAATCCCAGAAGCATGCAGAAGTGTTATTCCACATACATGAGTCGCAAACCAACCATGGGCCCCATACTTGTATGATAAAACTATCAAGGAATGGAGCTGCAAGCCACTATCCTGAGCCAACTAAGGAACAGAAAACCACATAGGGCATGTTCTCGCTTCTAAGTGGGAACTAAATCATGAGAACCCATGGACACACAGAGGGGAACAACACACACTGGGGCCTATGGGAAGGTGGAGAGTGGAGGGAGGGTGGAGATTGGAGGGTGGGAGGAGGGAGAGGATCAAGAAAAACAACTAATGGGTACTAGGCTTACTATCTTGGTGATGAAATAATCTATACAACAAACTCCCACAACACAAGTTTACCTATGTAACAAACTTGCACTTGTACCACTAAGCCTAAAATAAAAGTTAAAAAAAAAAAAAAAAAAGACATTGGCTTGGGATCCTCTAAAACAGTGAAATACATGTACAGTGTTTTAAAAATATGAGGCATAAATTTAAAATTTCCATGCTTAGATACAACTTGGCAAAACTTCAGACACATAAAAAGAAAAAAAATATATCAAGGAAAGCGAGGGGCTTGTTAGCACACAATCAGGAGAGTGTTTAAGTCCCTCTGTAGGGGAGACATGGTCAGGGTGAAGCACACAAGGGCTCCTTGATATTTTTTAAACTGGTTGTGTGTTCACGAGTCTTCAGGTTATTAGCCTTTTAATTGAACATATACATTGTAACCACGTGTAGCTTTCAATTAAAAAATAATTTTTAAACTAGCACAAATAGACAGTAGTCACTCATACAGAGCCCTGATGTTTTGTTTCTGCGGAATCCCAGCTTCCAACCCATCCCCGGTCTGCAAGCTAGCCAGAGGCCAAGAAGCGACTGCCGTGCCCTGGAGATGCCCCTGGGCCCCTGGGCCCTGACTTCCAATGCCAGCCCATGCAACATTAGCCAAGTTACTCCACCCATCTGTGTCTTCATTGAAAATGAGTGCCTAGCAAAATACCTGGCATGTGGTAGGGATTCCGTGAATATTTGTTGAATGAATGAGTCAATGATATCTAAGAGCTCATCATAATTACAACCTTCATCCAAATTTATTCGCTAGAGGGAAATTGTGGATACAGCTACTAGCACATCTCCACCCCAGCCCCTGCCAATGCATACACACACATGAATATCCCAGCATTTGAAGTGGCAACTCAGAAAGTTCTCCATTCTTTTCGATCCAAACTTTTGGTATTTTAATGTTGCAAATTTTCTCTCTCAAATGTCATCTTCTCTTTTGTTTTTCCTTTCACTATCACAACAAGCATACAAGTATTTTCAGTGGAATTTTACCAAATGGCACATCTTGTAAACCATATACATACCATCTCCTCTCTCACCCTTCTGCCAAATTCTGTCTTGGAGCCCATGGCTTTTCCTGTTCTGATCTCTAACTCCTGACTCAAATGCCCAGTCCTCAGGCTCTACCTGGGGCAGGACATCCCTGGGTTTAAAGGGAGGCTGATGAGCAAATGAGGAAGAATCAGGCCTTGCCCCACAAAGGAGGAAGCCTATGTGTGATGCTCACTGAAGTGACTGCACCAGCCTAAAGCATGTCATGTCCCTTCCAAACTACCTCCCTTTTTCTTGGTATCAACTCTGACTGGTTGGGGACAGCAGCAGGATGCTAGAGCCTAGTAAGTTCAAATTACAGAAACAGAATGATGCCTTGGCTAAATGCATGGGTACTAAAGTCAAAAAGAACCTTTCTGAGCCTCATTTTCGTCATCTGTAAAATGTAGTGATAATCCGACCTCAGAGGGATGTTGGGTGGCTAGAGTGAAGTAAAATACATAAAGATACTTGCAGAAGCATTGAAAAAAAGTTGCTATATTCCCAAACCACTTCTGTTTGACTTTGGAAAGAATAGAACAGTCTTTACACTTAATTTGCTTTTTAATTGGGCTCATCTGCAGCTAGTGCTGCAGTGAGTCGGGGGGAGGAGGGGCTCTGAGGCGTTCCAGAGGCACTGTTTGTCTTGGCTATATTGGCAATGTGTATCCACCCAGAAGTGACACTGGGACAGGCCACAGCCAGCCATGCCAAGGAAGCAGCCACACTCGCACTCCGAGGGCTGAATGTTCTGCATCAAACAGCAGATAGGCTGAGCTGCCTTGGCTCAGGCACGTTGGAAATGGGCAGCAGCTGGGCTGGGCATGAGGGGAAAGCCAGGACGAGCACTGGGCACTGAGTTAAAATTTTACAGAAAATGTGTAGAGGCAGAAACCAAGCCTCACTGCTTGTCACATCAGGAGGCCGATGACCAGGGAAGGCAAAGGCAGGAGGTCCTGCACAGAATCCAATAAAAGAGTTCTCTGGCCTCCAGCAAGCGGAGAGCCAGAAGGGCTAGCACCCTGGACAGCGCCATGAGTACACAGCTCTGAGGCTGTCTTCCGACTGAGAACCCCACCTCTGGGGTTCTCCACTCACCTCCACCCTCCAGGTCTGAACCAGCAAACATGACAGGTCTCTGCCAATCCCTCTCTTGCACTATGGAAGCCTCACAGACCAACCATGGTGTTTTCTGCTGCTGAGCCCACACACAGCCTCAGAATCCTTCCCAGCACAGCTCCCAAGCAGCCTCAACCAACCACCTACAGTGGTCCTCCAGATGAAAGTTACTGGTCACTTGGCAACTTTATGGAATGACTGATAAGGAGCAGTCTGGTTGGAAACTAACTTCAACCCCACCATAGGTAGCAAAGGTGTCCATGTCAGAAAAGAGGAACACAGCTTTTGGTCCCATTGTAGATTCCAGGTGGAGGAGAGAAGAGGGGTGGGGAAGTGTATCTGCAGAATAAAACCCATTTCCTAGCCTACACCCCTTCCCTGCCACCTCATATTCAGAGGTCAGACTATCCAGTACCCTTGTCTTTCTCCCCATTCCTCCTTTGTCTTGTTTGAAAATGGCTTGAAAACTCCATGTCCCCATCCATGAATGTGTCAAGGGGCTACTCTGTGCCAGGCAGCGTGCAGACAGCAGGGCCATTGTGGTGGGAAGTACACAGCCACTCTCCCGGACTTCACTGCCTCACCAGGCAGTCCAGCACTCATGGAGGACCAGCCCTCATGAGAGTCAGGACAAGCCGAGAGCAGGCTGAGGGCAGGACGAGCATGTCTGCGAGAGCGTGTAACCAAGCTGCCAGCTCTGTAGGACAGGTGGGGCTCAGGAACATTTTTCTTTGTGGACCTGCATCTTGAGCAGAGTGAGGGTAAGGAGTGTAATAAGAAAACAGGACTTGGGCAAGTGCCACCAGGCCTTGTTCAGTCTGCAGGAATCACAGGAGCACAGACGGGTGGGCAGGCTAGAGAGCTGATCACCTGCCCTCCCAGCAGCTGAGGTTCCCATCAAGGTCTCCTTCCAGGCTCTAGAGGAAAACTGTGTCTGCAGGCCAGATTGGAAACAGAGCAATGATGCCCAGAGAAAGTGGGGTGGGAAGGGCCTGGGCACACTGGATCACAGCACCCCCATCCCCGGCAGTGTCCATGCCTCTCCACAGGGCCCAGCCTCAGAGCAGGCTGGACTTTGGGGTTGAACCACCAGCCCCAAGGGCTCTCAGGGGAAGGTCTGGCCCCTGAAAGATCCCTGCAGGCAACTTAGGGCTCTTACAAAGCCTCCAACTCCTCCCCAAGGGCCAGGGACTGAGCAGGAGTGGGAGCGTGGGAGGGAGAGGCCAGGTCTTGGACTGAGTCCAGTTCGGGTCCCACCCTTGTCCCCATCCACCTCATTTTTATTTCAGCACAGTGACTGTTTGCTCTTTCAGTTCTTCCTGGAAGACTCCAAACAGTGTATTTGCTCAAGAGCTGGGGACAACATTCCAGTCTTAGAGAAGAAGGGTATTTAGGCAAATGCAAACATATGCTGATTTCTTTTCTTAGTTACATTCTTGGCAAAGAAATTATATCACTCAGAGACAAAATGGGACTTTCGAAGGTCCACCCATTCCATCCTGGCACCGGCCGTGGGGCTGCCAACCCTCATCAGTCTCCCACACCCTTTAACATGTTATGGGGGTGTCTGTGGCTATACAGAGGTAGCATAGGGATCCTTGTGAAGGAACGACTCTGTATCCTGACTGGTGGTCACAGGAATCTACACATGTGATTTTTAAAATGCATAGCAATAAATCCATACCTGCAAGATCACATGCACTACTGAAATATGAACAAGGCCTATGGGCTGTATCAAATCCTGGTTGCAATATTGTACTACAGCTATGCAGGATGTTACTGTGGGGGAACCTGGGTAAAGGGCACACTGGATCTCTCTGGGTTGCTCCTTATAATTGCATGTAAATCTAAGTTATCTCATAATTTTCAAAAAAAATTGTTTAAACACTAAACATGGAAACCATTCTATCTCAGGATTACAACTAGTCTGTTTTTACAGAGCAGTCATAAGAAACCCTGAAGCCATTTCTCCAAAGCCCATTTTTGTGGTTTCCTAACAAGAAAATGATGATTTTTTTTCCTATGAGAGGCCTTCAAAGAAGCCATGCCCAGCCCTACCCAGTGTCCCCAACCCACCAACCCCAGCCTGGCTCCACGACACTCAGGGCATTCCTCCCCCGACCTTTGCCCCAGCCTGGAACCCTGAAACTGAAGGCAGATTGGGATAGATGGAGGCAAGGAGCCAGGAAGGCCTGGCAATCGTCCAGTGTGAAGGGCACTCTTTGGAGAGGAGGCCTCCAGGAGGAACCATGCTGGCCGGCCTCCACCTGTGCCAGCACACAGCCCTTTGGATCCCTGCCAGCAGTTTATTAATATTTTATTGAAACCTCTAAGATGATTCAAACTTCAGCCATCATGATAAGGTGTTGTTGCTAGGCAACTTTAGCGCCTATCTATGGAGCTGTTGTTGCAGCTCTTCCTGACTCATGAAGCTTGAGGTTTGACCCTATCACCTGGAGACTCACACAGCACAGACCACCCACCACCAGTCCAGGGCCCCACCCACTCTCTAGTGTCCCAGCATCTGGCCATCCCTGCCCCCGAGCAGCCCTGGCTCTCCTGCCTGACAACTCACCATACTCGCTGTCGTAGAACATGACGAACTTCTGCCAGCGCAGCTCCGTCACCAGCCTGAGCATGACGTCGTTGAGGCGGACGGGTGGTCTCGAAGCCAGTGTGTAGGCCTCACCATCAGGGCTAGGGTTCAGGTGGCAGGCGGTGCGTGGCGACCCCCCGGGGTTGCGCTGGACAAAAAGGTGTGGGATGTGCATGGCATCCGTGAGGGACTGCAGGGCGTTGGCAGATGCACAGCCGGTGGACGTGACCAAGGCCAAAATCCCCTGGGTCATGAGGTCACAGGCTAGAAAGAGAGGAGAGAGAGAGGAAGGGGTCAGCATCGGGGTGATGCTGCACCAGCTTCAGCCTGCAGGCCCCATGCCTGGCAGCTCGTGCCTGGGACTCCCAAGAGAGGCTGCCTCCCTCCAGGACGAAGAACCATCCTGGGCCAGGCCAGCAGTTTTCATTAGCACAGCCTCACTGACATCCTTGGTGAAAATGCCAACTAGACATTTTTGTACCCATTTAACATGAGAAAATAGAAGTCAAAAGGGGTAAAACCATTTGCCCTAGGCTAGTCAGGGAAGGATGGTAGAGTACAGATTCATCGCAAATCTGCCTGACTCCCCACCCAAGCTGTGAGATTAGCCATCCTGGCAACAGACTATAAGCCCGTTAAGAGCCAAAACGTCATTGTGTTGATCTGTGTATCCTCATGCCTAGCTGTGGGCGGAGAATACACTGTGCGCTCTACAACTGTTGACTGAACTGAACTGATTGGGACTGAAGGGACTAAATGGCTTCCGAAAGTCAGGGAGGCACTTACCCAAGAGGACCCAAGATGTAGGAAAAAAAGAAAAGAAACCCTAGGTCTTCTGGCCAAATCCACTTGATCCGTATCATAAAAATACTGGGCCAAACCCCAGATGAAGCAGTTGTTCCAGAAGGATTATTCAAAAGCCACTTGACAATAACAAAGAAAGACGCTCCCGCCGCTCAGGCAGTTACCACGGGTGCAGAGGACGAACGCAACGGATGCTCCAGCAGCCGCTTCTAGGGCTGACATGCCCAGGGGCTCATCTTTCCAAGCTCTCCTGTAACTGCAAGAGGCGCCCCTTGTAGCCATGTGCCTACACTTTTTTGGGATATCAACCAATTAATAGAAAGATGCAACTCCCAACGCCGCAACTCACTGCACCAGTTTTGAAGCAAACATTTCTTACTAATAGTTTATGCGATGGCAAGGATGTGCAGAAGCAGATGCAGTTTCAAAACACAGCCTGTGAATGGCAGCAGGCCATCTGCTGCACACGGCAGACTTTGAACGACTTTTGACAATGCAGTTCTTTCGGTCAAGAGCTCTTGGGTTTCTGTAATGCCTCAGATAAGGCTGGGAGAGGGAGAGAAGAACAGGGGAAACTGACCCCAGGGAGCAAGGCAGTGGGAGGCAGGGGAACATGTGGGAAGGGGAGGGTCTCCCCACACTCTGCAGCAGCAAAGTCCGGCTGCCCTCTGGGCAAGGGCGCTCGCCTTGCACTGGCATGAGCACCAGCAGGACAAGAAACCAAGTCCCATGGTTCTCTCCTCTTCAAGGCCACCAGCAAGGGTAGCTAAACAAGAGATGATGATGTCTTGTGAATCTCACAGCCCCCTAGATGCCCTGGCCCTCTCCTACCCCAGCTCCAGTCTGCTGAGTTCTCTCCTAAACAGAAATCTATTGCATGTCTTGTTTAAAGCCCCGCTGTGCCCCCGTTTTACTTTAGCCGTAGGGATAAAGTAAAAGTCCACTCCTGAAAAAGTGGTCTTGCAAACTCCCATGCCTGCAGCCTCACGCTCCTCACCATACCCTTTTCCGCTACATCCCAACCAACTGCCCACCCTGGACCCTCAAACTCACCTCTTCAATCTTGATGCTCACTCTTGCTTCAAAACTCAGACTCAGCATCCCCAGACTGGCTCATGACCCTTTTGGCATGATCCCCCTTCACTGCACTTCCCTGTCATGGGCCACATGTTGCCTGTGTTACTGGCTGGTTCTCTAGCTTGACCCCAGGTTCCAGGATGACAAGTGTCATGCCTTCTGTGTTCACTATCCTTTCCCAGACACGTGCTAAGCCCAGTTCACAATAGGCAATAAAGACTTGTGCAAGAATATCATGCAAGAATTTCCATGGCCCCGGTCAGTAATTCCTCTCTGGATACCTGTCCAAACCATAGGAACAGCATTCAATCCAAAACCATTCAGAGGATACTATCCGTACTCTTGGAATATTGCTAACAATCTAAAAGATGCAAATAGGTGAGTGGTTATGAAAGGGCCCCATTTGCTGAAAGTATATACAGCCTTTAAACTACTCAAGAAGATACTACAATAACACGGGAAAGTGCCTGTCATAAAAAAGTAGGTGAAAGTGATACAAAATTGCATGTATTTTATCAATTAAATAAAACGTCAGCATGCATGAAAGAAAAACCAGAAGGAAATATTGCAAAATGTTAAAAGTCACTGCAATTTAGAAGAAACCTGAAAGTGGTCTTCTTTCTTTTCTATATTTTGCCAAAATTTTGTGACATAAACAGATAATTCCCTTTAAATAGAAAAATAATCCTCTGATAATGGATAAGTAGGAAAACTACATAGGAGGAATGACTATTGTGTGAGAATTGCCTCTGCGCCAAATTCTCCTGGTGTCCTTTGTACATGTGAATTCACAGTATTCTCAGGACATTTGTGTAGAGTAGGTATCATTGCATCCATTTTCCAGACAATGAGATGTGAGGCCACACAATGAACACTGCTACAGACATGGGGAAAATGCTTCTGAGAGGTGGCCATGTGAAAATACCAGGGCACAAAATTATATGCTAACTATGATTACAGCTAGGCAGAAAGCATACCCATGAAAACGGCAAGAGAAAACACTAAAGGCTAAGGCGCTACAACAGTGCATGGATTTTTCTTCTTGTGCATGTTCTCTTTAATGCCAATACTATACATTTTTAATCTTAAACAGCAATTGTATAAAATAAACTGTATATCCCTGGGACATAAATTGTCCAGGAACTCCAATGCTCAATTGTGGAGTTCTCTCATCCCAGGACTCCCATGGAGAGTCCTCCTTGCAGCCCTCAGTCACTTTTGGCTCTTGTTGCCCCACCTGCCTGGCTCCCTCCCAGGTCATCATCTGTCCCCACTCCATATATGTCAGGTTTTGAAGTTGCAGAATGTCTCTGAACCTCAGTTTCCCCATCAGGGCATGCATGCCACTGGCTCCTGCCCTCCTTGTCTCATACATACATTTGGTATCCCTGCCCACCCCCCCACAAGCCAGCCCCTGCCCTAAGCACTGTTAAGGGGAAAAGCAGGAGGACCACAGGTCCCATCTTTGAGGAGGTTAGGATCCACCGAGGAGACAGACTCTGCAACTCAACTGGAGGAAAGAGACAGGAAGCTCCCTGGGACACAAAGGAGGGTAAATTCATTTGCGGTCAGCACCAGGGCCTCAAAGGAAGGAAAGGATTTAGAACCTTTCAGGGTCTCCCTCAGGGAGAGCAGCACAAGGTGGGTGCAGAGTGACAACGACATAGAGCCGGGCAGAACCCTCACCAGCTACCACCTCACCAAGGGTGGTGGGAAGAGCATTCAGATCTCACGTTCACCCACTTTCCAGTTTTGGCTCCTCCAGTCAGTAGCCACACAGCCACGGGCACGTCCCTTTCTAAGCCTCCATTTTCTATTAAATAGGAATAAGAATCTCTACCCAGCAGAGCTATGAGAGCACTGGCTGAGGATGCGGACAGCAAGAGCCAATGCCTCACAGTGCACAAGATGCTGAACAGATGTCAGCCTCCTGCCCCTTCCTTGGACATCCCATCTCTCCATCAAAGTCATGCCCAGGATCTTAAGTATTATCTCTCTCAGGCGAGAGCCATCTCGCCCTCCCCATGGAGGTGGGTGCTGCCGGCCCAACCCTCATGGAGCCACCTGCAGCGTCGTAAGCGCCAGGCCTCACAAACAGGGTGGGTAATTAAGGCTGGAAGCCTCTCCCAGGCGCTAATGGAGAGGCCCAATGTGAGTCAATTTCCAATCCACTGTGAATGGCCTGCTAATTGGGGCACTGTTGAAATGATGGTTATTTGGAGGCTTCTAACATAAAAATAATAAGATCAAAATACATCAGATCAAAGCCAAATCAGCTATTAGCTTAATCAAGGTTGTGTGTGATGGGATGTTACACAATGCATGCCCTGGTTGTTGTGACAGATGCTGAACCCCAGGACCGGGACTGGCCACCTGCCGGAGTCCGGGGCCTGCCCTGGTCACACACTGGGACCGTGGGTGAGGGCTTGTCCTCTCTGGGTTACTGGTTGGCTTTCTCTTTATTTCTTTCTGTCTTTCTTTCTTTCTTTTTCTTTCTTTCTTTCTTCTTGGGGGGGGGTGGTCAAATAAAGATGATGGCTCCCTCTTCACAGGTCTGCTCCACGTGTGCCATGAAAGGTCTTTATATGTGGACGGTCATTCATGCTGCCTCGCACAGAGTAGCAAATCGGAAGTCACCACTACCTAGCATGATGCTCAAAGATGTTTGTACAGCTCTCTAGAGGATAACAGCTTTTGTTATAATTCTTTGCCTCCATATTATATGGTCACAAAGCTGATGTCTCTCTTGATTACAACACAAGCTTGATGGACTGATAAGGGCCGCCTGAGAATGACCCATCCGTCAGCTGAGAAAGTGAGACAAACTGTAATGAGCAGCTTCCAGCCTCCTCACCTGCACCCTGTGTCCTGGGAAAGTGGAAGGTCTCCACAAAAGAAAGGGCTACTCAGAGCTCAGGGGCGAGGGTGGGGGGCAGCCAGCATTCCCAATTCTACTCCACAATCCATAGTCACATTCCCACCTGCTTCCCTGGAGAAGATGTTCGTATCCCACCCATACAGGCAAAAATTTTCCGGACAGCAGACTCTCAGGGGTGGGACATGTCAGGTGAGGTACTGGCCACTTCACAGGACAAACTCTCAGTAACTCTCACCCCAGGTGAGCTTTCTGATTTCCTGGTTTAAAAAAAAAAAAAAAATTACAGCACAGAGAGTGCTAGTTGCTTGGCCAGGACCACACAGCCAGAGAGCAAACAGCAAAGAGAACCCCAGACCACCAGGCACCTCTATATCCAACGCTGCAAAGAGGAAGTGGCCAGCAGGGACAGAACCCAGGATTCCAGGCTGACTCTACCCAACTGTCCCTGGATAGAAATCTCCAGGGCAGCTCCCAGCTCAGTGCTGGCCCCAGGGAAGGAGCAGGCAGGCAGGAACAAGGCCTGTCTCCCCTGAAAGCAGATCCTTGACTCATCAAGTCACTGGGTGCCTGTAGGTAGGTGCTGGAGGTGAGAGAGGTGCCCCAGAAATTGAGGTCATTCTGGGCACCATCACTAACTAATCCATGCCCACTATTCTCCATTTCCATGGGGATTTCTGGAACATTCTCAGAACAAGGCTGTGAGAAGCAATACCCCAGAAAGCATGTGTTAGAAGAGACTCACAGTTCCTGGTGCCACCCCCTGGTCATGACACTGGCCACTGCCAGCTCAGCCTTTCCCTCTGTCAGGTGCCCTTGAGGCATCGCTCCCAGGCTTGCTCGCCCTGGAAGAAGATCTGCCCATGCAGCCCCTGCTACTCTGAGGTCCCAGCCCCCTCAACTGGCAACCCCTGTGTTAGCCGGCCTCTGGGTGCCACCTTAAAGAGCAGCAGGATGTTTCCAAATGGATGAAGCAAGAGAGAGCCTCCACCTGGGGAGAAGTGACCTGATGCCCTAATCTCAGAGGAACCTGGCAAGGATCAGCTCCTCTCCGTGGGCAGCGGAAAAAACAGCCAGGCTCTGGGCAAACCCGGGCTCAGCCCTGCCTGCCCAGAAGGAATGGTCTCTCCCCAAGGGAGTCCAGCACCTCTGCCGACCCCCAGGCTGCTCCATGAGCCACCTCACTTCTCCAATAATCTTAACCTCCACGAGCACCCACCTGCCCCCAGTCACCCTCATTATCTGTACTCTTTCTTTCTTCCTTTAAATGGGAAACAGCTACATTAATATTTGAATTCCAATGGCTAATGCTTCAAATTAAGGTAGCATTTATAAATACTTTAGAGCTGATGAATAATTGACCAAATTTAGTATTGTCATAACTCATAGTAAATAATTGATCTATGGAGAGTAAATATGTTTCATCTTTTATTAAGACATTTAAAAGGTAACCAAAACCATAAAATGGGGGGCGGGGAATGGGTGGTGGTGCCGTAAGAGGCCAATGCTAGAGCTTGGGCCCTGGAGTGAGCTGGTGCTCCTGCCCCTCCTGCAGAAGGTGCCTCCCTCCAGAGCACAGGACACACACTTGACAGGCGTCGTCCATCCTGTCCCACAGACTGTGTGTTTCAGTGATTCTCTGCCCACTCTGCAACTTCCCAGAGACCTGCAGCAACCCCACCTCCTTCCTTGGAGCCTGCTTTCCTCCTCTCTGGTCACTCCACTACAGACTCCCTCTCTTTCCTTATGTAGCTTGGCTGCTGAAATCCTAACTAGGAGTCAACTCAGAGTGGATCAACCTGCCCACACTCTTCTCCACACTGCTGGCAAGAAGTGGAGGGCCACAGAGAGCGCCACACCCTGGCAACTCGGTGACCTTGGCCACATGGCAGTCACCCATCTCAGCAGGGCTCCCACGCTGACACCTCTCTACCACCTCTCTCCCTGTTCTTCTTGAACCACCCAGGTTTATTCCCCAAGTTCAACGAATGACTTACAGCCTTTTTCGTGAATCAGAAGACATCATCACAAGCAATCTCGCGTGACTTCCTGCCTCCAGAGCTCTACACCTCCCTGTCTGTGCTGAAAGCTGAAGAGAGAAGTTTCTCCTAAGGCTGGTCCCTGCTCCTGAGCTCCGGCGGCTCCCTCCTCTGGCCTTTTCCTACACCCAGATCCATCATCTATACCCTCTCTCTATGGAATCATCAACCTTCCTTGCATGTTTGACCCACCCTAAGCCCGGCCCTGTTGAGGGCTCCACCGTTATTGCTCAAGCCCACAAGGCTCCCCTTGGGGTCCTGACCCCCACCCACCCATCTGCCTGAGATCTCCAATTAATGAGTCCCTTGGCAGCTCAAACTTGATGCATCAACACTGAGCTGCCTAGGGTGTGAGTCTGTTCTTCCCAGTCTCCCAACCTCAGTAAAGTGGTGCCCCATCCACCCACTAGTTACTAACCCTTCTCTCTGACTGGCCCTCTGCACCCAAGCCACCACCAGGCCTGCATGCTTTATCTCCCAAATATATCTTGAGTCTGTCAACTTTCCTCCACTCCACTGCCATCGCCTTGGTTCAGAACACTGTCACCTCCCCAATGGACCCTCACACCTCCAACCTCCCCACTTGTCCCAGATGAACACACTGTCCATTCTACAGTGGACTGGCCTTTATAAAGCACCAACCAGACAGTGCTGTCCCTGCTTAAAACCACATGAACTTCCCACTGGCCTTAAAACAAAATGCATACCCTAATGGCACCCACAGGCCCAGCATACTCCACACCCTATGCACTGCGTTCCAAGTAGCAGGCCTTTGTGCGGTAACTCAAGCGTCCCAAGCTCTTGCTCACTACCAGGACTCTTCCCACACCACCCCCCAACCGCCACTGCCTAAAGTACTCCTGCTATGTTTGTCTGGCTAATTCTCCTTCTCCTGTGTGCTGCGTGGGTAACCATCATTCCCTCTAGAGAAACTTCCCCATGGTCACCAATCTTCCCTCACCATGGTTTGCCTTCATGGCACTAACCAACATTTGCCATTCCAACTGCCCAGTTGGAATGGCAAATGTTGGACTATTTTGTGTGGTCTCATTCTGCCCATAAGCAGAAGCACCTTCACTTCTTACCCACCCCCCCAACCCCCAGCACCTAGCACAGCACAGCAGAGCAAGAAACTACGTAATCTCTGGCTCACGCCTATAATCCTAGCACTTTGGGAGGCCAAGGTGGGCGAATTGCCTGAGCTCAGGAGTTTGAGACCAACATGAGCAACATGGTGAAACCCTGTCTCTACTTAAAAAAAAAAATACCAAAAAATTGTTGGGCATGGTGGCCCATGCCTGTAATCCCAGCTACTCGGAAGCCCGAGGTATGGAACTGCTTGCACCTGGGAGGTGGAGGTTTTAGTAAGCCAAGATAGTGCCACTGCACTCCATCCTGGGCTACAAAGCAAGACTCCATATCAAAAAAGTGAAAGGGAAGGGAAGGGAAGGGGGGAGAGGGGAGGGGAGGG
>NW_012105231.1:875863-886145 GCF_000951045.1 Mandrillus leucophaeus | reverse complement strand
GGGGAGGGGAGGGCAGGGCAGGGCAGGGCAGGCCAGGGAAGAACATAATCCTAACAACTCTGGAAAATAAGCACAACTGGAGTCCAGATTTCGTGGGTAAGACACAAAGTTTTCAAACTTGCCAAGGTCTCACAGTGCTCATGTTCACCAAAAGGTAAAGCCGAATCCCACAATTTAGAGAAGGGGAGCCAGTTCCTTAAAGGTGACACTCCCTCTAAGGAGGGGTTCACCGAGAGCTTGCAGAGAACCAAGGAGACAGTGAGGAGGAAAGAGGGATGAGCCTGAGGCCTGGCTCAGGCAGCAGCAGCTGTGCAAGTATCTCACCAGGAGCACCACCAGGCTGAGAGCCCCAGCCTCTCTGACCTCAAGCTCAGCCTAGCCCAGGGAGGCCCAGGGAGGCCCAGGGGAGCACGCCTGAATGGTCCTGAGGAATGATGGGCTGTCATCCAGGGCAGGTGGGCAGCTCATGCAGTCAGGATGCACAAAGCAGACCAGGAGGGTGGGGAAGAGCTGGTAGCACCATGGGATCTCTGGGGCCTCATTCCTCTAACAATTAATGAATCAAAACCAATTCCCTACTCCTGCAGATTGGAAACACGGGGAACACTGGGTGGGATCATGCTCACTTATTTATAGCTCTCCAGCTCCTCATTAATGACTTTTACTGCTCCGCCAATGAAACGTTAGGCTCCCCAGCCACGATTCACATGGAAGCCTACGCCGTCAAAGTTAAATCAGGACAGTAATGAGTCCTGGGCATGCCTGCACGGAGGAGTATCTTGGAGAACCTCGAAAGGAGTTGAGCACTATGGCCTCCTGTAGCACTCCCAAGCCCAGAGAGCTCTTCCTGGGCATCCCCTCAGCCCCTGGCCGGCCCACAAGACGTCACCTCCTCACTCTGCCTTTGAATGTCTGTATCCCTCCCTTATCAGCGAACTGGTCTCCCTGCCTCCCAGTCCTTCTTTCTCCAACCCACTCTACAGACCAAAGTTCAGGGACAAGCATGTCCTTGAAATATCAGCCATGCTCCCCACTGCAAGTGATCAAAGTCCAGTTTGTGAGATCCTCCACCGCTCCCCAGCTCCACACATCACAATGTGTGGAGTCTACTTGCTAACCTTCACATGTCCCATGCTCTCTACATGTAGACATGCCCATTCTAATCTCTATCTTTGCATGTGCTGATTCCCTTTTCCTGAAATGCTCTTCCTCCCCTACTTTGCCTTTCAAACTTCCACTCATTCCCCAAAACCCACCTCAAATGCCTCTTCCTCTTTGGCATTATTTGACTTTCCCCTTGCTAGGCAAAGTTAACCATTCGTTTTCCTGCAGGTCCAGGAATACTTTATCCTAGCACACTTCTATTGCATATGTATCATATTATCTCATGCTTAATCCCTAAGGTCACAAGAAGAGAGGCTGAGGCCCATGGCTTTATGTATCTTCAGGGTCAGGGCCTAATGCAGAGATATTCAGAAGATACGGAATGATTGAATGAGCTGAGTGAAAGCACAGATACATCCATACTAGAGAAGTCATTTAAAATATTAGTGTTTCAAGGTAAACGATTACGTCAGAGAATCAATGAGATGGGACTCATGTTAGGAATGAGGCAATGGAAAATTCTGTCTTGTCCAAGACTAGAGTTAGCCTTCAGCAGCGCAATGAGAAAAGATCTTGGAATGTGGGGCCTCCTAAACTTGGTTCAGAATCCAGTCCCTGCATGAAAGAGTCAGGAGTCCTGGGCAATTCACTTCATCTAATTCTGCCCAAGAAGGAGAGAGTGTTTCGGCGTCAGAAAAGGAAAACAAGAAGCTTGGGAGAAAGCAACGATGCTGTCCTGAAGCTGGCAAAGGAAGGGAGAGACAAGCAGCCAGATCTGAGAACCCCTGGTTCCATGGGGCCCTGGGCAGGACAACTCGGGTCCCAAGACTATGAAGCACAGCTGGCTCGGAGAGGACGGAGACTTGGGCAGCACACGGAGCTCTCCAAAGAGCTCAGCTATGCCCAGGACATGGACTGAGGGGGAAAGAAAGGGACAGGTGTGGCCACATCCAGGAAAGGCTGGGGCCAGAAAAGGATCCCTAGGCTAACCAAGGAGGTGTTTCCAGCTGTGTTTAGAAAAAGGCTGAAAAAGAGGATAAGGTTATGGCAGTGCTCAGGGTGGGGCAAGGACATGCCTTCTGCTGCAGACAGTGGGAGAGGAGGAAGAGAGCCGTGCCAGGGCCCCTCACCTAATCGCCGAACCGCATGGCCTCCCTGGGAAGTGGGTACTACTACCCCATTCTAGACAGGAGGAACAGGAGCAGAGATCCTAGGTTAGAGCATTGCCTGAAATCACAGGAGAGCCTGGGTTCAAACCCTGAGCTGTCTCTGATCTTAAAGTTAGGGGACCAGCCCAGGAGACAGGCCACTGTGGTAGCTGTGTGCCCTCAGGCAAGCCACTTAACCTCCCTGAGCCTCGGTCCCTCACCTGTAAATGGATAATAACAGTCCCCACCTCCTAGGGCTAACATGAGGATTAAATGAACCAATTCATGTAAAAAGTTTAGAATAACGTTTGGTATGTAGTAAGTGTTCAAAAAAGGATCAACTTCTGTTGTTAGTCACAGCCCTCTCATATGGGATCCTGTTTTTAGAGACTCAGCCAAGTAGAGGGTGGAGGAGCTTGGGGCCGACTCCTTCATTCAGTCTGGGTGGGGAGAGGTAGTCTCAGCGCTGTTGAGCAGAAAACTCTTGGCCAGACACCAATCATGGCCTGGCCCTACAAAAGAGGCAGCCGGCTTCCCAGAAATTCCACATGCCTGCAGGTTTGGTGCTCCTGTAAGCAACACCTCATAAGCAATACCTCTTCAGAAGTCACTGGGCCATGGGAACAGAGAATGTCCACTGCACTCTAAAACAGGCTCAGGGAGGAAGCTACATGGTGGTCTCTCCTCCTGCCGGCCTTTGGGCCAGCTGGTCTCCTGGCAACAGATCACTGAGAAGCCCCTGAAGGCCAGGTCTGAGGAACTGGAGCCTGCACTTAGACTCCTACAGACAGGCCACACCACAGAGCCTGCCTCAGCCCTCCCCGCAGCCCTGGGCCACCAGGCCCGATCTCATGTCCAATTCTCCCCTACCCCACCTGCATTCGTCTCCTGAAAGATAAGAACATCCAGATAACAGGCCCCAGCATCCCTCCCAGATGGAGAACTTAGGCTCTGTGAAGTTTCTGGCTCTCCCTCTTCATCTCAACCTATGTCCGACTTTTGTTTTTAGCTTTCTCTGGCTGTCTCATCCTCCTTATCACTACTTCTGACTTTCTGAGTCTCGGTTCTGTGTGTGTGTGCGTGCATGTGTGTGTGTGTGTGTTTTCATGCACGCACCAGCAAAGGTATACGCAGGTATGTAGGTGGAAATCACTCTCCCCACCGCAGCCGATGTCCTGCCTCCCTGGTAGGGCTGACTGCTCCAGAGCTCCTGTCTCTGCCAAGGCTCTCGTCTCCACCCCGGATTTGGAAGCTGACCAGGATGCCCCCTGCTAGGCCCTCAGCTGTCTAGTCTTTCCCCTCCCGGGGATTCGTGCAGCAGGAGCAAAACTCACACCTTGGCCAGCAGCCCTTCTAGAAAAGGTCGGAGTGGCCCACCCTGCCAGCCTCACCAGCCCCAAGCCCCAGCTCCAAGGCCTTGTACTAATCCTGCAGCATGGCCAGCAGACTTCCCAGGGCAACTTCCAGGCTCCAAGATACAGCACAGGGTCTGGAGGCTATGCTGTGTCCTCATCTCTGCACCTGCTTTTCCCCTGCCATAAGCTCACTGTCCCCTCTTGGCTCCTATCTACATGGTGAATCCTTATCATCAACCCAGACAAGTGCCTCCTCCTCTCCAGGGATCTTCTTGTTTACCCACAATCAGGACAACACAGGCCCTTCCTCTGATGTCACTTTCTGCTTTATATATGATTACAGCTCAGTGTCATTGACTGCTCCCGGGTCCCTGTTACCACCTGCACTGAGCTCCCTCAGGACTTGTCTCTCCCTAGCACCCCGCGTGAAGTGGGACCCCCAGCTCTGGATGCCTTGGAGCAGTAGGCAGCAACAGGACAATGCGGGATGTGCATCATCCTGGCCTGGCCGTGGTCCACCCACTATCGCCAGGACAGCCCAAGACAGCTGGGCTCGCCAGGCAAACCATAGGCAATGGCAGCCAGTCATCACCCTATGGGTCTGTCTCTAGGGTAAGAGTCACAGCGACGCCCACACCCACCTCACTCCCTCTACAACTGCCTGAGCAGGTCAGGTGGGAGTGCATGCAGCCCTCTGTGCCGCTCCCTGGCCTGTCACCTGGTAGGGACCAAGACAGAAGCACTGGCCTGAAGCCTGCCAATGGGCAGGTCTAGCCCACTCCCTCAAGGGGAAAGTGCCACCCCTGCACCCCCAGCTGCTGGGCTCTTGACCCAGAACCCCCAATCCATCACCCACCTTTCCTGACTCCATTACCAAGGGACTGTGCCCACCCTCCAGCATGAGTTCAATGCTGTCAACTGCCCAATGGCCCTTAAACCAGGTATTTGGGCTGTAGGTCCCTCTTCAAGGGCCATCCCCCCACAGACGCAGACCCTGCCTCACTCTGCTCAGCCTAGTTGTTTACCGACCTTGGCTGCCAGCAAGCCCCCAACATGCCTTGCAGCCAAGCCCAGGGAGACGACCCGTGAGGGGCAGCCCCCTTGCTCCCCTTCTCCCTGCTCTGCATGTTACTCCCCTACAGCCCTCGTCATGTGCAGCCCTCCCCGTCCCTGAGTGAGGGCAGGAGGGAGAGAGCTGGAGTGAGGCTGGGGAGGTGGTGGGGGTAAATGGAGCAGGGTCCCCCATCCCAGGTCCTTTCTGTTCTTTATATCCTTCTTGTTGTGATTCTTATGTGGCCAAGTGCAAGTGGACTGTTGTCCACATTTACTGGTCAAAATGCTAATTCCAGGGGACTGTGAACAGAATGAGGAAGAGGCAAAGTGACACCACAGAAGCTGAAGGCATCTCTTACAAACTAACTCTGTCCAGCCAGTCCACAGATGCTCCCCCCAGGAGGCAGCCTGGGCTGTGCAAAGAGAACGGACTTGGCAATCACGAAGCCCAAGCCCCAGCCCACCTCTACCACACAGCAGCCCGTAGCCTGGGTTGGTCACGCCTCATGCCTAATTTTGTAAAATTGGGGGAGGGCAGCGAAGAACAGGTCATGGCACCTGCACCACACACAGACGTAAAAATATAGCCCCTGGCACAAAATAGATCTTGAATAAGTTCTAAAATGCTAATTCCTCCTCCTCAGGAAGTGTTCATTCATTCATTTACCAATCAAGTGCCAAACACACTCCTTCTTGGCCCCTTTGAAACTGAAAACCACATTAGTGCAGAGGACGCCCAATAACACAAGAGAAAGGAGGCTGTCCAGACCTCTCAGAGAGAGGGACTGGCCCAGCGGTAAGAGGACAGGTTCTGGCACCAAACTACCTGGACTTGAATCCCTGCTCTGCACCTTACTGCTGTGGGCAAGTCACACCTGCTCCGTGCCCTACCCTGAAAATGGGGTTATGATAGTCCTGACCTCATAGAGTGATAATGAGAGTCAAGTTAGTACTGAGGAAGCACTTCGACCAGCACCAGTAAGTGCAGGTAACTTACCACCCACTGCAAGAAGAGCGAGAAGAAAGCAGCCTGGCTACGTTCAAACTCAAAACCAAGCTAGGAGAGTGAGGTCTAGGCTGATGGTCAGACGCCGGGGCATGTCCAAGACCATCCTCTGCTCATCGGTACCACCTCTGAGCAGGATGCCCAGGTGCAATTCTGCAGGTGAGGGGTGAGGGGTGGCCACACCCAGCCTGGGTCCCACATGGTGCAGGAGCTCTTCTCATTCACCCTAAGTTTTGCATGGGCTTTGTTTTCCAACACCTCATTGCCATCCTAACAGCCAGCATGACAGCACACAGCCTCTGAAGTTGTTGACATGAGGCCTGTTTCAGAGAATGAGTCAGCCAGGTGTTAGGGGTGCACCATGCACCAAGCACCAGCATCTGAGGGGATCACCCTGGGGCCAAGGGTCTCTCAAGATGGAAAAGTGGATACATGTACTGGCTGGCCCCCAAAGCCAGATGATTTCTCAGCATGACCAATCCTGCATCTCCAGGAGGAGGCAAAGCCATCAAGACACAAGCCATGGCCAGTGCCTCCCTGGCCGTTCAGGCTGGCCCTGCTCCTAATATTTTCTGAGAAAGAGCCCAGCTGGCCCTGGGACATTACCATCTCAGCCCCTAGGTGCTTCAGAGCAGTAGGGGAGCAAAATCAGAAATCTCCTGCAGCCAGCAGGGACAAGAGGGGCTCTCTGCCAGTGATAATGAAAATTTTCACAGTAGCAGATGCTCGGAGAAAATTGAAAAATAATACAACAAAACTCATAAACCAGAGAGGAACTTTAGAGAATCCTGGTCGGTAAGGCTACATTTTTCCCACCAGCACATTTTTAGGCACAATAGACAGATTGGGAGCCACCTTCTCCCAGCAGGTAATCAAATTGCCTCCCGGAAGCCCCCCACAAATCTCCCCAAGCACCCCATGCTGGGAACACAGAACTGAGGCAGATCCCAGCACAGGCCCCAGCAAAGGCTATCTGGAGAGGAAGCCAGGCTGTGCGCTGGGGAGTAGTGGAGGTCCGGCAGGTGGAGTGGGGGTGAACAGTCATGTAGCCTGGGGTGTCAAGGGGGCTTCACAGAGGACAGCAGCTGATGCTGGGGCAGAGAAAGAGGACAACCCAGGCCAGTGGCTGCTGTGAGCCAAGGCCCAGCGCCCTCCAGGAATGGCCCCCTCACATTGGGGTGAGAGGTTGGGCAATGGCTGTTAGGAAGAAAGGGAGGGTGGAGTCCCCAGAAGTCTTTGGATGATCAGCTGAGGGGCTTTGTTTTGATCCCAGGAGGAACAGGGAGCCTTGAAGGGTTTCGGAGCAGAAGGAGGACCTGCTCAGAGCTTACTTCTGGGAAGGTGGCCACAGGGAGGACGCAGCCAGAGGGCGGGAGGCAGAAGCCCCCTCCTACTCCTCCTCCTCCTCACTCAGCAGGAACGGGGTAGGGAGGGCAGGGGGTAGGAGGCAGCGGGAACAGCATCATGGCCATCACAGAAACAGGGGGCAGAGCCAGCTAAAGCATGAGGGGAAGGAGGGGACAGGTCAAGGACAGACACCAAGCCCCAAGAACCCCAAAGCTGGCAGGACTAGGCGAGGGCACCTACCACCCGGTGGCCCCCAAGGCTCCTGAATGCCATCTCGTGGTGTCATCCCAGGCCTAGAGGGAAGGCCACCACTTGTCCCCCACCCATTTGCAGAGGGGCACCTGAAGCTTGGCAATGTGAGCTCTCTTGCCACGTATGATCCACTGCATGGCTAGTGGGGAGTGAGCTAGGCCAAGAACTCAGGCCTTCCAAGGGGCACACTCTGCCCACCCCAAGCCTGGGCTTCCAGGTGCCTCCCAACCCAGGGGGAGGGCATAGTCAGCCCTTCAGCCTCCAGTCAGCACCTTAGCTGCCCTCAGAGACTTGAGGGACTCGGTGCCATCTAAGTGCCCAGGGAAGGTGTGGTGGGAGCAGTGGGTCAGGTGGGGAGGAAAAGCAGGGCCTTCACCCCACTGTGTCCTGAAGAAGCCCTGTAGAGACCATGCATGTTGCAGGCCAGGCTGAGCTTAGGGGCCACCCAGCAGCTGGGGAGCAGGCCTGTTCACTGAAAAATGGAGGGGCCTCTGAAAGACACACCCCAGGAGAGGCAGCCTAGCAACTCAGGGCAGTGGAGTTATAGGAGCCCCTAAGTGCCAGGGTCAGCCACTGGGACAGAATGAATCCAAAGGGGAGAAGGGGTGTAAGCACGGGCAAAACTGCATTATGCAATTCCCCAAGTTGGAGTGGCCACAAGTCACAGAGCCCGAGCACTTCCCTGGAGCCCAGCTTAAGGGGGGCAGGGCACCCCCTTCCTTACCACCACAACACCAAGCCACTAGGGCACTAGGGCCAGTCAGGCAAAGGATAGGAGTGTCAGATGCACACCCAAAACAACACCGTCACCCCCTGGGGGGATGTGCGAGACTGCTTCCCCCACCCCACAGCAAGCTCAGCTGGGGTCATAGGGTCCCCACCCCACTGTGAACTATGAGCTCCTGGCTGGGAGAGGAGCCTGGGCATGTATGCTCCCATGCCGCTGACCTGCTTCTGGGGAGCACTATGGCATATCAAACCAAGGCAGGGGGGCTCTGAGAATCCCCCGAAAATACCACACACTGCCCATTGCTCTCTGCCTTCCCTAAGGGCCTTTTCCTACTGGGAAAGTGGCTGCGTGCGGGATGGCTAGGTCTGGAGGGCACAGTAGATTGCTCTGGTGCTCAGCTCCAGCCCTGCCCTGCACATGGAAGACGGTGCTCCCCTTCTCCACCCTCTGCCCAGACACCTTCCCTAGAAAGAGACAAAGGGATGACAGGCAGGAGGACACAGCTGCCAGGACACACACCAGAGAAGGAACAGGAAGCTGCGGAGCTATGGCTGGGGGCTCAGCCCCTCCAAATGCCCTGCCTGGTACGCGTGCAAGCACACCACCTGCAGGCACATGGCCCCCCGCACATGCACACATGGCTGCTCTGCACTGAGGAGGAGTTCCCATGATGGTGCAGGGAGCTGTCCCAGTCATACCCAAGGCCACTGAGCCTCTCGGGACATTTGGACGGATGATTCCAGGCAGTTCTGGAGGTATGCGGAGGGGCTCTGAGGACTGCTTCTGCACTGTCTCCAACAAGGACAGCTCAGCTCAGGCTTTGAGGCAGGGGCACTCCCTCCCACAGGCTCATGGGAGTGGGCAATCTCTAGCCCAGCTTTGGTCTGCTTTCCAAGAAGTGACTGAGGTAGCACGGGCAGCAAGTGACAACCGCATACTGTGTCTCACTCAGGGACACACTGACACGAAGAAAAGCACAGGCCAATGGAGGAACCCCTCTTACAAACACAGAGCAAACCACTCTGTGCCTAGCAGCTTCCCTTCTTCACCTCATTTGATCCACCTGACAATTCTGAAGTAAGAAGTATTGTTACCGTTTCTCAGATGAGGACATTGAGGCTCACAGAGGCAGAGTCACATGCCCAAGGTCACACAAGAAGGCAATGGAATCTGAGTTCATACTCAAGTAAGTCTGACTTTACAGACTCTCTTCCCACTCTACCAAGTGGCACAGATGAGAATCAAAACCACAGCAGGTGACAGACCAAGAACCAGCAGGTGATAGACCAAGGACCAACAGGTGACAGACCACGGACCAGCAGGTGACAGACCAAGAACTGGCAGGTGATACACCAGCAAGTGACAGACCAAGGACCAGAAGGTGACAGACTAAGGACCAGCAGGTAAAGACCAAGGGCCAGCAGGTGAAGACTAAGGACCAGCAGGTGAAGACAAAGGACCAGCAGATGAAGAACAAGGATCACCAGGTGATAGACCAGGGATCAGTAGGTAAAGACGAATGACCAGCAGGCAAAGACCAAGAATCAGCAGGTGAGAGACCAAGGATCAGCAGGTGATAGACCAAGGATCAGCAGGTGATAGACCAAGAATCAGCAGGTGATAGACCAAGGACCAGCAGGTGATAGACCATGGATCAGCAAGTGATAGACCAAAGACAAGCAAGTGATAGACCAAGGATCAGCAGGTGAAGACCAAGGACCAGCAGGTGATAGACCAAGGATCAGCAGGTGAAGGCCAAGGACCAACAAGTGATAGACCAAGGATCAGCAGGTGAAGACCAAGGACCAGCAGCTGATAGACCAAGAATCAGCAGGTGACAGACCAAGGACCAGCAGGTGATAGACCAACAACCTGCAGGTGATAGACCAAGGACCAGCAGGTGATAGACCAAGGGCCAGCAGGTGATAGACTAAGGACCATCAGGTGAAGACAAGGACCAGCAGGTGAAGACCAAGGATCAGCAAGTGATAGACTAAGGATCAGCAGGTGATAGACAAAGGACCAGCAGTTGGAGACCAAGGACCAGTAGGTGATAGACCAAAAGCCAGCAGGTGACAGTCTGCTGGTGGTCTATCACCAGGGACCACCAGATGATAGACAAGGGACCAGGAGGTGATAGTCCAGGGACCAGCAGGTGATAGACCAAGGACCAGGAAGTGATGGACCAAGGACCAGCAAGCGATGTCCCAAGGACCAGCAGGTGATAGACTAAGGATCAGCAGGTGAAGACCAAGGACCAGCAGGTGAAGACCAAGGACCAGCAGGT
>NW_012105231.1:796829-875468 GCF_000951045.1 Mandrillus leucophaeus | reverse complement strand
CCAGCCAGTGAAGACCAAGGACCAGCAGGTGATAGACCAAGGACCAGCAGGTGATAGACCAGGGACCAGCAAGTGATGGACCAAGGACCAGCAGGCAATAGACCAAGGACCAGCAGTTGAAGACCAAGGACCAGCATTTGAAGACCAAGGACCAGAAGGTGATAGACGAAGGACCAGAAGGTGATAGACCAGGAACCAGCAGGTGATAGGCAAAGGACCAGCAGGTGATAGACCAGGGACCAGCATGTGATGGACCAAGGACCAGCAGGTGATAGACCAGGAACCAGCAAGTGATAGACCAAGGACCAGCAGGTGATAGACCAAGGACCAGGAGGTGATAGGCTAAGGACCAGGAGGTGATAAACTGAAGACCAGAAGGTGACAGACCAAAGACCAGCAGGTGATATACTGATGCTCCAAGTCATATGAAAGAAGGAAAACCTTCCTGCTCTCATCCCAGGCACATGTTCCCACCAACTGTACTCCGGTTTCACCCCTCCAACCTCTTAAACTCCCAGAATCCCCAACCTCCCAAGCTCCCACCCCCAACACTCCCAGCAAACACAGATGCACACACCTATTTTCTGCATCTGCTTAAATCACAATAGCATTGGTTGAAGGTAAGTGTACTGACTGGCTGAGTGAGCTCAAGCGTCCACACCTACCCAGGCAGAGCCTTACCAGACAGGGGTAAGCCTCCTCCTCCCCCAGTGCCTCCTTGGAAGGCGGCCCACACTCCATTCAGCTCATGAGAAAACAGACCAACCCAAGGCTCCAGGGCTTGGAAGTCCCCAGAGGAGGACACCAGGAGTCCCAGGCATGGGGATGCTGCCACCCACTGCCCTGCCACAGCTGGGTCCATGGCTGCTTCTGCTCTTACAGGTTCTCATGGGGACTGGGCAGGATGGGATGTGGGGAGCACACAAATAGGAAAGAAGCTATCTACTCTCAAAGATTCCAGCCCAGATGGCACCTGTCCTGCACCTCCATCAACCCCTAGGGGCTCTAGGAAGCTAGAGGGAGGTGTAAGCTGGGGAGACAGCCAGCTGCTATCCTTAATGCACCCAGGTTTCATCTCCCTCTACGCAGCCATCCAGAGCACTGGCCACTAAAATAAGCCCAGCTATTGACACACCATCACCCAAGCTCTCTGTCCCTTGCTCCTCACCCTTCAAAGTTCAATTCAAGTGTCCCTTCCACCAGGAAGTCCCCGGGGTTTTCCCACCCTCGCAACATCCAGAGCACAGCCCAGGCATTATCACTCGGAATCATCACCCTCTGTCTCCACCACCAGGCTGTGAGCTGTTGGAATTTAGGAACCGTGTTGAGGCCACTTCAGGGTCCCCAAGGCACAGGTGCCGGAGGAATGTTTACAGAAGGAGTGAATGAAACTATTGCATTAGATCAAGCCCAGGTGCAGAGGACTAGTTTCACATAGAAAGCATCGATTTTGCCCTATAGAACCCTGCCTCTAGTTTTCCAGCAGACAACCCTGGTGTGAAGACAGAGGGGCAGGGAGGAAGGTGGGGGCTGACATTTCCCAGCCCCTCCCAGGCCAGGGGAGAGCTGAATAGCTCACTGACTTGTCCAGGAGCCCGAGGTAAACCAGACTAAGAGCCAAGAGTCTCGATTCACTACTGGCATTTCTCCAGCCGTGACACCAGCCAAGGAAACTGCCCAGAATGAGCTCAGCACTTTTTTGCCTTAAATGGTTGACTTCTCGAGTGTTTTTTAAAAGGATATAACACCAAGGGAAGCAGTACTCAAGGCTGAGAATTACGAATATTTATAGTGTTTAAGCATAATCGTATTCAGATGAGGACTATATATTGCTCACTGCAATTTGCACTCTTCTCAAAGCATATATTTCTGCAGGGAAGAAGGCCCAATGGCTGGATGCCGGCCTGGAGACTGCAGGGTCCGGAAGGTACAGGGGAGGTGCTGGCGTCCCAGCTCCAGCCCTACTTAGGCATGAAAGACAGCATCTGCCAGACACCCTGCCCTGGAGGGGGACCAAGAAGGCCCACGGGCCCCAAGTTGTTGGGGAGAGGAGCAGAAAGATCTGCTAAGGACAAGCCCAGAAACAGACATGTCCCAGCTCTTTGGGTGACAGGATCCTTTTATAAAGTTCAAAACTGGCTCCTACACGAGGTAGCTGTACTTTAGTTTAGTGCCTGCTGCTGGAGAGGTCGTCATCACGACCTGAAGCCAACGTATCCTCAGCAAATAAACCTGCATGTTATTACAGCAACCATGACATCACGGCCGCGTGTGAGCATCAGGTCACCGTCAAGGCTGCAGGCATTCGTGGGGTCCTGACCCCTTTCTACAGAGCTGGGGGCTTCATGGGGACCCACTCATTGGGGCTTTGGAATTCCACAGGCCCGATTCAATTAATAGTCACCTAATGAAGTTGACAAGACTCTGCAGGTGGACAGGTAGGCTGATGGGGCAAAGGGCAGAGGCATGAGAAGCAAGAAGAGAGTAAGAATGAAAGGGAAGAAGGACATCCCAGAAGACCTCAGAGCCATGCCTCTGGACAGGGGATCTTTCTGTTCCCCGCACAGACATACTGGGGATCCTACCCACCCACCCCTGACCATCACACATCATACACCTCACTCATATATGCAAAGCTATTGAAAAGCCACCTCCCTGAGCTGACACCCCATGAAGCAGCGGTCAGAGCCCACCCCAGCACACCCTCCTACCCCAGCATACCCTCCCACCTTCAGTGTTTCCCAGTGGAGTGGGGGTGTTGGCAGCAACAGGAGTTACCTTGGACAGGTGGACAGGAGCCCCAAGTCCCGACCCGGCCTCCTCACCCACTCCCTCCAGAAGCAGCAATCCCAGCAGAGAGACAGCCAGGCCTCCCCTCACCCACAGCCCCCTGAACCAGCCGGTGCTCCTCCCTGAGCTCAGTCAGCTTGTGCACACTAATTAGGAAATGGAACCACCAGAGGATACCTGGAGACAACTGCAGGGAATTATCAGGCCTCAGCCTTGCTGCTTTCTCTGATTTGGTGCTGCATGCCCTGCTGGCACAGGCCTCCTGCCCTGCAGTTTATCTTTCTCTACATTATCAAGCATCTACCAGAGGAGCCACCCTGAGCTGTGCATCTGCAACTGGTGGAAAGAGGAAGCCTCCGAAGCCACAGAGTCGAGAAAGGGAGCCTCCCTCTGATATGGGCCTGGGTGAAGCCACCTGCTCTGCCAGGGCAGCTTCCCAGTGGGGAAGAGGCTTGAGAGGAGGGACTGAGCCTGGGGAAAGGAGAAGCCTGGAAAGGTGGAGTTGAGAAAAAGAAGACAAAAGACAATGGCAACTGGGGCCGCCCCTCCCCTCAAAGGGGCCCTCCTGGGGTGGATGGTGGGCCATAGGCACTGAGGTGGCCCAGGAGCCCAGCATTAAGGCAGGGGTGGTGGATAGCTCATAGCACTCCCTAAGAGCTCACTCATAGAAGCGGGAGGCTGCAGCCCCAGCACCAAGGCAGGAGCTCCTGGTGCTTTTCATTTTCCTGCCTCCAGCCTTGACTCTTGGGCTCACTGCTCACAGGAGCAATCTTCCTAAAACCTACCCCAGCTTAAGACTCTCAAAGACTCCCATTCTCACAGGACCAGCAGCCAGAGACCCAGCCCCAAGACCCTCATGAGCTCAGCCCAGCCCAGTTCTCTAATACCTTTCCAAAACCTGCTCCCACCCCATTCCTTACCCCACTGTCCTTCCTCACACCTCTTGAGCCCCAGCCCATGCCAGCCCTCTGCCTGGAGGATACTCAGCCCAGCTCCCACATGTGAAGGCCCTGCTTGGCCCTCAGCATGGCTCCCCTCCCAAGGCAAGCTCCTGTGGTGGCCATCCTCCCTCCATCATGGGTGCTTCATGTACTGTTTCCACTACTAGGCTGTGAGCCACTGCAGGACCTAGGCCATGCCTCATCTGTGCTTAGCCCCAGGCCCAGCATGGTGCCTGACACATGGTGGCTACATAGTAAACACTGAGGAAAATGGTGAATGATGGCCACAAAAGAATAGACAGATGGGTGGGTGGATGGGTGGGCAGATTGATGAGTGAATGTATAGATCAACAGATGGGTGGATGGAAGTATAGTTGGATGGATGGAAGGAAATATGGTTGGATGCATGGATGCATGGGGGACCAGGTCGGGATGGATAGATATGAGGTGAGTGAGTGAGTAGGTGGAGGGATGAATATGTAGGTGGTTGGGTGAGTAGGTGGGTGCATGGATGTGCAGGTGGTTGGTTGAGTAGGTGGGTGGATGGATGTGTAAGTGGGTGGGTGAGTAGATGGCTGGATGGATATGTAAGTGGGTGGATGGAGGGGTGGGGGAGAGGACAGTGTGGTGAGGGAGTGAATGAGGGTGGCTTGGTGCATGGGAAGGGGTGGGTGGGGTGAATGGGAGAGGAAACGTAGACAATCAGAGGAAATCTGACCTTGCTCCAGCCTTGGTCCCCCATCCTCACTCCACACCACCCGACCACAAAGGCACTTAGAAGGATTAAGCCTCCTTGATACAATTGGAGCAGCTGGAAATAGCTCTGTGCAGCCTGCAGCCGCTGCCTTCCAGCAATCAGCCTCAATCAACACCCACCTGGCCCTGCTGCCAGTTAATTCCACCTGACACCCTGGCCAGGCATCCCAGAGCCACCAGGTGTTGGCTCCATAAGGAATGGCAGGAGATGGGCCTGCTCAGCCAAGGCCAGCAGAAAAATCAATCTCCTGGACCCCCCACTGGGATCCAATGAGGACAACAGTGTCCCAGGAGCTCTAGCCCACAGCAGAGCTTGGGGACACCAAGAGACACCCCCACACACACATTCAGGGAGCTGGGTCACCCCTCAGGAAGTGGATATGTGGGTCCCCTCCTGGCCCGGCCACTCTCCTCTTACACTCACCTGGCAACCGGTTCATTGCTCTAAAGAGCTGGGACCCCAAGAGGGACCCCTAAAGGCATCTTGCATTGGTCTCTTCAACACCAAAGAGGCAACAGCAGAGACTGAGGGAGAGAAGTGTGACCCCTCTAAATGCTCCACTTGCCCAGAGGCACCCTGAACAAGGGTGTGGGTGTGGAGGCAGCGGGCATTCACAGTAGACAGGGGCTGCCTTCGTCCAGAGTGGGGCTCCATGCCCTCAAAATAGGGACTGCCTGTAGCTGGGGGAGGGTCCCCACATGATCTCCTTTGGGCTTTCTACTTTGTGACCCCTCACTCAGCCCTATTCCCTCAATCTCTCCAGTCATGTCCCTCTGTGCCTCCCATGGGAACCCCAGTGCTTCAGCCTAAGCCAGGCCGCCCCACTCTCTAGCAAGTGCCTGGGGCCAGCACAGCCAGTCCCCCTCCTCCCAGCGTAGAGGAGCAGCTAAGGCACCTGCTGGGGTCTGAGGCCACCAAAACCCCAGGCAGCACTGCAAGTAGAGTGTAGGGTTCAGAGAAAGGATGAAGAAACCAGGCTGCCAAGGTTAAAGCTACTTAAATCTGTGACCTTGGGCAAGACCCCTAACTTCTCTGTGCCTAATTTCCTCATTGGCAAAATGGGCTAATAATAGCCCTGCCTCATAGGCTGAGTAAATGGTGTAAACTGCTGAGAGCCGAGCCTGACTCACAGGGCACCCTCTAGGAGTTTGAGCTATTCTTATGATCTGGGGGTGGCAGTGGGCGCACTTCTGGGAGTACGCAGGCCCCAGTCATTCCAGGGACCTCGGAAGCTTCATTCTTAAGCAGGTTTGTCCTAGCCCAGCACTGCCTGGAGCTCAATCCATCTGGCCTCAACCCTTCTGATGGCATAGCCAGGGCAGATGGCCGGGTGTGCCAGCCCAGGTCTCCTACCCACACCTGGCATCTGCTGTAGCCTCCTCCACAAATTCCCCCTTCACTAAGTCCTGCCCAGATACCTCTCTTTCAGATGACCTGCCCTGAACCCCAGGCTAGGCTATGTCCTCTGTAAGACACCACCACACATAGAGTCCTGTCCTCAGGCAGTCACTCTACCATATGGCCACATCTGTCTGGCTCACCTTGGGATCCCCAGAGCCTGGCCCAGAGCAGGCCCTGAGGGTGCTTGTTGACTCAACACAGGACCACTGGTAAGAGAAGCAGTAACAGCCTCCAGGCATCCCTGGCCCCTGCATCCTGCTCCTGATAGCAGCTCCTCCTCCCGGCCTCAGCCCTCCTGCCTACGGTGACCAGCCAGCCTCAAGCAGCCCACCACCAGCCCAACTTGCCCCTGCCTCCTAAACCCGGCTCCAGGCCCTGCCTGACCTCACCCTACAGTCCCACCCCATCCCAGAACCACCACCCACCCCACCCCGCCCCAGACTGGGCAATCATATCAAGAATTACGGAGGAGAGAGGCCACCATAGGTCTCCACTTCTCTGGTCACACAATTGCCTGGGTGAGTTTCTATCACAGATGAGGAAATGAGTCTCCAGTGGGGACAACACCACCAGGAACTCCTGTGCCACATTTGGCTTCCCTCGGAGCTGGAAGCCTCAGCCCTCCCAGAAGCTGCTCAGTGACAATGCACAACAGAAGGACAGCAGACAGAGCTCAAACAGCTTCTCCTGATCAACTCTGGATAGGCCATCATCAGCACTGAGCCTGGAGTGAGAAAACATGCATTTCTTTCTGTCTCCACACCTGAACTTCCCACTGTTCCCTAAACACATGTCACCTTTCAACATTTTGTACTTTTGCATGCCCTGTTTCCTCTATGTGCATAAGTCTCCTCTGACCGTTATAAATTCCTACTCATACTTCAAGAGTTTGCTCAGTTGTCACCTCCTCCACGAAGTCTCCCCTGATTTCTCCCAGATCTCTCCTCTGTGTTTTCAGAGCTGTCTCCCTCTCTGGTCTGTGAACTCCTTCAGGCAGGATCATGTCCAACCCATCTATTCATCTCCCACCCAGGGCTGGCAAATGGGCTCCCTCCATGGATGGTGGCATGAGTAATGCACACCCATCTCTGTGCCCAGCGGTGTGGGCAGTGACAGGCCCAAGTGGCCACACTTCTGCCCAAACTGCAATCCCTTGTTCCCTGAGACTTTCCTGAGCACCCGGCCTCTCAGCACTGGGCTGTTTCCAAGGTCTCTAAGCACAACTCTGGCTCCAGCAAACCCAAACATCTGTGGTGGTGGCTGGGGACAGAGGGAGAACTGCCTGCCCAGCCAGGCTTCCAGAAGGTGCCTGTGAAACACATTTTGCAAATGGCAGGAGACATGCATGTCAGAAAATTGTCCACAATCAATTTCAAATTCCAAGCGGAAATGGCTGGTTTGCTGCTAATTTGCCTGGAAATCTGAAGATAGTGTCTCCCGGGAGGGAGGCAAAGGGCCCGGGCTGGTTCCCGGGAGGTCAGAAATGCCGTCTTGACCTCCAACCATCTCTGCACACTCAGGGCATAGCCATCTGCCTGGGAAGCAGAGCCAAGTCATTCTGCACTCAGGACAGAGCCTCTGGCTCTGATGGCCCCTGACCCAGAGGCCACAGGTAACCCTATTCCAGACCCCCTAAGTGGACCCTTGTGCCCTGGGCCAGGGGGTGCTGAACCAGGCAGGCCCATGGGCCCTACTGTCAACCATTCTCTCTCTCCACAAGTATCCAAGCAATGAGACAGCAAAAGCTTTGCATGAAGAGCACAGGCCGGGTCACGTTATCTCTATACGCCTCAGCTTTCCCACTTGATAAATGGGAAGAATAACCTGTCCAAGTGTGTCTCCAAAGGGTATTTGCTACCACAAAAGGAAGCAGAGTGAGCAGCTATTATTAACTACCACAGGGGTCATTAGACAGCTGACGTCTCGGCACCTAGTCTGTGCCTCCTATTGTATTTGGAGACGCAGTGTCTTCAGTTACTCATGAGCAAGCCTCTTCACAGTAACCTGCATTTAATGTCTCCCCAAGGAAGCAAGCAGTCCAGGACCTTTGTGTGACCGTGATTCCCCGAGGCCAGCACACAGAACACACTTAACAAATGCTCGTTGGGTGAGGGATGGGGTGAGGGTTGCTCCTATACTGCAAACCCTCCCGTGTATCTGCATGGACATTTTTTTTCCTCCCAGGGACTGGGGTACCCTGTTCTCATGGCACTTGGGGATAAGACAGGAGAAACAAGGGTAGAGAAGTGGGCCAGGAAGCCCTGAATCCCAGCTTCCCTTTCCCTGTTTTCTCCTCTCTCATCCCTAGGTGCAATGAAAACAGAGCATCCCAATCCCATGAGGAAGAAAACTGGGAGGCCAGGGAGAGCCCCAGGGTAATAACGCAGCCATTGTATTAGGGAGCCAGGAGAAAAGGCAAGCTGAGCAGCCCTCTTCCTGCATGCTCTGGAATGCTGCTCCCTTAGGCAGTGATACACTGAGGGTTCTCTGGCTGGCAGTTACTGGGCATCTCTCTGAGCCTCAGTTTTCCAGTCTCTATAATGGGGACAGACTTGATGCAAAGACTCAATGAGGTTTCACAAGCCCAAGACCGCACAGTGCCAGGTACAGTCAAGGCAGGACTCAATACAGTCCAGCTGCCTCTCCTGCTGTATTCCCCACCCACCCTGAATCTACCCCCACCACCACCTCGTCTGACAGATCAGACTAGACTCCAAAGAGATACTGAGAAGTGACTAGAATAAGAGGAGAGAGAGAGTTTAGTAAAGGGAAGTAGAGAACTCTAGAGTACAAATGCCCATTTTTAAGTTTTTCTCAAAGAATAGGGAACGCTTCAGCAAGGCTCAGAATGAGGCTTCCTTTTCAGGGCATTAACAATTTGTATTTTTCACTATCCATCTTCCTTGCAGTCTTTTGCAGGGAGGGAAAGTCTATAAATATTTTTTTTAAGAAACGACTGCATTTTGATGAACTCAGCTTAGCAAGTACTTTGCATATGAATGGAACCTGATTAGCTGGCACTCTCCCACAGCAGAGTAGCCTGCAACTTCAAGCTTTCCTGAGAGTTAAAAAGTTGAAGCGGCCACATTTATGTGGCTCCTCTAATAAAAAAATCATGCATCATTTATTATTAATGTTCAGCTCTGATAAATACCCTCATCTAAAATTCTTCACTTGCAGGAACCCTTCAGGATAATTTCTCAGGATAACTAAAGGGAGTATTTCAGCCAGGCCTTTGCAGGAGAACAGGATGTCTACGGCAGAGGCTGGGGGATAGGATGTGACACCCACTGAAGTGGCCAGCTGGAGCGTTTTAGGGAAAGCTGAACGGCCTCGGCCACCGAGAGAGGGAAAGCCGTCCGCTGCAGAAGGGGCTCTGCTTCTGTTGTGACCACCTCAGCCGGGCTGGGTGCAGCTTCTGAGAAGACTAGCACTCATATTAATTCCCCAGGTGAGATGGCTGGGAGCAAGGGGCCGCTTTCTTTAATCCAGAGGCGTCTGCTAATTGACTTCAGTCCTCCCACAAAGCCAGGCTGTGGTACGGAGGCTGTTCCCTGATGGAGCCACATATGCTATTAGTGTCCCGGCCAGGCCCCCTTTACAGATGGACACTCCCATCCCCTCTCGCTCTGAATGTTAGGCAGCTGGGCCTCACAGGTGCCCCCTTCTCCAGCAAACTGCCCTCACCCAGGGGAGCCACTAGAGGGGATGGCCCACTCCCCACCCGAGGGTAGCTCACAGCCAACGTTGGACAGTGGTGGTGGTAGAGGAGGTCAACCCTCCTCCCCTCCAGAGGAAACAACTCTATGTTCCAGAGTCCCTGATTGGGACAGGCTAGACTTACATGATACCACATCCTTCCTTGTCTCTTTTTCCTCTCTAGCCTGCTTCCTTCCATAAATCTCAGACACCCAACCCCTGTCCCAGGCTCTGCCTCTAGAGAATCTGTCCGGAGACAATTGGACCCTCCAGATCCACTACTGGGACTCTGGAAGGCTGACTGCTGCGGACGGCATGGCCAAGACTCCCTTGTCCCCAGGTCTCTTGGTGATTTGGCCAATGGGAGACACAGGCAGGAAATGAGAGGGTGAAGAGGGGGTGGTGGTGGGGAGGAGAGTGGGTGGGGGTGGGAGTGCTTCTCCCCTGACTGCCTCCTTGCTGGGTTGACCTTGGCTGCACTACCTGCTCCAGTTGCTTTCCCCTGTGTCCCTTCAGGACTAGGGACAGGAACAGCTCCTGAGGCCACTTCAACACAGCTGGTGCCCTTAACTTTGCCCATACTACTGGGAAAATTCTGTTCAGGGTCTGTTTTCCACCAGACCTTACCTGGCCTGGGAGAAATGCTCCATCCCCCTTTTCCTCCCTCCAATATAAAATGGGAGGTTTCATCAGAGACACCCTAGAAAGAGAGAAGTGGGCAGCTTTCAGGGTTATTAAGACACAAACAACAGGCACGTCTGCCCTCAGCTAATCCCTACACAGGCAGCAGCTCCCACGCTACCAAATAAGCCCTGCTCCCCAGTGGGGCCAAAAGAATGAAAGCCAAACAATGGCATTGGTTTTTCCAGAATCCCTGCGTGCATCCAGACACATGGAAGGGTCTGCACCTCTCACCCATCGGCTCCTTAGTAACTAACAACTTAGGAAGATCCAGTGTGAAGCAAGAGATTAAAATTTCATGCATTTTGCTTCAAATATCTACAAAAACTAAGTTTCCTAGGAGAAAAAAGAAAACTCTCTAAGCAACACAAAAAGCAAGCCAAGGCCCAAGCTCCCCCAGGTTGGTGTTGCGGTGTAAATCTTTGATTTCACTTGCTGCTCTCGTCCTCTGACCCCAGCAGCATTCCATAAATATTTAGGCAGCAAACATTAGGCTTATTTTCTACTTTGGAATGCTAATGATGAGAATGGGTGGGTGAGAAAGCAGCCTCCATGGCCCATACAGCTCTGGGCCCATCAGCAAAATACAGCAGGCATACTGGCGACACAGGAAGCCATCGGCTTCCTTAATGAGCCGAGATGCAGTTCATGGGGAAAATCACTACCTGCAGGCATATTGATGGTGGAACCACCAGCCAAATCAATAGAGGTGGAGAAACCTCAAAGGGAGGGAGGTGCAGTGGAGAGGAGAAAGTGCAGTGGAGGGGAGAAAGCTCCACGGACGTGCATGCAGATAGACTTTTTCCCAAAAGAATTGCAGCTGCCCAGGCCAGCTCCCTTGGCCTCCCTACTCCCCGGGCTAGAGCCTTGCCAGCTCTCTCCCTGGGCCTTGCACACTCATATACATACCCTCCTCAAATATTCAGGCCCTGGAGAAGGCCCAGCCCCAACCTCCTAGTCCTCCACCCAACACCAAATGCAACTGTCACCTCCCCTGTGGCTCCCACATTGCAGAGGGCAGAGGTCTCTCAACTCCTGCCCAAGATTGACCTCTCTGTACCTGGCAGTGTGGACCAGAGACCGCCTGGAGCAGGCTGGTCTTCATTTGAATTCTGCCTTGACCATTTTCTAGTTATGGTCTTCAGCAAGATTATTTTAAACAGCTTTATTAAGGTACAAACTACATACTATGAAATTCACCCATTGTGTGGTTTTGAGTTTTAGCAAATTTATATAATTGTGCAACCATCCCCACTATCCAGTTTTACAATATTTCCATATCCCCCAAAGGTCCCCTCATGCCTGTTTACAGTCAATCTCTGCTTCCACCCCTAGCTCCAGCCAGCTACTCATCTGGTTTCTGTCTCTATGGTTTTGCCTTTTCTGGAAATTGCACATAAATGGAATCATACAACATGTAGTCTTCTGTGTCTCCTTCTTTCACTTAGAATAATGTTTTGAGGTTCATCCATGTTAAGCATGTATCAGTGTTTCATTCTTTTGTATTTCTGAGTAGTATTCCACTGAATAGGAATACCCAGTTTTGTTTATCTATTCGCCAGTTGATGGACATTTGTGCTGTATCCAGTTTGAGGCCATCATACACAATGCTGCTATGAACATTCATGTATAAGTCTTTGTGTAGACATACGCTTCTCTTTCTCTTTCGTAAATTCCTAGGAGTGGAATTGCTAAATGATATGGTGAAGTATATAAGTTTGTCTTTTTAATAAGCTGTCAAATTGTTTTTCACAGCAGCTGCACCATTTTGCATTCCCACTGGCAGTGTATGAGGGTTCCAGTTGCTCCACATCCTCAAAACACTTGCTAGTGTCTTTTTTATTATAGCCATCCTAGTGGGTGTGAAGTGGTATCTGATTATGTTTTGATTTGCATGCCCCTAAAGACTAACGTCATTGAACATCTTTTCTGCATGTGTATTTGAAATCTGTATATCTCTTTTGGTGAAGTATCTATACAAATCTTTTGCCCATTTTGTATTGGGTGGCTTGTCTTATTGAATTGGAAGACTCATTTATATGTTCTGGACAGAAATTCATTATAAAATATGTGATTTGCACATTTTTTCTCTTAGGCAATATTTCAACCTCTCAATGTCTTCACCTGCAAGTTGGAACATGCCATAATACTTTACCGTGTTGTAGTAAAGAACAAGGATGATGAGTGCCTAGTGCCAGACCTGGCACATGGGCCACTGAAAAATGGAGCCACCACTACCATCACTGTCCCCACCTCATCCCTGGAAGTCAAGGTCTGCATGGTCTTGGCCTTCAACTTGAAGTACCCAGCACAATACAGATGAGGACCTAGGACAGCTTGAGCCCTAGGCCATCCCGGCATCCCCAGCATGTTCCCTCCAGGGCCTGCATACATCATCAGTTGCACCAGCTCCAGTCTTCACACAGCAAAGTGCAACGTCAGCAGGCAAGACCCATTACAGGAGCACTGAGAATGGAGCACAATCTCAAAGGTGACAGGTGTGAGTAGGGGGAGGATGACAAGATGTCCTGGCAGATGGGTCAGCAGGAGCAGAAGCACAGAGAAGGAAAATGTGCATGGCACATCCTGGGTGCCAGGGAAGGGCTACGCACCTGACCCAGCAAGTATGGCTAGGCGCGGCTCTCAGGATTAGCAGGAAAGCAGAGAGCAGGAGGCAGACAGAGTGGCACTCTGGGGGCCAGGCCATGCTGGAGCCCCTGAGCACTGCTGCTGGGAGGGAGATGCACTCAGGAAAAACTTCTAATTCCATGTGCCTGCACGACACAGTCCTCTGCTTCTGCTTCCACACTCCTTCCCCTCAGAGACCCACAGCCCAGGAGAACCAGGGAGACCACTGTGCCAGGAGCTGTGTCATGGACACTGGGCCATTCCTCACTACGCTCCTGGGAGGAGGTGACATTACCTCCTGTGTTAAGGGCTGAACTGTGTCCCCTTAAAATGCCCTAACCCCCAGGACCTCAGAACATGAACTTACTTGGAGACAGAGTCTGATAAGGTTTGGATTTGTGTTACTGCCCAAATCTCATGTCAAATTGTAATCCCCAGTATTAGAGGGGGGTCCTGGTGGGAGGTGACTGGATCATGTGGGTGGATTTCCCTCTTGTTCTTCTTATGATAGTGAGTGAATTCTCAGAAGATCTAGTTGTTTAAAAGCATGTAGCACCTAGCCAGGCACACTGGCTCACGCCTGTAATCCCAGCACTTTAGGAGGCCAAGGCGGGTGGATCACGAGGTCAGGAGATCGAGACCATCCTGGCTAACACAATGAAACCCCATCTCTACTAAAAATACAAAAAATTAGCCAGGCATGGTGGTGGGCACCTGTAGTCCCAGCTACTTGGGAGGCTGAGGCAGGAGAATGGCATGAACACAGGAGGTAGAGCTTGTAGTGAGCCAAGATTACGCCAGCCTAGGCAACAGAATGAGACTCCATCTCAAAAAAAAAAAAAAAAAAAAAAAAAGCATGTAGCACCTTCCCCTTCTCTCCTTCTCCCTCTCCTGCCATATAAGACATGCCTGCTTCCCCTTCGCCTTCCACCATGATCCTGAGGCCTACCCAGTCATGCTTCCTGTACAGCCTGTGGAACTGTGAGTGAATTAAACCTCTTTTCTTTATAAATTATATTATCCAATCTCAGGGAGTTCTTTAAAGCAATTTGAGAACAGACAAATACAGAAAATTGGTATTGAGAAGTGGGGCATTGGTATAAAGATACTTGAAAACGTGGAAGCAACTTTGGAACTGGGTAATTGCCAGAGGTTGTAACAGTTTGGAGGGCTCAAAAGAAAACAGGAAGATGCGGGAAGCTGAATATAAAAGTTTGGAAAATTTGCAGCCTGGCAATGTGGTAGAAAAGAAAAACCCATTTTGTGGGGAAGAATTCAAGCAGGCTGCAGAAATTTGCATATGTAAAGAGGAGCCAAATGTTGATAGCCAAGATAATGGAGAAAATGCCTCAAAGGCATTTCAGAGACCTTTGCGGCAGCCCTTCCATCACAGGCCTGGAGGCCTAGGAGGGAAGAATGGTTTTGTAGGCAAGGCCAAGGACTCACTGCTGTGCAACCTAGGGACATGGCAGCCTGCATCACAGGCACTCCAGCTCCAGCCATGGCTAAAAGGGCCAAGGTGGCCGGGGCAGTGGTTCATGTCTGTAATCTCAGCACTTTGGGAGGCTGAGGCAGGCAGATCATGAGGTCAAGAGATTGAGACCATCCTGCCCCCCATCTCTACTAAAAATACAACCCCATCTCTACTAAAAATACAAAAATTAGCTGGGTGTGGTGGCACACACCTATAGTCCCAGCTACTTGGGAGGCTGAGGCAGGATAATCACTTGAACCCTAGGAGGCAGAGGTTGCAGTGAGCCAAGATTGCACCACTGCACTCCAGCCTGGCAACAGAACGAGATTTCATCTCAAAAAAGGGGGGGGAGGTGCCAAGGTACAGCTTGGGCTATTGCTTCAGAGGGTGCAAGCCATAAGCCTCGTGGGCTTCCACAGGTGTTAAGCCTGCAGGTGTGCAAAGTGTGAGAGTTGAGGCTTGGGAGCCTCCACCTAGATTTCAAAGGATGTATGGAAATGCCTAGATGTCCAGGCAGAAGTCTACTGCAGGGGCAGAGCCTTCATGGAGAACCACTACTAGGGCAGTGTGGAGAGAAAATGTGGAGTTGGAGCCCCCACATAGAGTCTCTACCGGGGCACTGCCTAGTGGAGCTGTGAGAAGAGGGCCACCATTCTCCAGACCCCAGAATGGTAGATCCACCAACAGCTTGCAACATGTGCCTGGAAAAGCCACAGGCACTCAACACCCCGTCCTCCAGAACTGCAGAGGCTGAGCCCTGCAGAGCCAAAGGGACAGAGCTGCCTAAGGCCTTGCAAGCCCACCCTTTGTATCAGTGTTGCCTGGACATGAGACAGAGTCAAAGGAGATTATTTTGAAGCTTTAAGATTTAGTGACTGGGTTTTGGGCTTGCATGGGGCCTGCAGCCCCTTTGTTTTGGCTGATTTCTTCCTCTTGGAATGGGTATTATTTAGCCAATTCCTGCACTCCGATTGTATCTTGGAAGTCACTAACTGGTTTTGATCTTACAGGTTCTTAGGCAGAAGGTACTTGCCTTGTCTCAGATGAGACTTTGAACTGTGGACTTTTGAGTTAATCCTGAAATTAGTTAAGACTTGGAGCACTGTTGAGAAGGGTTGATTGTATTTTGCAATGTGATAGAAACATGAGATTCAGGAGGGGCCAAGAACAGAATTATATGGTTTGGATTTGTGTCCCCACCCAAATCTCATATTAAATTGTAATTCCCAGTGTTGGAGGAGGGGCTTGGTGCAAGGTGATTGGATCGTGGGGGCAAATTTCCCTCTTGCTATTCTTGCAAGGTGAGTGAGTTCTCACAAAATCTGGTTGTTTAAAAGCAAGTAGCACCTTCCCTTGCTCTCTTCTCCCTTCTTCAGCTATGTAAGACATGCCTGCTTCCCTTTCACCTTCCACCACAATTGTAAGTTTCCTGAGGCCTCTGAGCCATGCCTCCTATACAACCTGGAGAACCAATTAAATCTCTTTTCTTTATAAATTACCCAATTTCAGGTAGTTCTTTATAATAATGTGAGAATGATCAAATACAGGGTCCTTATAGAGAGGCCTCCTAGCCATGCCTCCTATATAGCCCACAAAACCAATTAAACCTCTTTTCTTTATAAATTACTCAGTTTCAGGTAGTTCTTTATAACAATGTGAGAATGATCAAATACAGGGTCCTTATAGAGGCGATTAAATTAAGATGAGTCAGGAAAGTGGGCCCTATTCCACCTTTGTAAGGCTGGTGTCCTTATAAGAAGAGCAGACGAGGACACAGGTACACACAGAGGAAAGACCATGTGAAGACACAGGGAGACAACAGCCATCCACAATCCAAGGAGAGGGACTCAGCAGAAACGAACCCTGCCGACACCTTGATCTTATACTTCCAGCCTCCAGAACTGTGAGAAAATAAAAATCTTTTTTGAAGCCCACCAGCCTGAGGGACTTTGTTCTGGAAGCCCCAGGAAACCAAATATCCCATTTCCAGATAAGGAAACTGGCTCAGTAGGGGACACTGTACCTGAGGCCCATGGCTGGGGAGAGGCAAGCCTGGCTGTCTGGTTTTAGGGCCCTGGGCCTCCATCCTGTCCACCTGCCATCACTCCAGCACACACATCACTAGGACATGAGCTTCCTGGGAGCTAGAACCTGGCCTGGGATTGTGCCTGGCTCACAGGGGCACTCTGGGACTATCTGGAGAATGAGAGTGGAGTGCTGCCTCCTCTGCACTAAGCCCCATGTTGGAGAGCCAGGGGCACTCAGAGGAAGGTGCAGGGAAGGCAGCAGGTCAGTGAAGCAGGTTCTGAAAAAGAGCTGTGGCTATTGTATGGAAGAGAGCAAGATATGTCCAGGGGCCCACCTCTTGGGCGGGTGCAGCAGTGATGGGGGGCAACGGGCAGGGCAGAGCTGAGACCCCTGAAAAGCAGATTTTAGCTCCAGAAGAAAAGAGACCAACTGCTCCCCTATGGAATGTGCTGCCCAGATGAGGAGTCCAAGCAGCAGCTGCACTCAGTGGAGCAGCCACCAGGTGCGTCAGGGTGAACATAGGAATGTGTGGCTTTCCAGTCATGGCATCAATACTGTCGCCAAGCAGTGGCTCACCTGTGGTCACCTCAGGTCCCCATCCTCCAGAGATAGCAGCATGGGAGCCCCAGACCAGCCTCGGGGAGCCAAGCACAGAGCAGCAGCAGCAGCCAATGTGGAAAGGCGTGGAAGGTGTCCCTGTCAGGCTGGGTCAGAGCCCCTGAGAAGGCCCCACTGGCCCTGGGGACATGAAGCCTGAATGGACACTGCCTCTTTACCCAAGCACACAAGGAGACACAGACCGATGCTAAAGCCTAGGCAACAGGATCTGGGGAGAAGCCACCATTCTTTGGAATGAGTGGCCATTACCCAGTGCTCTGTGAGGGATCCAAGGCCCTGTTGCCCACAAAATGCATCAGCTCCCACTTATTCACCACTCTCAGCCTTGGCTATGAACTCTCGCCTTATCTCTGACCCTTCAGCCCACCATGCCCTGGCCCCCAAGCCCCTCTCCTCACCTCACCCAGGCTGTCTATTCCCTGAAGTGACTTTGGCTCCTCCTGGTAACTCCCTCTCTGTCCCAGCCCTTCAGGAGAAACGCTCCACCCTCTGGCTGGCCCTGGCCATCAGGACTCCTCCACCTCTGGCAAGTTAAGAGTGAGGCATCCTTACAGGGGGGCCCCCTACAGCCGCAGGCTGAGCCCCTCTGGGCAACGCCTCTGTCAAACAAGCACTACCCATCAGTCCACACTACCTCAGGCAGGGCCTCCAGGCCTTAGTTAGGCCATGCTCCCCTTAAGCAGAACTCCCTCCCACTGCTATCTGATCACTGGGGAGTTAATGTCACTAACTTAATCCTAGACAGAGTTTGCATAGTTATTTCTACATTTTTATTCAATTAATTATTGCAATATCAATAGATCTTTAATTTTCTCATCAGTGAATAATAGGAATGAGCCTCAATTCTATGATATAATTAATTAGTTATGAGTGATAGAGTGCAAGTTCCTACTCAAAGTCCTGCTGAGACAAACCCCTGACCACTGCCCCTGGGAGACCATCACCTGCAAGAGCCCAGACTGCTTGGATGGGGCAGAAGACACCCCCATCTGACCCAGCCTGGTCAGAGCCCCTAGTATTTTGCTGAGCTCAACAGACCCTTAGGAAGCACCTCCTGTGTGCCAATGCCCGTGCTGGGTCCCTGGATGCAAGGATCGAGCTTCCCCCGACCCTCGGCGGAGGCCTGGCCTCAATGGCTCACATGGAAGAAGCAACAGAGACATGAAACAGATGGTTTGTAATAATGTGCACTAATTCAATTACACAGATTTTTGTTGAGCATCTATTATGTGCCAAGCCCCGTGCTAGGTTCTGGCAACAGAGTGGAACCTCATGGAAACAATGAGCCCATCTGGTAGGAAGTATGTGGTTGCTAAATCATGAACTGAGCCTTTTGAAGGCAGAGCAAGATTTACCAAGGAAAGAATAAGGTCAGTTGTTCCTGGCAGAAGGAACATCACAAACAAAGATCGGAGGAGGACAACGGCATTCCAGAATGGTGGCCAGCTTTTGGATCATGGAGTGTTTAGAGCAAAAGGCCCCACAAGTTGCTGATGAGGGCATGGAGGAACAGGGAGACTGCCTCCTGACCCAGACGCTGACCCTGAGAGCCTCAGGGGGCCAGGCTGAGGGCTGCCACACTTCCCCTCCCAGGACATCCAGGAGAGGACAACGGCTCTTAACAGTATCCTGAGCTGCCTGCTGATGGAGGGATGCCCTCATCAGGCATCCACAGGCCCTAGCTCAGCCCTAACTGGGGCACTTTTGAAAGGGATATAGGTAAGGCAACTGACTTAGAGAGTGCAAAGGCCTAAGGCCACATAGGAAGAGTAACCAAGCTGGACCCCCTGCCCACGCCCACCTCCAAAACCCCTGTCCAGGCCACCTCCTCCAAGAGGGCCTCTCTAGGAGTACACTCTTCCCACCCTACTCCCAAAACTCAGAGCTCTCCATGTATCTGATACTGGTGCTTTGCATGGTGACCTTGCTCCATCCTCCGAGTAATGACATCCAGGCTACAGATGAGGAAACTCAGGCACAGAGAGGCAACATGCCCACAGTCACAGTAACAAGTGGTAGGGCAGGGATCTGGTACTGACAGCCGATGGACACTGCTTGTCCATCAGCTCCTCACCCAGCCCCACCCACCTCACCCAACTCCCCACCTTACCCAACTCCCCACCTCCAGCAGGCCTTCGCTGGGACCAAGCTCAAGCTCCCTGTGTCTCAGCTTCCTCACCTGTAAAACAAGAGTTATAATAATGCCCACTTCCCAGGATGGGTGTGAAGATGTCAATTCCAGCAGAATGCACATCAACTGTAATTCTTGGTGCTGCTGCTGCTATCTGGTCATGGTGGTGGTTCATATAAGGAACCCGATGCAGGTGTGGGTGCCATTAGGAACAGGTGCAAACCCAGAAGAAGAGGAAAGGGACCTGCCAGTAGGTGGTACCACCAAGGCCCAGAGGCCTGGCTCTGCAGATCCGTGCTCAGTAGGGTAGGTCTCCACTAGGGTAGGCCAGGATAAGGGTCAGGCGTCCTCAGATGGAGTCTTTAGGGGCTCAGTTACTCCTGGACCCTAACCGGGCCTAGAGAACCAAGCACTGTCAGGCTGTGCCCACCCTTCCCCATTCATTGACACAGCCACTCGGCTGTCTGGATCCTGTGTGTCAGATGCCGATGGGAACTCAGCTCCTCACACCACCTAGGTGTGAGGAGGTGAGCTAGGCAACCCCACTTAACAGACGAGGAAACTGAGGCTCAGAGTAGTAAAGAACAAAAAACAATAATGAAAAGAGCTAACACATAGGGAGCAGTTCCTCTATGCCAGGCCCTGGAGAAAGAGTGTCAATTGTATCATCTCCCTTAATTTTCAAAAATAGCCTGAGTAAGGGATTGCTGCTGCCAGAATACAGATGAGGAAATCAAGGCCTGGAGATGAAAGTTGCTTGCCCAAAATGCCAGCACCACCCATTAACAGCATGGGGTTCACACCTTCCAGTCTGATTCTGGCCAACCTCCATTCACCCGCAGCCCCCAGCACAACGCAGGCAGATATCAGGGCTGAGGAGCGGCCATGCTGATCCCTCAGGACATTTAATCCAGCCTTCCCCAGTCCTCGCCACCATCTCTGCACACACGTGCCACACATGTGCACACAAGCACATGCATACATACTTGCACATACATGCACACACGTGTGCTCATGTACACTGTGTATACACATATATACATGCATATATACATGTATGTGTACACACCTGTATACACATATACATGGGTATGCAAACACAGCTCCTCTCCTTACCTCTCTTCCTCAACTGGGGGCATAATCAGGGTGAGGGCTGATAGTGGGACCTGGCCAGGAAATTTTTTTTTTAACCAACTGCACTTCCTACCAATATCCACCAAAAGATGACAACTATGCAGAAACCCTTAGCAAGGTCAGTAATCCTGTCATAGCCCCAAGTTGGTGGGACAGTGGCACAGAGGAGCAGCCCTTCAAGGGGGCAGAGTTGGGGGCCTGCTGGGTGTGCAAGGCCTGGTCACAGATTCAGCAGAGCCAAGGCCCCCCTAATTCCCCTCAGAGGCCCCAAGCAGGCGCCAGAACAGGAACTATTGTCTGGTAAGAGACATGTGGATCTGATGCTCCCGCCCTGATTTCTCTGACTGTTACAGATTAAATCGGGGATAATGTCTCTGATCTAGAAACCGGATTCGATGAAGCTTAAAGCCCTCGCAGACACCACACCATCATGCTAAGCAGTGCGCCTGCAAGGAGGCTGCCGCCCCCTCGTTAATCATCCCTGGCAGCAGGAGCACAGTCAGTCAGCCCCACCTCTGGCTCCAGCGGGGAACGTAAGAGGCAGCGAGGCCTCAGCCCCTTCATCCTCTCGTGGATGGACAGACAGACAGACAGACAGACGGAGGGCAGCCATCACCCTCTCCCTAACCCCACAGGCCCAAATAAATAGCCAAAGTGAGAGGTTTCCTTTCAAGACATCATTTCTGAGAGCCTAAACTGAGTTAGTCCTCGAATATCCTCAGAGATGCAAATTATGTGGGTTGAGCTAATGAACTATATATGTATCTTTCATCCCCTAATTAACTGTGGTTTAATGAATTTCTCAGTGCACTGCTGCCAGAATAGCCTTGCAGCCCAAAAGATTTTTTCCCCTCCATTGCAGGTAAATATTTAAACACCCCAAATTAAAAGGAGCACCAGGACCCAAAATTGGAGGCTTGATGCTACCCAGAATAATTAGACCCCGGTCGCACTGATTCCATGTTTTCATTTTTTCCTTTCTCCTCCTGAGGCGATGGCAGGGGACCTTAGGCACTAAGAACCTGGCCTGGTACAGAGCCTGGGGCTCCCTGTAGACCAAGGGGCCTGTGTTCAGCTCCCACTACCTGGAAACTCCTCTCCTGGGCTCTGGGGGAACTGGATTAAGCCAGGGGAGGGAACAGGGGACACTACCCACCTGCTGCTCCCATGGTCGGCACAGAAACCCCTTAGAGCAAGGGGGCCAGTGGCCTGGGGAAGTCAGGAAACTGCCCATGCTGGGACTCATGTCCCAGCACCTGCCCCTCAGACAGTCACCCATTCCCACGGCCTATCACCGTCATCATTGCACCTCCTACTACCATTCGCTTTACTCCATTCCTCCTCTCTTTAGTGGCCTCCACAAAACAGAGAAGGCCCCACCCAAAGGAACTGCCTCTTACAGTACTGTCCCCAAGTGGTGAGTGGGCATCTCAGGTGGTCCTTGAAGCCACATGAGTGAGCAGCCACCACTCACCTGCCCCAAAGCTGTCCCTGCCCCGCTTTCTCATGAGAAGCCTGGGCAGAAAGGAAGCCCCTGCTTCCTGCCAGCCACAGCTGGCCGGCCTTGGGCACTCACAAAGCCACAGGCCAGAGGTCAGCAGGAGGAGGAAGAGAAGGCTGGGGAAGCACAGGAAGCCAGGGAAGGCAGGAAGAGGGAACCCTCAAGGTCCCCATTCCAACTGCAGCAGCCAGCCTCCCCGAGACAGATGTCAAGAGTGTGCACACATACTCCCATACCCACCACAACCCATGCAAAAGGGAGAAGTGAACCAAAAGCGGGGGCAGGCACCTATGTGCCTGGGGGCCAAGATGACCCAGGGTCAGGGAAAAACACAAGGGTCCTTCCCAGCTCTGCCCTCCCAGGGAGACACGAGGCTGAAAGGGTAGTGCTACCAGAATCTGGGAACCAGGGACTGTGCCGTTCCAGAACCCTCTGGTCTTGACTTAGAGCCAGCCTAGAGGGCAAAGTATGCTCTCCCCTCAGCTGCACTCACTGGCCCTGCCACTCCCTGACCCCACTGATCACAGCCAGGCAGGTAAAGCCACAGGGCCTTGTGAAGCCACAGCCCACCTGGGCTCCCTGAGGGCCCTGTGTGGACACTTCTCACTCTCCCGTGGCCTCTCTCTGAGGACAGCCTGGCCTGTCTGGTACCTGAGAGGAGCCCAGCCCTGGCCACCAACAGAAGGAACAAGCAAGGGAGCTCCTGACAGTGACTCCAGCTAGGTCTTGGCCACCACAACCCGGCCGCACCTGGGCCAGCTCACAGGGAAGAGGAGGAGCCTGAGAATCTGCCCATCCACGTGGGGACCACTGACCCATCTACCCTTGCTGGCATTCCCCTACCATTAACCCGAAGCCTCCTCAAAGCCCCTGTCTCCCCTTCCAGGTCCCTCCATCCTCCCTCCACTGCCCAGAACCCTGTCCCACCCCCATGTACCTCGCACAAGAACTCCCTCTTGTCTTCCTGACAACCCTGCCACCCACAGGGAATGGCATGGCCTGAAAGCTTATTCTAGGCCTGATGTTCTCACAGTAGCCGCCTCTCCAAAGCCAACCCCCATGCAGGGCCTCCCCCAGCCTGTGCTGGCTCCTACATGCCCCTCCACACTCACCTTCAGTAACAATCACTGTGATGAGTCCACTGGTTTGTTCAGAGCCCTTGGGCAGCTCACCAAGCCCTGTTGCATCCTTGGATCACTAAATATGGCCCCATAAGAATGACTGATGTCTCCTCTGCACATTGCTTCTCCAATTAGAAATGAGCCTTATCTCTTTTTGGGTCCATGCTGCCTGACACTGTGCCTGGAACACTGCAGGTGTCAATAAATACATGCTGACTCAATGACTGGATAGACTGATGGTCAGATGGACAAATGGACAAGTGGACAACTGGGTAGGTGGATGGATGGATGGGTGGATGATGGATGGATGGATGGATGGATGGATGGATGGATGAATATATGAGTGGATGGGTAGACAGATGAATAGATGGGTAGGTAGATGGAAGGACAGAGGGACTGACGAATGGATGGATGGATGGATAGATGGATGGATGGATGGATGGATGGATATATGAGTGGATGGGTGGGTAGATGGGTAGGTAGATGGAAGGACAGAGGAACGGATGGATGGATGGATGGATGGATGGATGGATGGATGGATGGATGGATGGACAGATGAGTAGATGAATGGATGGATGGTTGGATGGGTGGGTAGAAAGAGGGATAGAAGGATTGACAGATAGATGGATGAATAGATGGATAGATAAATTCTCAAACTAGTCACCAAAAAAGAGACTAAACCGGCCCCAAAACAGTGAAAGTTTGGCTAAGCAGTCTCCAAGGGCAGAAGGCTAGAAGGAAAGGCTCTGGGTCTTCCAATAAGGGGCCATGACTACCCCTAAAAGTTTTTTCAAAGTTGGGAAACTACGATGAGAGAGGTGGGAGCTAGAGTCTGCGACTGAGAGGGGGAAGTGTTGAGGAGTGTGGGAACAAGCACACTAGACAGAGCAGAGACTAGCACCAGCTAGGCCCCGAGGCCCCAGGGAGCACCAAGCCATGAACTAGAGAGTGGATGGCCCAGCACTCCTCCCTCAAGGAGGCCTGACACATGCACAGAGCCCAGGCAGAGTCTGAAGGGACCAACCTGAGCCCAAGACCAAGCCCTCTGAACACCAAACACATGTTGATAGTTGTCTCCAGATCCACCAAGCAGGCCCAGAATGTAGTTATGACCATCCTGACAACCAGGTCCCCCCACAACCTCCACAGAGATGAGGGATCAACAAGTGCTGCCCCTGAGGGGCCCAACAGAGGGGCTGCCCACCCCTCAAACTGCCTTCCACTTCCCCCAGAATGTTCCGAATCACTGCTTGCTTATTAAATTCCTTTCCAATAAACCAAAGTCACTTCCACAAAGTAGGCAGACGGTGCAGACACAGTGGCTTCAGATGGCAAAGGCACCGTCTAATAAGGCAGCTCCTGCCAGCGGGAGTCACCTTCACCCACCTTCACCCCCGCAGCAGCCTGGGGCTGCTTGAGTGCTGAGGCCCCACCCACAGCACCACCCACTGCTGTGCTGGGCCCCACCTCAGCAGGTGACCATATTCAGACAAATCTACAGAACCAAACTGGGAGGGGGAGGGCGGAGGGATTATAACCTGGAGTGGTTAAAACAATATTCTATTATGAATCGACAAAAAATAACTATGAGCTTCAGAATTAGCAGACTTGAAAGAAGTTTTCTTTCTGCACCGGTCATACAAAACCTTGGATAAATCCCAATGTCTCTAGACCTCTGCTCCCTGTCTGTAAACTGGGCATGACAAATCTCTTTTTCTTTTTTTCTTTTTGAGACAAGGTCTCACTCTGTTGCCCAGGCTGCAGCAGCACAATCTCAGCTCACTGCAACCTCCACCACCTGGGCTCAAGCGATCCTCTCACTTCAGCCTCCCGAGTAGCTGGGACTACAGACATGCACCACCACACCCAGCTAATTTTTGTATTTTTTGTAGACATGGAGTCTCACTATGTTGCTCAGGCTGGTCTTGAACTCCTGGGCTCCAGTGATCCACCTGCCTTGGCCTCCCAAAGTGTTAGGAATACGGTGTCCAGCCTGGGCATGACAATTCTTACCTCTCAGTTGCTATCAAGATTGAAGGAGCTGAAAAAGCAAATCAGCTCACAACACTCGAGCCATGCAGGCTCTAGGAAACAGGGCCACCCCCACCCTCAGTTTCCCAGGGAAAAGAAGCCAGCCTGCCTGATAACTGTCTCCCTCACTGGAGGAGCCAAGACCACCAGGGGGCCAAGATCGGCACTTAACTTTGGTGCAGGGCAGTCCACAAGGGCTCCCAGAAAACCCTCCTGTTCCCAAACACCTTCACCTTCTGACAGCCATGATGCCTCGAAAGCCATGATTAGGTGGGGAGAGGGTCCCATACTAAGACCTCCCTATTTCTTAGAGGATGGGGGATCCCAGGGTGCCCCTTCCTTGGCAGCAGGACCTATGCCCTTGGGTTAGACCTGGGAGATCAGAAAGGGCTTGGCATTTGGCCACCCATAGGCTAGCGAGTCCCAAGGTCACCATCAGTCCTGCCTTCAAGGACTTCTCTAGAGTTGAGTCAGAGCCTGCTCTGGATCCATCCTTGGACCCTACTATCCCACACCTCATCCTTTCCAGTCTCTGACATCAGACAAATCTACTTGAACACAGACCTGATTGTGCCCCTCGCCTGGCCCGCAGACCAGCCGCACAATAGCTGGCATCCTCCTTGAGGGTCTTCACTACCACACTCCACCTCCATTTCTCCTCCACACATCTTAACTCACCTCCATTTCTCCCCGCACTGCCCCCCCACCACAGGAAGAGAGCTGTTTCTGGCCTCTATGCCTTTGCCCAGGCAGTCCCTTCTGCCTGAAACTCCCCTCCCTCAACCACCACTTTGCTAATGCTCAGATGGCCCTCCTTGAGAAAGCCTCCAATCACCACCTCCATCACTGAGCCTCCAAGTCCTCTAACGTATGTGTGCTTCTATGTCTATCTCCCCACAATAGAACCTTCCAATCCCCAGTTACTGGTACAGTAACTCCCATCAATGTTTGATAAATGGATGGATGGTGGATGGATGAATGGATGGATGGTGGGTAGATGAATGGGTGGGTAGATGGATGGATGGGTGAGTAGGTGAATGGTGGGTGGGTGGATAGATGGATGGATGCATGGATGAATGGGTGGGTGGAAGGATGGAGGAATGGGTGGGTAGGTGGATGGGTGAATGCAATGGATGGGTGGGTAGGTGGGTGGGTGGATAGATGGATGGGTGAGTAGATGGAAGGATGCATGCATATAGGAGTCCAACAGGAAGGTCGCATAAAGAAGAGGCAAAGGCAAAAGCCAGTGGGGACATTTCTTCCAGTCGCCAAAATCCCCTCCATGCAGTCTCCTCCAGACTGGGAATAGGGCAGGTTTCCCTCTGTTTCAGGCATTCAAGGTGGCCCTAAGCAGAGGCAGAGGGATGGCTGAAGTACCTCTCCAGCATCCCCTCAACATTAAGTTTCCCCTCCTGCTGCCTTTGAGCAGCCCCTCTGTTTCTACAGTTACCGTCCCCATGCACAGGCCTTCTTGGAAGAAGAGCCATTCAGGACAGTTTCAGCATTGCCGTGTATTCATCAGCCAAGAGAAATGGTCTCAGTGAGCAGCAGGCAGCTTGTGTGAGTGTGCTGTGTCTTGGCTCCCCAGTGGGGCACTCAGCAGGCTAATCTAAGGAAAGCTTAAAAATCACATGCTTTTTTATAGGCAATATGACACAATTATGCCAAACTACTGACAGCATTGGGGCCATGGCTGGTCCTCACACCCGAGGCTCAAGTCTCTCATGTCTGCAGGAGCTGGTCCCTCAAGCCTTGCAGGGCTACTACCTCAGCTTTTTCTGGAAAACCCTAGATTTACACCCCTCTGCTTGCCTCCCTACAATATCAGGCCCCTGACAGGAGTGGCCTGGGGTTCTGGAGTCAGGGCTGGGCACTGACTCAGGAAGGGAAGCTCAGAAGCTCCTCCTCCAAAGTTCTCACACTTCAGAATCTGCCAGTCACTGCTGACAAGTGTCGGAGCCAGGACCAGGCATCAGCCAGAGTGAAACAGGCCTTCAGCAGGGGTCAGGAGGCACAGATGCTTAGCACCTGCATGGCCTGACATTCACATCTAATAATACTTTTGCCTGGCCCTGAGCAGCTCAGGGCTGGGCTGTCTTAGAGCACTCTGTGAGCACAAACCTCCCCCACGGGATGGGTGCTCTCATTCCCTAAAGCAGCCACCTGCAGCAAGACCAGCAGTGGCACCTGCATCTTGGGCTATGGTTTGACGTCATCCTCACTATCACTTGCAGAGGTTGGTATGGGTGTCCCCATTCCATACATGAGGAAACTGAGGCTCTGACCTTACCTGAAGTAGCTCCTCTACTAAGTAGCAGAGCCAGATACAGAGCCCAGGTCCAGCTCTCCCAGGGCCCTCGGGTGCTCTCCCCTCTGCCTTGGACCTGCGAAGCAGTGCTGGATTCTAGGGGAGGCAGGGCAATGCCAGTCCTTACTCCAGCAGAGACCCGGATGTGGCCCAAGAAGAGCGTTAATATCACACCCAGCCTGCAGCATCTTCCTTCAGCCTCGGCTGTCCAACTCAGTCACATCCACCCAGGCCTGGTCCAACATCAATTTCGCTATGGGCCTCCTGGGACTCCCCAGGCAGTTCATGTGCCTCCTGCTCTGTGCTTCCTCCACTGCAGCAAGCCTGGTACATCCCTCCATTAGAATACCCATTACACTGCACTGTAAGGATTATTTACGGGTCTGTGTGAATGGATCCACAAAGTGCATGAATAAACAGATGAATAAATAAATATGTGGTTTGACACCATCTCTGCTTTGGTGTGCAAATTCTGTATGTCTCCAGGAAGAGAGAAGAAACTCATCTTCCCCCTAACAAGCTGCAGTCAATGACTTCCATTTTTCTACACCAAAGATACTTAGCATCTGTCACCTTTGTTGGTAGCCAAGTGACACCACCTGACGCCTACTGTGGTCGGGTGGTAGAAGGATGTATTTACATAGTTTGTGCTCCCTGAGATAACATTACTATCTCTGGGGGCCTCCGGCTGAGTGTGAGATATTGGTGCACAGTCTGAATTACCTCCACGATGATTTCATGCTGAATTTGCTGAGTCTCCAAGCAAAGTCATAAATGTAAAGGAGGAGTGTTTCTCTGGGCCTTCGCCACATCTTTCATCCAGAAAATAAGTGGTGATAATATTTGTAATATGTTTACTGACAGAACCAGGGGCTCTGCGCAGATAACTCTTTTATGACACAAAGTACTTAACTAAGATGGAAAATGGCATTACTCATGTTAAATTTAAAATGAGCATTTTGTCCCAGATTGCTAGAAACCCAGTAAATGTCATTAGCTCTCTGAGGTTACGATGAAATCCGAAAAGGGTTACTTTTTGGTAATTACATTTACTGTAGCTATAGAAACCAGGGACATCAGACACAGCCAGGCTGACAGCTCTGTCTTTTCCCCTAAAACCAGCTCATCTGCATGTGGCCGTCTCCAAAAGCCGGGCTCTACATCCTGCATCTCTGCATCGGAGGCCTGCTCCTGGGAAAACTGTTTTCCCCACAGGCACCAGGCTGGAGCCCCAGGACACAGGCTGCTGTGATTCTTGATTGGAAACTGATGATAAAAGACAGAGATGAGAACGCTCTTCCTGTGGCTTCTGCATTGAAATGTGCCTCCTGAATGTGTGCAGGGAGTGAGGCTCCCGGGGCCATCGTTCCGTGGTGGATGCATTATTGAAGGCCAGTATGAAATTGTGCAAAGCACTTCCCCAGCACAGAGCTCCACGCTGCTGCTCCCCAGCCCACCCAAACACTCCTCCCTCCCAGGCCAAGAGACACACCCACTCAGGCCCTGGAGCTCCACCCACCTTCTTGGTCTACACTGCAGCATGGGAGGATGAGAAGGCCAGGCTCGGAGGGCATCAGGAAAGGGGATCAGGATAGACACACGAGGGAACTTGGGAGCTGGAGGCACCTTCAGCCTCAGTGGGAAACAGGCCGATGTCCATGTTAGCCAGCTAGAAGGGCTAGCCCCTTCCCTCTCCACCTGTAACCATCACCACCTTCCCTCATGATCTATGACACAGCATCAACTCCCTCACCATCTGTGACACTTGACACCTACCCTCACATCTATGACAAAGCCATACCTTCCCTCACCTCAGGTATGTGACTGCCAGCTGCTTCCCGCTCCATCTGGGACAGGCAGCACCTGCCCTCACCACCTGTACAGAAAGCCAACAGCTTTCCTTACCACCCACCAACACTAACACCTTGATTTGTCATCTGTCATCGCCAGCCCCTTCCCTTGCCACCCAAACCTACAGCCAACAGCTTTCCTCATTACTGATACCAGGCAACACCCTCCTACACCACCTAGGTGCCTGACAGCAAACACCTTTCCTTAGCACAGGATAGCAACCAACACTTTCCCTCAGCACCTGTGACAACCAGCCTCCTCCCTCACAACCCCAAGAGACAACCAACACCTGTCCTCACCATCTGTGAGTGCTGACACCTGCCCTCACCATCCGAGGGAGCTGACACCTGCCCTTGCCTTCTGGAGGTAACCAGAATTTCCCACATCATCTAGGCCAGAGGTTCTCAAAGTGGGGTCCCCAGACCAGCAGCAGCAGCATCTCCTGGGAACTTGTTAGATTTCAATTTCTTACAAATTCTCAGACAAACCTAACAAATCAGAAACTTTTGAGGTGGGCCTCTGTAATTGTGTCTTTTGACAAGATCCAGGTGACTGATGCACATAAAATTTGAGAACTACCATAGCTGCTCTTTAGAATCACCTGGATAGCCTTCAAAAACCTTGATACTCACGTTGCAGCCCCATAGTGTGGGAGCCTGCAGTCAGTGTTCACACAGGGTATGCAGCTGGGGCCACACCCTGGCCCTGTGTGCTTCTCCACAATGGCAAGCAGGGCCCAGTAGGCTTCCAGCTGTGCTGCCATTAAAGCACAGCCACTGAAGCCTGGGGCTGGCCATCACCTGTCAGATGCCTAGCAGCTCCCCACTGGACCACAGAAATGCCTAAGAGACAAGAGTTCCTGCAAGCAGACCTGGCTGAACCAGTTCCAGCTGAACAGCCCCAGCCAGGGATCCCCCCAAACAGGCTGGCCCTGCCTGAGGGCTACTCTCCAAAGCAGGGGAACGCCTCCAGGACTCAGGAAGCCCAGATAAAGACCAGCCCCTGGAGCAGGTCACATGAGGAAGCCTGGGACGAACAACTCCAGCCTGAGCCTGGCCTCCACACCCCTAAGACCAGGCCTGCCCTTGGTCATAGCCTCTCTCCCTGATCCTTTCCCACTGTGTTTCCTGCTCCATGGGCTCCCCACCCACCTGGATGTCACCCCACAGCCTTGTCCCCCACTCCCTGGGGAATCACAAGTATTTAAGAAGGGCGTGCCAAGAAGCAAGCCAGATGCAAACATGTTTTTCTTTTCTTTCTTTTTCAAAGATTCTGTCGTGCATCATATTTTGAATATGTACTTTAAAACTAATAATTAAAACAAACTGTGTCGAGAGAAGTTGTACAGAGAAGCTGTCTCTCCATCCCAAGGGAATCAATGTATATATACATATATATACACACACACACACATATATACACACACACACACACACACAATTCACAAGACTCTTTGGGACATTAACAAGTGACTGAGTGCAGCACAACTCAGAGGATGGGTAGCACTTTCAGAGAAGTGCACTGAGGACAAGGTCAATGTCCACCGACACTCATATACTAGCCCCTCAGGAGGCCCTCCCTGTGCTCACCACCCTTGGGATGCAGTGGCTGAGCTCCCTTGCTGCCTGTGTGCACATCTGGCTAGGCTCTGTGCACCTGTGGCTCGGGTTACCCTTTTCCTCCTGCAGTCACAAACTCTCTTGCCCAGCGCCCAGCTTTATGGCACTGGCAAACTGACAACCATCATCACCTCAGAGAGGACTTGCACTACCCCCTGGGGACCTAGGGTGTCCCCAGCACGTCCCCATAAGGATTTGGTTTGGTCCTATCAGCCTGGATGTCAGAGCTAGAGAGATGGCGGTGTGCACGCACCTGTGCTGGGCTGAGTCGGCAGGTGGACAGACCACTTGAGCCGGAACCCCAGGGGCCTCGCCTGGGCTGCCTAGCTCCACACACACCACATCTCACTTCCCATGTCCAACATAGTCTGCCCTGTCTTCTGAAGTTGCTGCACCCCCAACCACTACATGGCCTTCCCCATGGTGTCCACAACAGCTGGTAATCAGGGCTCCTGGAGAGGATCCCAGGGTCATTCGGATCACAGCCCTCGCCTTTTCTTAAAACGCAGGCATGCAACAGAAATCTCCCAGCTCAGCAGTATTTGGCACAGCTTTTGCAGCCCCACAGGTGGGTCTGTGTGAATTTTGTCTGTGTGTCTTGCTCAGGACAGCCCTGGACAGAAGGGTGACTCCATGGGCCCCCACCCAATAGCTCCAATTCCTAGCAACTCTGACTGCTCTTCTTTCCCCTATTGTCATCCTGAGACTGCATCTCTGGCCAGGGCAGGGGCTCTGCTCCCACAAGGAACAGCCCAGTTAGCTCCCACGGGCATTGAATTTGTTAAGATGATATCAACGTCTCAGGGTGCTGTGGCTCGCACCTGTAATCCCAGCATTTCAGGAGGCTGAGGTGGGAGGATCACTTGAGCCCAGAAGTCTGAGGCTACAGTGAACCATGATGGCACCACTGCACTCCACCCTGGGTGACAGAGTGAGACCCTATCTCTAAATAATTAATTAACTAAATGTCATCATGTCCCCATGACTGCAATTAAACTCACCCTGTTGGCAAGAGGGTCCAAAAGTGATGATAGAGAAGCTCTCTCTCTCTAACCCAAGGGCTCTCTCTCTCTCTCTCTCTCTCTCTCTCTTCATATATGTATATATAATTCACAAGACTCTTTGGGACATAACAGGTAACCTAGTGCAGCACAACACGGAGGCTTAGAGAAGCGCATGAGATTACAGCCTGACCTGGTGAGCTGCCTACTGTGCTGGCATCTCCTGTCCACTCTGTTGCGCGCCCTGCAAGGCTGGCCTCTATGGACTCAGCTCCCGGGCTCCCTTGCCCCTTGGCTTCTACCTGGCTTCAGCTACCGGGAAGCATCAGATCAGAGGGCTGAGCTGGGCCTGGGTTTACAGTAGCTGTGTTCCCCAATGAAGGACACAGTTTCCACTGGCAGCCACTCTGCCCGCTGCATCCTTCTCTCAGGCTCAGCAACACAGCCCCTATCGCTTCAGGCCCAGGGATAGTGCCGCTCCCTGGCACTGATACCCTCTGAGTGCTTCCCTGTCCCTGCTGGGTTCCTCTGTATTCAAATCTGTTCAGTGCCCCTTTGGAATATGTGATCTGTTTCTTCCCAAACACTGAGTAATGCACCTCAAGAGTCAGCACCCTTAGGCTTTGACGCAGAGTTTCAACAAGGTATTCACACAATCTTCTCTGAGGTGGGCTGAGTGCTAGTACAATTAGGTGCATTCAGAGACAACAACTGACAGAGTCTCTAGTGACAGGCCTTAGGGCTCTATCCTCAGACCTGTCTGCTCAACAGGTTTATGAATGACTGCAGAGGATATCGATTGCTACTGATTCCACTTGAGAGAGAGTTAATACAGTGTCTGGGATACAAAAAGATCTTGGCCATCTGGACCAATGGGCCATCATGAGCAAAACAGAGCTCAATAGAGATGGATTGAAAGTCACAGACATAAGAACAGGTGGAAAAGACTCAACTAGAAGCTTGTGGGAGAAGACCTGTGTGCAACCACCTTTAAGCTTAATAAGAGCCAACAGACAGATGTGGCCACGACTGTGTGAATTCATGATATCATACCCTGGATAAGGAGGGAGAGATCCCCTCCAAACAGTCCAGATGGCAGCTGAGCGCTGAAATCCATTCTGGGCTCTACATTCAGTAGGGACAGTAATACTATGGGGAAGAAGTAGAAGGGGACAGCCAGGCAGGTGTATAGGTCACAGAAGTCATCACGGGGCATGGCTGAGAGACCCAGAGAGGCCCTGGGAGAAGGCAGACTAAGTGTGAAGATGACATAAGCGCCAACTCCAGACACCTAAAAGGATTACCTCCAGGAAGATAAAGAACAGGGGAGCAATGCCAAGGACATTCCCCCTCTAACCCAATTAAAACAGTCTGCAATCTACTGAAACAAAGACTTCCTCAGCAGCACCAACAGCAATGAGCAAAACACATGCCCAGTCTCCAACTGGTTGGTGTCCCGCCTCCAGCCCCACAACTTAGCTTTCTACCCCAATGAGGCTTCTAAGCCCCTCAGCAAAACAGGAAGGAACAACAGAGAACACTCAAAGTGTAGTAAATGGGTAAATGACATAAAAATCCCTATAGTCCAATATAAAAATTTAATGAGAATAGCCAACCCTAAAACAGACTCACATATAGAGCACAAGATTTTAGAAAAATACTACCAATTATTTTCAAAGAGAAAAAAATACATCAACTGAATGACATAATTCAAAACAAAATTAGTATCTGTATGATTCTAATAGAACCACTGTTGGAAGCTGTAAAAAACAAAATTGGTATTGCCAAGAAACCATACCAGTGAAACAAAGAATATATTTGAGAAATGTATTTGTCAGTTTAAGCTAAGATATGCTGTTGTAACAAGCAACCCCAAAATCTCAGTGGTTTAAATCAGTAAAAAGTGATTTTCCTCTCACACTGTTTTTTGTAGGTTGTTTATTGTAGGTTGGCTGCAGCTCTGTCCCATGGCATCTTTATTCCAAGACCCAGGCTTAAGGGAGCAGCCCCGATCTCTCATGGCAGAGGGAAAAACAAAAAATGTAGCAGCTCTTAGCGCTTCTGTTCAAAAGAGGCCTCTGTCACTTTCACCCTCACTTCACTGGCCCTGGCAAGTCACATGGCCAAGGATGACATCATCAGGGCAGCCTGTAAATCCTCCCACAGACAGAAGCAGTGGATATTGTGAAGAATGAAACAATCTACTGCACATATCCAGACAATAGAATAAGTAAGTGGAGGCTTTTTGTAATGTGAAAGACGACACATACAAGAGAAAATGCAGGGAGAACCCAATTACAGGGACATGATTTCCAAAGACATAAGAAACTGATCATAGCTGATCATAAACTCAATAGAAAAATTCTTGGAACTGAACGAAGAACTCAGATTAGAAATCAAAAGGACACAACCAGTCTTAGTTTATGCACCAAAATTAATGCTAAGTTTCATAACTGAACAATGCTTAAATTTCAAAGAAAAAGAGAGAACCTCTGATGAGGAAAACAGAGCAGCTGTGGCCTCACGAAGGTGGGCGCTGATGGCTGGACACAGGCCAACATGTGCTGCCCAGCTGTGCCCTTGAAGCTGCAGGAGGAGCTATAAGAACATGGAGCTGTTTCCTCTGATGACCCAGCCCCCTACCCTAGGGCAGGTGGCCTAGCCTGACCTCTTTTCAAACTGTCAGCCCTAACAGTTTAACCCAAAAATGTAAAGACAAGATTCTGTTGCCAGACCTCTGCAGTCTTTATCTCTCTCTCTCTCTCTCTCTCTCTCTCCCGTCTCTCCTTAATCTATACCTGTCCATATTCACTGATGACAACTAATGACTTTCCTCCCTCATGTGCGTGTAAACTATGCATACAGAAAGCTGAATATCTCTGAATTATTAAAGAATATCATTAAATTATATAAATACATCTACACCATTACATATGAGGTTGTATAAATATATTAATTCAAAAATACAAATTGTCAAGGAAAAACGTGGGTACTGCCAACATAGGGGAGTGGGGAATCTGTAAGTTGCAAATCAGAAATGAAGTCAATTATTTCAAATTCAATCAAGTGCAGAGTCCAGCTGCATTCCTAATAACATGTCTGTGTGTATGTGTATATGTGTGCACGCACATGCGTGTGCAAGCCTGCATAAATGGCAGGGGCAGGGGAGGAAAGACAGCAGAAGGCAAAGGGAGGAGAGTCCAGTAAGGAAAGTGAACTGAGAGGAAGAGGCCAGATAGAGGCCACACTCTGACCTCTACCATAGCAGGCTCTATATAGTGATCAAGAAGCCCCTGAGACCCACCAGCAGTCCCTCTGCAGGTCCCTCCATCCAGTGGGAAGCACCTAGTCACCTGGCTCACTAGGATTTCTCACTGGGGAAGCACATGAGAGCCCAGGCAGTGGTTTCTCCTTGTGAATTAATATGCTGGCTTGTGTTCAGCCAAACATCAGTCCCTTATGAGTTTGGTTAGTGTGAACTGGTCTCTAGCTGGTACTGAGATAACAGTGAGCCTGCCCCCACTCCATGGAACACCTGTGTGGAGTGGTCAGGGCAACAACCAGCCTTCCTCTCCTGCACCTTGTTCTCTGTTCTACCTTCAACAGGGAAATCTGAGTACCACCCATATGGCTTCCTGCCACTTTTGGGCCAGCACTGCAAAGCACTGATTCCATGCCAGGCACTCAGCTACACACTGTGGATATTACTTCATGATAATACTTACACCAATCCTTACAAACAGCACGTACCAGTAACACCTTCATTTTAGAAATCAGGAAAGCCAGGCTCAGAGAACTTAGGTAACTTTCCCTAGGTCACACAGCAAGTGACAAAGCTAGATTTACAAGCCAGATCTGCCTCTAAGAACTTCAATCCTCCCACCACCCCCACCATGTGTCCCACTCTCTCTTCCTGGTTAGAGCTTCATCAATAATCCCTGGACTCTAGCAGGACCTTCAGGAGCTCCTGGTCTTCATACAGATGCAGACAGACAGAACTGGAATAGACACCAGTAGCAGATGACATCCTAGAAGGATCAAGGCAGAGCCCAGGGAGGGCTGTTAAGAGCTGGGCAATCGGAATGAGTAAGCAGGCGGAGATGGGATGTGAGCCTCCGGAAAACGGAAAATCCTCACCCAGCCCCACTTTCCTTGAGCCTGGTTGGGAATAAGATAATCATGATAACAGACACGGACAGTGATGGAAAGCATGGCCCCCAGAGAGACCCCCTCATTCAGACTCCACAATTATCAGCAAACGCATGCCAAACCACCCAGCTCCAGAGCTGATAAGACAGACGGTTCCTTCACCTGCGATGGAGGAAATGTTTTGTGCTTTCTGCTTTAGCTTTAATTTGGAGCTAAACAAAGACCCAGCACGTGGGAGAAGGAGTGCTGCCTGGAGAGCCTTCTCCTAGCCTCCTAAACACGCGTTCCTCAAACCAAAGAAAAAGCTGGGTGGGGGCTGCAAAGCCCGGAGAAGCCTCTGTGCCCACTCCACAGGGAGCAAGACACCCAGCCACGAGGGCTTGGGCTCCAGCAGTAACCCAGGTTCTATGCTTGGTGCTTCCTCCTCACAACCCTGCGAGGTGGTACTATGATTATCCCAATTTTGTGGATGAGGAAACTGAGGCTTACACAAGTTATGTGACTTACAAAATAACAGGAGAGAACCAAGCTCAAAGCTACCCCTATCTGAGTCCAAAGCTCTATCCTGGCAGGGCCTGCAGGATCCCTGGGGGAGAAAAAGGGCCCCCAGGACCTGCCAGCATGACAAAGGGGTGGGGTTCAAAGCCGGCCACAGACTATCCATCGCATAGTGAGGATCAGATGGGAAAAGCACTTAGCACAGAGCCTGGCACTGGGCAAATGCTCAGTAGCTGTCAGTACTCAGAAGACTGCAAGCACCACAAGGACAGAGACCTCATCTACTTTGCTCACCGGGGCCCCCAGTGCCTGGAGAGCACCCAATGCACTGGGAAGGAGGTGCTCCACAAAGTGCTGGGACCCATAGTCCTGCCCCAAGCCAGGGGCGTTTTCCTTTTCCAACCTCTTGGTTAGGTCAGTGAGAAACTGGGGTGGAGCAGGTAAGAAGGAGCAAGGCCAAAAGGACAAGGAAAAGGCAGCGCAAGACAGAGGCAACCCACCATCCCAAAGGCCAGATCCTGATGGATGCAGCAAAACCCCAGGTCACCCACTCTCACCTGAGCAGGTGCATGGAGGTGGCACACACACATACACATCCGGGCAGCCACCAGCATCCAGGTCATCCTGCTCCCCAGTCAACCCCTGGAGGTCACACATGGCTGCACTGCTTACCATTGTATCTCAGAGCCTGGCACCAAGTATGTGCTCCATAAGCATTTGTTACAGAACACTGGGGCCCAAAGAGCTCTGTGCCAGACATCAGCCCAGGAGCTTCACTCTTCATGCCAGTCTTACAAAGTGAAAGTATTATTCTGGCATCCGCAGGTGAAAACTGAGGCATGGATAGGTGAAGCAGTGTGTCCAGCGTAACACAGCCAGAAGGAGGTGACAGTGGTGAATCTGGCCCCAAAGCCTGCGCTCTTTACACTGTGCAAGTCACCTTCCAGAAGGAGGAGGAAGGAGGGGAAGAAAGGCGCTGATCTGAAAGCAGTTAGTCTGCCCCTCAGCAGTCTCTTGGAGCTCTGCTCCTAGTGAGCCCAGGAAGCCAGGCAGAAACCAAGCACAGTGGCTCCGGGAGGCAATGGCTATCTTTAAATTTGGCCCAGAGCAAAGCCAAACTCTGCACTGAGATTCTGATCCCACCCAGCCAGGGGCTTATGAGGCACTGGCCAGACCTTGGGCACCCAGGAAGGGAGGCTTTATTCCCCCACCCACCTCAAAGAGCTTGAGTCCTTCAGTTCGGCCCCCTGGTCCATGCTACAGGGTCTAGGCCCAGCCGGACAGCAGCCTCCTGGGTCCCCACACCCCACCACACCATCTTCGGCATGGATGCTGGCAGAGTGTCAGAGCAGAGGGCGCCTTCTGGAGTAAGGGAACGTGGCTCCACCCCCAAGCGTTCTCTTATTAAGGTGTTCTGGACCACAGCCCTGTTAGGAAGGGCCCCTTCCCCACTTCACTGTTAAACTGAGCTAAGAGAGGTCAAGTAACTTGCCTGAAGATCGCCCAGCTGGCCAACGACATGCAAACCTAGGGACACGAAACGCAAAGCCCTAACCAAGGAACACTGCCTCAGCGCACCCTAATTCCAACCCCGATTCCGCCAGACTTCCGCGTTGTCCACACAACTAAAGGTTTGCTCCTTTACCACGAAGGCTTGGCGACAGAGAGCCCAGGAACCAGAAGCCCCGAGACCGGCCCCGAGCCCGCCCCCGCAGGAAGCTCCCTGCGCGGCGGCGTTCCCAGGCCCGCACCGCCCGCCCTCCCTCCCCTGAGAGCATAGGCTGCGTTTGTGGGAAACCAGGGCTCAGCGCGCTGGGAGGGAGTCAATTTATTCTGGAGAAAACATCTTTGTTCTGCGAGTGAAGGGGAGCCATTCCCAACAATTTAATGCTCTGTTCGCGAGCCCGGGTGCTGGGCTTGCAGCACGAGGCTTGTTCTTCGAGGCAGAGCCGCACATAATGAGGCTTCTCACTACAGCTCCCCGTCATCGTGCCAAAAACCAGAACGGTTATTTATCCATTAATCTGACATTACATCCCTGCATTTTATCTGCTTAAATAAATTTGGTGGTTAGAGTGTGTGCCTGGCGGAGAAGCTCCCGCATTCAATTCCTTACGCGCCACGGCGCGCAACGTCGCCATTGTAAACTGGCCTTGGAGTGGCGGGGCCGCGGTGGGCCAGCTGGGAAAAGAGAGGGCAGAGGGGAGGATCCCACCTCTCCCAGCTAGTCGGGATCCAGGCCCAACGGGACGGTTCCCCAGACACTGACTTCGGGGCTTCAGCACGCAGCACTGAGTCACATGGGCGCCGTGGCCTTTCTCCTACAGAACAAGCCGCCCCCTTCTCCAGCACCTACAGGCAGCCAGAACAGAGGGCAAACCCCGTCCTAGACCCCACTGCCTGAGCTGGAATCCTGCTGTGCCACTCACTAGGTGTGGGACCTTGAGATGTCACCTGACCTCTGATGCCTGTTTTCCCACCTCCCTCCCCCTCGGGTTGTGAGAATTGAGTCACTGTCTATAAAGTGCTTAGAACAGTGCCTGGCACATATCAAGTGCTCAATAAGAGTTGGTTTTAAAATATTAATTTTTAAAATCTAGGACAATTGCTTATGTTTGGAAGTAGGCTTTGGAGATGGGCTAGACCACTGGGTTTCCCCACCTCAACCCTCTTCACTCAGTTAAGAAAAGTGGGTTTCATGGAATATTTCATTTGAACAGAGTGCCACTGCTTGAAAATATTTGGCTCACATTTTGCAGAGGAGCAAACAGAAAGCCAGAGAGGGGAAGGGACTTGTCCAGGAGCCTCTGCAAGTTCACAGCAGAGCTGGGAGCCGAATCCAGGCCGCCAACCTGCCGGGTCAGGTGTTTTATTGGCAGCATGAGCTCCTGGGATGCTCATTCACCTCATTTTCATTGCCAGTCATGCTGACCCATGGAAGGTACCACTGGGCACCCTCCTCTCCCATCCCAGCAGCTGCAGTACCACCCCACGCTGGGGCTAAGAGCCCAGCCCCACCAACAGGTGAGACCCATGACCCTCAGACTTCAACACGCCCCACTCCGGAGCCTGGCAAGGCCTTTTCATTTGTCCTTCATTTGTTATTTCCTCTCATCCTCTGGTTCTCTACAACATTTCCTTGGCCCCGAAACTTGCTGGAACTTCCTGCCTGTCCTCCCTACATCTTGTCTGCCCCTTGTACCCTGTACCTCTGCCCCACAGGCTGGAGACTACCCCAGAGCAAGGAATCCCGCCACCACTCGGTCCCTTGGATGCGGGCCCGCCTTGGAAACAGCTTTGCCCAGCTCAGATCCAGCCTGAGGTTACCACACTCTCTAGGGGCCCATTCCCTGAACACCTCCCAGAGGCTGGCCACTCCACCTGGAGAGCAAGGTTTCCACAATCTTCTCTGGCTCAGGAGGGCCTGCCCTGATGCCCCACACTGACTGTGGAAGTAGTTTGGGAGCGAAGTGGTGAGTCTGTAACCAGAGAGAAGAGCCATGTCCCACGCAGGAGCCGCTCTGCCCAGGCAGCTGCAGGCCCAGCCCCTGCCTCCTTCAGAGCAACAGAGAGGCAGGCATGCGGGCAGACAGACGCCCAACACAGAGACCTCCCACACGCTCGCTCGTCTGTGTCACCGCCGCCCCTTCCTGCTTGGCCCTGCAGACGAGGAAGCCCTCCAACCTGCAGCCAAATGCACTCCTTGCTGACCAGAGGCTCCTGGAGGAGAAGGGTTGCTCCCCCGCCCCCGGGGAAACCCTCTGAACATAGCTATCTGCCATCGAGACCTGGATCAGCCAGGCAGGAGCTGCACTTGCCCAGCCCTTTCCTTCCTACTCACACTTAAGCAAGACAAGTGGCATGGGCATGGAGAGGCTCCCCTGGCCACACACTGGGCAGGGACAGACCTGGGCTGCTCATCCTTTCTAAGCAGCTAGCCTGACCCAGGCCTGCAGGCTGAGTGGCCCACCCTGCCCGGCCCCCCATAGGTGTTAGCTCCCACACCCCCACCTCGGGCATGGTTCCATTATAACAAATTGTCCTTGCTCACCTCCCACTCCACTTCACTGACTGTCCCTCTCTTGACTCTTGTCCTGCCTTGGTCCCATCTTTGCCCCCTGACCAATGCTGCTATTGCAAAAGTGACCCAAGTTCTGAATTTCAGCAGCTTTTGATCATTTCAACTGGACCCAGCCCTGATAACCTGTGCCAGACACTGTGCCAAGTGCTTTAAAATCTAGGACTTAATTAGGTATGACCCCTCTGTTTTACAGATGAGGACACTGAGGCTTGCCCACAGGCACAAAGCTATTAAGTGGCCCAGCCTGGATGTGAACCCAGATGTGTCTGAATCCAGAGCCCCAGGTCTTACCACCAGCCCTGCCACATGGCTGGCACACCCACAGATATGTTCTCACCCCATGAGTAAAATCAGACACTGAGTCCCGCTCCTGCAGCCATGGAAGATGGAGGGAAGAGGGCTGAGCCCCTCAGGGGATGGTTTCTACAGGTTCTATTCAGGGGTCTGTCTTCCTTTAGTGCCACTAACACTCACCTGTCATTGCAGGCAAGAGGAAATCAACATTTTACAGCAATAAAAGGCTGCTCCTGGTTAGACATCAAACGAATCAATCTTCTCTGACAGTTAATTTTCATTTTGCAACTTTCCCCGGCAACAACAGCAAGTAATGACCCTGAGGATCTGCAAAGTCGCTGATCAGCAGCCCAGCCTCCCACGCCCCTGACTCCTCCACTGCCCTGGCTCAGCCCCTTGCCATCCATGCCTACCATTCACCTCCCCTTTCAGCTCTCTGAGATCCAAGGGTCTCTCTGCCCAGTGAACCCTCTCAGAGGCTCAAGCCTAAACTTCCCCTTGGAGCACTGAGACAAGAAGCAGACACACCAGAGCTTATAGTTGAAGCCAACCTGCTGGAATAGTCACTGAGAACCCCCTGGTCAACAGCACCATTCCATCCTGGCTGCTCCCACCTCCCACCTCATCAGTGATCCTCCCCCTCCTAATAACCCATCATCACTGCCTCCATAACACACCTATGACCCCAGCTATAACTCCAGGACCTACCACCAACCCCCAGTGCACAGCACCAATGACGCCATCAGAAAGCTCCTCCAGCAAATCCCTCTAATTCCCCCAAACCTCTTCCCAGAGCATTCACACACGGCATCCCTGCCTACCCCCAAATTCCATCAATAACCCCAAAACCACCACATCTGACCCCTAAATACACTTCATGCATTCCCAGAACTTCTGCACAGCTGAGGAGCCCCCAGACTCTGCACCTGTCCCCAGCCCTGACCTAATCAGTTCAAGGCTTCTCGATCTTTTACACACCACAGTCAGATGAGAGGATTCTTCCCAAGGGGAAGGCCCTCCTGCCTGACTCCCATGATCCCAGATCAGTGATGGGTGTCAGCCCAGCTCAGAGCTGCCAGGCCCAATTCTCCAGAGCCTACTCTGTGGCCTGGCAAGAGAGATAAGAAAAGGCCCACTGGGCCTCTGGACTGTGGCTCTGTGGTGGCCTCAACACCAATTGTAGCAGCTTTCACAGGCTTAGGAAACCCTCTTGGTCCCCTGAACCCTGGGATTCACAGGCAGCGTGGAGCTTAAGTCTGCAGGGTTTTCTCATGAGGCCTACTACTTCCTGCCGGGCTATAGGATTGGGGAGTGGGATTCCCCCTGCCCCTCCACTTTCCCAAAGTGCCCAAGACCAGGCAAACTCCAGGGAGGACTCTTCACCTATCCCCACAGAGTCTCTGTCCCCAAGAACAATAGTAAATACCATTTAGTGAGGCTCTCTGTGTGCCTAGCATGGTGCCAGCCAGGCTGACCACTCAGCACAGGGCCATGTCAGCATCACGTCACAGCATGGATTCCCACCCCGGGACAGTGCTTGGCACACAGCAGACAGCCACAAACATGTATTAAATAAATGAATAGATGGAATGCCTTCTAACTGTTACCTCATGAAATATCTCAGCCCCTGCAAGCTGGATATTATCATCCCAACTTCAGTTTGAGGAAATAGGCTTCAAAAGAGCAGACTGTGGCTGAAAGTCATGTAGCCATTAATGGGCAGAGCCACATTCAAACCCAAATCTGTGCAAACTCAGAGGCTCTGCTGTCTCTGATCCACATAGAGTCCCATTCAACAAGGACAACAGTGGTGATGGCAGCTCAACCCAGCCCTGCCCTGGGGCTGCTAAGTGCCCATCTCTTCCTGTCACCAAACTGCAGCTCCAGGAAGTGCAGGCGGCAGCCCCTACATCTCCCTGGCAACCCAGCAGCTTTTGTTCAGGAAGAATGAAGCTGATTCATCCCCCCAGGGTGAACAGCAGGGTCTAGACCTGTGAATGCAGCCTAGAGCCACCCAGGCTGGATGGAAGCATGCAGGGTCGGGGCCTTCGCTGGAGTTTCTGGGCAGGTAGTTCTGAGTGCCCACCACACCCACTGGCCAGAACTCCACAGCCATAGCTCAGCTGAAAGACAGCAAAAGGCACATGACATCCCAACCACAATGAAGAAAGCCTTACTCCTGGCCCTGCCCAGCTCTCTAGCCTCCTCCTCTGCCCACACACTTCCATAGGTCTCCAGAGCTCCAGAGACACACGCCACTAGCCTGCACCCAGCACCGCGCTCTCATCCCTGCACCTTTTCACACTCTGTCCCTCAAACTGCAGAGGCCCTTCCATTCTTGTGCCTCACTAGGGATTTCTTAGCTTCAAACTGGGGGCTCAGACACTATCGCCTCTGCAGTTCTCCCTATGAAGAATGCGTCACCGCTCTGCGCACCCACAACCCAGTGCTCTCCCATGTCATGCACAGTCATCTTACATGGAGGCGTCCCTTTCCTGGGTTATGACTGTCCCTTCCCTAGACAGTAAGCTTCTAGAGGGGCCCCTCTCCAGCAAGCAGCCCCCGTTTCTGCACAGAAGAACACACATGGGGCATCTGAAAGTCACCACTGATGGGAACTTTCAGGGTATCCATAGTCAACTGCTACCCAGTATGCTCCTCCACTCCTCAGAGCTAGGTCTGCCAGGGACCTGCTCTGGCCAATGAAATGGAAGCCATGTGATAAGCATTTCTTCCTGGTAGATGTTTCCAAGCTGGTTCCAGCTTCCCGGTTCCTCTCTACCGCTATCACCAACAGCATCTGGATACTGGCTGCTTGTCAGCCTGCTTCCTGGAGGAAGAGGATGGGAGGGAGCATAGCCCAGGACCGTCCACGATGGACACGCAGCCTGAGCGAGGAATCAGTCACTGAAGTGTGGAGGTTGTTTGTTACTGCCACGGGGGCTAGTCTATTCTAACCCCTGCAAGGCGTGAAAGAACCATGCTTCCTGCAGCGTCCAGGCCAGCACAAGGGTCAGGGACTCTAATGGGAGGCTACCAACACCACTGGCTGGCTTTCTACATAGGCTTAGTGCCAGGTGTGTCCCTACGATAACCACATGATGAAATCTGAAAAAGGAAGAGGCACGTGAGGCATGTTAGAAAGATTGGCGTTTGGAGCCGGGTGCCGTGGCTTACACCTATAATCCCAGCACTCTGGGATGCCAAGGCGGGCTGATCACTTGAGGTCAGGAGTTTGAGACTAGCCTGGTTAATATGGTGAAACCCCATCTCTATTAAAAATACAAAAATTAGCTGGGTGTGGTAGCACATGCCTGTAGTCCCAGCTACTTGGGAGGCTGAGGCAGGAGGCTTGCTTGACCTGTGAGGCGGAGGTTGCAGTGAGCTGAGATCACGCCACTGCACTCCAGCCTGGGTGACAGAGTGAGATTCTGTCTCAAAAAAAAAAAAAAAAAATGAAAAGAAAGATTGGGGTTTGGAAAGCAGACTTGGGTTCAAATCCAAGCTAAGTCACGTCTGTGACCTTGGACAAATCCCTTCACCTCTGTGAACCTTGATTTCCTTATCCTAAAGTAGGTGCAACAAAACCTACCTCCCAGGGCATTCTTAAAATAACAGGAGCACAGACATCACATATAAAGTATCTGGCACATTGAGAATTTTCCATTGCTCAGGGTGGCTAACCTTTGATTAGCTCCAAGATGCCTGGAGGGCTGGGGGCAGGAGGAACTGGCCTGAGTCCCAAGCCCTGGCCTGGGCAGGCTCCAGCACAGCCAGGTAACTGAGGATAGGCTGTATCTAAGATGACACTCACCCACACAGGGCACACAGAGGCCCCAGCTCCTGCTGTGCTGGCCTCACTGAGGTCACCAAGCCAATGCTTCAAGTTATGCACCCAGCTCCCTTGCCCCTTCACCCACACACATTCTGAGAGACACCATTTCTGGCTCTGCACACTGGCTGGCATTGACCCCTTGCTAATTAAGAGTTCTCTTGGCCTTAGCCTTGTGCCTCTCCCGGTTCTCAGTCCTTCCTCTCATCCTCCCTGGTCACAGCTGGCCCTTTCCTCAGGCCCCATCTAGGGTTGCTTTCACTCCCCTTTAGTCTCAATTCCCAAGTTGGACTTCTGAGACAGATTGGCAGCAACTTCTTGAAGGTAGGGGCACATCCTGTTTGCTTTTTGCTGTCCCTCTAAGACATGAGACCCACATTTATTGATCATTGCCTAGGTGTACCCCATGAAAACCCCGCAAGATGCCTGTAATACAAGGTCCCATTTCACTGTGCTATGGGCACTAAGACCCCCTGTAGGGAAGGGGTCTACAGGGCTCACACATGAGTCTTCTGGTCCAAGCTCCTCCCTACAGCCTCCCTCACAGAATTAAACATCCCCTTCCCTTAATACCAAACAAACCTATCCTTATTTGTAGGTCTTCCTGGAACAGTGTTCATAATTGCATTCAATGAAAAGCATTTTAAATGAATCTAATTCTCAATAGTTTGGAAACATGGAACATCTGCTTTGTCTGAGCAGCCGAATCTTCTGATTAAAACAATGATAAAGCCTTTCCCTCACCCCTTCAGACTGTGGCCTCCTTGAGGGCAGGGGCTATGAGTTGTTCCATTCAGTACCCACTGGGGCCTGGCACAGAACAGTGATCAGTAGCAGATTAAATCATTAAATCACTATCCACCTCACTCCAATTGCTTCCTCTCTACCACCCCCACCCTTCATTCTCTCCATTCCCTCCATCATTAAATGAGCTTAGATAAAACTATTAAAAATAATAATAATTAGTCCAGGCATGGTGGTTCATGCCTGTAATCCCAGCACTTTGGGAGACCAAGGCGGGTGGATCACTTGAGGTCAGCAGTTCGAAACCACCCTGGCCAACGTGGTGCAGCCCTGTCTCTAGCAAAACTACAAAAATTAGCCAGGTGTGGTGGTGCATGCCTGTAATCCCAGCTACTCAGGAGGCTGAGGCAGGAGAACTGCTTGAACCCAGGAGGCGGGGTTGCAGTATTGAACCGAGATTGTGCCACTGCACTCCAGCCTAGGCAATAGAGTGAGACTCCATCTCAAAAATAATAATAATAATAATAATTTGTACTTCTGCTTCTAACCCAGCTAAAGTAAGAGGAATCCAATTTGCCAATCAGAATTTATTCATGGAATAACCAAAGAAAAAAATGAGCAAAATATATGGAGCAATGGTTTTTCAATACATTGGAGAGAAGGCAATGAAGGACAGTGATTCCAGAGGCTAAGATCAAACAAGGCAAGCCCTACAATTTCTTCAGCTGTCTTTAGGGACTTCCCAGGGTGACACAGGAGGCAGAGTCCAGCAGATGTCCTGAGTTGCAGATTTGGAGCTCAGAGTCTAGAGACCAAGGCTGCCAGAGTTCACAGGACAGTACCAGAGAAGAGTGATGGGCACAGAGAGAGATACCTGGCGAGCTTTCAGAAACTCCCACTCAAGTGTTCGGCAGAGTGTGAGTAGACGCCCCAAAGCCAGGAGAAGAATCATCCAAAAGATTTGAGGGAATAGTATCTGGTACTTTCAAGAACAGTGACTATTTTCAACAAGACTATAAACCCTCATGATTCACAGGACATTGGGTAGAGTATGTAGAAAGGTCCTGCCTCAGTAGTAGCAGCTCTGTCCTGTCTAGCAAATAGTAAAAGCAAGACCCAAAAGGATCAGACTATTTCCACATAACTGCATCCCAGAATAAAGCCCAAGGATATTTCTAAGAATGCAAAAATATCCATCACAATGTCTGGAATACAATCAAAACTGATTAGGTATGTAGAGAAGCAGGAAAAAAATTTACCCATATGAAGAAAAAAAATCAATTGATCAAAATCAAACCACAACTGAAACAGATGTTGAAATTAGCAGACAAAGATATTAAAACAGTCATTATAACTACATGCCGTATGTTCAAACGTTAAGTAGAGACATGGAAGATTTAAAATAAGATGCAAATCAAGCTTCTAGAGATGAAAAGTACAATATGTGAGATTTAAAAAATAAACTGAATTAGATTAATGTCAAATTTGATACAGCAGAAAAAAATGAGCAAATTTAAACAAATGGAAAAAGAAACTATCCAAAGTTAAACAGAGAAAGAAAAACAATCAAAAAAGAGAAAAGAAGAAAGAAAGTAACATTGGTGAGCAATGGGACAACGTCAAGTGGTCTAGCATATGTGTAACTGGAGTCCCAGAGGGGAGGAGAGTGGGAGGAAAAAGAAAAAATATTTATAGAAATAATTCATGAAAAATTTCAAATTTGACAAAAACCATAAATGCACAGATGCAAAAATCTTAAGAAATCACAAGCACAAGAAACATGAAGAAAAATATATCAAGACACGTTACAATCAAAATGATAAAAATCAAGATAAAGAGAAGGCAGCCAGAGAAATATATAATGTTCAGAGGAAAAAGGATAAGGATGACAGTAAATTTCTGATCAGAAACAATGCAAATAGAACACAATGCAGAAACATCTTTAGTATTGAAAGAGAGAAAAACTATCAACCTAGATTTTTATACTACGAAAAAAAAATCTTTCAAAAAAGATGGTGGACCAGAATAGCAGAGTAGACAACTCCAAGTTCTAATCTTCCTACAGAAACATTCAAAAAATGAACAAACAAAAAAGCAAAAACTGCCAGAGCCAACTTTGTCAAAACTCTGGAAAACAGTCAAAGGTTTACAACAACCAAGAGAACACTTAGTCAAGAAAAAGGCAACTTTAGGGAGGTATTGTGGCATTTTTACTTGCCCATGCCCCCTCCCTCCCCCAGCATGGTGCTATGTTGAAGTGGTGCCATCCCATGCTCCCATTGTAAGACCTTCATCTCTAGTTCTAGAGGGAGCAGAGCAGATATTATTCACAAATTATTGTGACTATCTGTTATAGGCTGTCTGAGGGACACCTGAAGGATTGATGCAAGATACTCTTCTAGGTTCCCCCTAACTTGGAACTTAGACCAAAAAGTAACAGGCATTACTCACAACATTGCAAAGCAAACGAACAACTCACAGACACTTGGGACAAAAGACACAGTTGAGACATGCAATAGACTGCCTAAGACCTGTGAGGAAAATCTTGGAACATTCTTTGGGAAATTGGGACATTCAAAAGTACCTATTTATACTGAGGAATTTTAAAAGCTACATTAGGCATAGGGCAAGATGCATGCTAAGCAAAGAAATAAGAAGACCCTAAGCTTTCTCTAGGCACACTAATCTCTAGGCACACTAATCTCTAGGCACAATGCCAGCCTGGCTAAGTGCTGAAGGATTTCCCCAACACAGAGAAATCTGCAAAGACTGAGAGAGATGTCTGGTGTATTTCTGTTTTTCTTGTTTGTTTGTTGTTGTTGTTTTGCTTTTAGCTCATGACATTCAAGGAATTATCTGTCAAAACATTAACCAAACACAAGCTAAAGGATCAGAGACTTCAGTGATCACACAAGACAATAAATACAATCTTTGAGAAAGTTACTAAACAAAGAAGTATACGCCCTTCAACAATTGGAAAAAAAAAAAACAGCAGCCTTTGGGGAAGGAAGATAATATGATTTCCAGAGTTACCACATTATAATACTCAGATGTCCTTTTTAAAAAAAGGACACAAAGAAACAAGAAAACATGGCCCATTCAAAGGAACAAAGTGAAATTACACAAACCATGCCTAAGGAAGCCCAGGCATCAGACTTACTAGATAACAACTTTAAAACAACCATCTTAAATATGCTGAAAGTGGTAAAGGAAGACATGGACAAAGAACTAAAGAAAATCGAGGAAATTATATATGAACAAAATGAGAAAATCAATAAAAAGATTAAGATTAATTTTTAAAAGAAGCAAATAGAAATTCTGGAGCTAAAAAGTACAATAACAAAATGAAAAATTCACTAGGGCGTTAAAGAGCAGATTTGAATGGACAGAAGACAGTGAACTTAAAGATAGGACAACTGAAATTATCAAGTCTGAGAAGCAGAAAGAAAAGAGAAAGATAAAAAGTGAACAGAACTTAAATGACCTATGAGATACCATCAAGCAGACTAACATACCCGTTATGAGTGTTCCAGAAGGAGAAGAGAGAGATAAAGGGGAAGAAGAATATTTGAAGAAATAGTGGCTAAAAACTTCCCAAATTTGATGAAAGACATGAAATTAAAATCCAAGGAGTTCAGTGAACTCCAAGTAAGATAAACTCATAGACCCATACAGAGACCCTTTATAATCAAACTATTGAAAGACAAAGACAAAGAAAGAATCTTAAAGGCATAAAGAAAGAAGGAACTTGTCATGTACAAGGGATTCCCAATGCATTGGTTTACTGGGAGTGTCATAACAGAATACCACAAACTGGGTGGCTTGAGCAATGGAAATGATTTGTCTCACAGTCTAGAGGATAGAAGTCTGAAATTGGGGTGTCAGTAAGGCTGGTTCCTTGTAAGGACTTTGAGAGAAGGATCTGTTACAAGCCTATCTCTTTGGCTTATAGATTGCCATCTTCTCCCTATGTCTCTTTACACCATCTTCCCTCTATGTATGTTTATCTCAGTGACCAAATTTTCCCATTCTATAGGGATGCAAGTCATATTGGATTAGGGCCTGCCCTAATGAACTCATCTTAACTAATTATATCAGCAATGACCCTATCTCCAAATAAGTTCACAAGTGCACATTCTGAAGTACTGTGTGTCAGCACTCCAACATATGAATTTTTTGAGACACAATTCAACACATGACATTCAATACAATTTTTTTTTTTTTTTTTTTTTTTTTGGAGACAGGGGTCTCACTTTGTCACCCAGGCTGGAATGCAGTGGTACAATCTTAGCTCACTGCAACCTCCACCTCTTGGGTTCAAGTGATTCTCATGCGTCAGCCTCTAGAGTGGCTGGGATTACAGGCGTCCACCACCACACCCAGTGAATTTTTGTAGTTTTAGTAGAGACAGGGTTTCACCATATTGGCCAATCTGGTCTCAAACTCCTGACCTCAAGTGTTCCATCTGCCTCGACCTCCCAAAGTGCTGGGATTATAGGCGTGAGCCACTGCACCTAGCCTTCAATAAGATTTAGCATCCAATTTGTCATCAGAAACCAAGGCAGTCAGAAAGCAGTGGGATGACATATTTTGAGTGCTGGAAAAAAAAAAAAACACTAAAAAACTCAAGAGTTCTAAATCCAGCAATACTGTCCTTCAAAAGAGAGAGCCATTGTGCTAAATGAAATAAGCCAGTCACCAAGGACAAATACTTTATGATTCGGCTTATCTGAGATACCTAAAGTCATCACAATCATACAGACAGGAAGTAGGATAGTGGTTTTCAAGGGCCGGGGGGAGGGGAAAATGGGGAGTTATTGTTTAACACGTACAGAGTTTCAGTTTGGGAAGATTAAAATGTTCTCAAGATGGAGGGTGGTAAAGGCTGCACAACAATATGAATGTACTTAAGGCCACTGAACAATACACTTAAAAACAGTTTAAAATGTAGAGTTTAGGTTATATAAATTTTACCACAACTTTTAAAAAGAGAAATTAAGATATGCTTAGATAAACAAAAGCTGAGGGCATTTCTTACCACTGGATCTTCTCTGTAAGAAATGCCACAGGAAGTCCTTCAGATTGAAAAGAAAGGACACTACACATTAACTCAAAGCTGCATGAAGGAATAAATGCAAAGGTAACTACATGGGCAAACATAAAAGCCATTCTTGTATTTTTAGTTTATAACTCTACTTTTATTTTTTACATAATTTTAAAAACACATGAATTTTTAATTATAAATCTATTTTAATCAGCACACAATTGATAAAGATGTGATTTGTCATAATAACATAAACAAGGAAATAAAGCTATATAAGAGCATAGTTGTGTATGCTGTTGAAGCTGGTATCAATTCTAATTAGATTGTTATAAATTTAGGGTGTTAAGTGTAATCCTGAGGGTAACCACAAAGAAAATATCCAAGGAATATACACAAAAGGAAACTAAAAGGGAATCGAAGTGTTTCACTACCAAAAAAAATCAACTAAACACAAAAGAAGCCATTAACAGAGAAAATAAGGGACAAAAAAGTAATTAATAGACATACTGAAAACAAACAGTAAAATGGTAGAAGTAAGTATATTCTTATCAATAATTACTTTAAATGTAAATGGGTTAAACTATAAATAGTAAAATGGCAGAAGTATATTCTTATCAATAATTATTTTAAATGTAAATGGGTTAAACTATAAACAGTAAAATGGCAGAAGTAAGTATATTCCTATCAATAATAACTTTAAATGTAAATGGGTTAAACTATAAATAGTCAAGTGGCAGAAGTAAGTATATTCTTATCAATAATTCTTATCAATAATTATCAAAATAATAGTAATTTTAAATGTAAATGGGTTAAACTCTCCAACCAAAGACAGGGGCTGCAGTAGTAAATTTTACAAAACATGATTCAAGGTAAATGACTCATTTTACATCCAAAGACATAAGTAGGTCAAAAGTGAAAGGATGGAAAAATATATTCCATACAAATTGTAACCAAAAAAGAAGTGGGGTGGCTATACCACTATTTTTCAAATTGACTGTAAGTCAAAACTATAAGAAGAGATAAAGAAAGTCATTGTACATAAATTTTAAAGGGTCAATCCAGTGACCTGGGTTTCTACTTTAAGCATTTGTCTTAAGAAGAGCAAATTAAACCCAAAGTAAATAGAATAAAGGAAATAATAAATATCAAAGCAAAAAAATGGTAAAATAGAAAAGAGAAAAACAATAGGAAAATCAATGAGACCAAAGGCTGGCTTTTTTTCAAAAATCAATAGTATTAATAAACATCTAGCCACACTGATCAAGATAAAACAAAAAGACATAAATTATCAATATCAGAAATAAAAGAGATGACATTACTACAGATCCTACAGCTATTAAAAAGATAATAAGGACATATTATGAACAAGAATAAACTCATCAGCATAGATCAAATGGACCGATTCCTTGAAAGACACAAACTACTAATGCTCACTCAAGAAGAAACAGATAACCTGACTACCCTTATTATCCATGAAGGAAATGGAATTTGGAGTTAAGAACTATCCAACATGGAAAACTCTAGGCCCTGATGGCTTCACTGATGAATTCTACCACATGTTTAAGAAAGAAATGATACTAATTCTACATAGCTTCTTCCAGAAAATTGTAAAGGAATAAATACTTCCCTATTTGTTCTATTAGGACAAAATTACCATGATAACAAAACCAAAGACATTACAAGAAATAATAATAATAAACCACATGTGTAATGGACTGAATGTTTGTGTTCCCCCAAAATTCACATGTTGAAGTATTATCCCTAATTCGATGGTATCAGGAGGTGGGATCTTTGGAAGGAAATTAGGTCATGAGAGTGGCACTCTCATGAATGTGATGAATTCTTTATAAAAGGAACCCTAGAGAGTTCTCTTGCCCTCTTTCCACCATGGAAAGGTACCACAAGAAGTCAGCAGTCTACAACTCAGAAGAGGGCCCTCATCAATGCTGGACCATATTGGTATCCCCCTCAGACTTCCAGCCTCCAGAACTGTAAGAAATCAATTTCCGTTACTGATAAGTTTCCAGTTTACAGCACTTCGTAATAGCAGCCTTATAGACGACGACAACCTGCCGATATCGCTCATGAATTTAGATGCAAAAACTTTAGCAAATCAAATCCAATAATATATAAAAATGATAATATATCATGACTAAGTAAGATTTAACATTTAACTTAACATTTGCAATCAAATCACCATATCAACAAGCCCAAAAAGAAACACATATGATCATCTCATTGAACATGGTAAAAGCATTTGACTATTGTAAAATCAATCCTAATAAAAATTCTCAGCAAATGAGGCATAGAAGGGAACTTCTTGATTTGATAAAGAACATTTATAAAAAACCTACAGCTAACATCATATTTAGTGTTGAAAGACTGAAAAGGGTGGTTTTCTCCTAAGATCAGAAAAAAGGATGTTCACTCTCATCACTTCTAACATTTTACAAGAAGTTCCAGCCATTGCAATAAAGAAAATGAAATAAAAGTCATCCAAATTGGGAAAAAGCAAAACTGTCTTTCTTCACAGGTGACATTATCATTTATTTAGAAAATTTGATGGAATCTACCCTTTAAAAAAAGGCGCTAAAACCAATAAGTAACTTTAGCAACATTGCCAGATATTAATATACAGGCTGGGTGCAGCAGCTCACGCCTGTAATCTCAGTACTTTGGGAGCGACAGACAAGAGATCACTTGAGGCCAGGAGTTTGAGACCAGCCTGGGCACCATAACAAGATCTCATCTCTACCACAAATTTTAAAATTAGCCAGACATAGTGGTGCACATCTTTAGTCCCAGCTACCCAGGAGGCTGAGATGGGAAGATTGCTTGAGCCCAGGAGGTCAAGGCTGCAGTGAGCTATGATTGCACTCCAGCCTGGGCAACAGAGCAAGACCCTGTCTCTAAAAATAAATTCAAATAAAATGAAAGATCAATACATCAAACTCAATTGTATATTACAAATTTAAAATTTTTTAAATATTATTCACAATAGCATCAAAAATGGAGTATTTAGGGACCAGTCTGACAAAATTTCCACCATGACAACTTATCCTTCATCTTCTCCCTCCTCTACTTGCTGCTCCTTCAATGATTCCTTGTTCTTCATTTCAGGAGCACAGTCAATGCCAAACTTAACAAGCTCCTCAGTATGGCCAGTAGATTCAGAATAGCAATGATATCAGTTGCAAAGAGAGTTTTAATACTTAACATGGAGACATTCATTATGGTGAGAACCCTTGTGAAAGCAGAAGGAGCAAAGCCTTCCTAAGTCATTGTAGCAGGGGCTGAGTGGTTTCCATCTCTCCTCTCTTCATTTATTTCACAAAAGCTTTCATCATGCCTCTCCCTATAGAATCAAGCCCAGACTCTTCAGCACAGCTTTCAAGGCCATGATCCAGCCCCCTACCTACTTTTCCAATGTTCTTTCCCCTAACCTCCTTTCACTGACCCTTTCTGCCAGCTAAATGGATTCACTGCTCCCCATACCTCCCATACAGTTTCCCTTGTCAGTGCATAAAATATCCATGTATTTTCTCTCCCCCATTTTCCCTTCTTCCTTCTCTCCTTTTACAGCTCATTCTCCAGCCTCAATTACTCTTCTTTCTGCCCATATCCAAATCCTTCTCAGCCCTTACAGACCAGCTGAAAATGCCTCCTTCTCCAAGAAGCCCTCCCTGACTCTACCAACCATGGGGATCACCCTTCCTCTGAGCCTCGCCTGGAGCCAGGGGCACTTTCCCTTTGGGATGTGTTTCTTGTCTAATTCCTGTACTGACTGAGAATGCAATAGCCAGATGGGGCAGAGCCTACATCTGGCTCATCTATACAACCCAAAGTACCTCCAGCAGGGCCTGGCACAGCAAAAGAAACCATTGGTAAGTGTTGGAAGAGGGGGGAGGAAGTGGCTTCATCTGGAAAGAGGAAGGAAATGGAATACTTGGATAAAGAGAGGCAAGAAATGATGTGGTGAGGGGAAGGCATCTTTCATTTACTTCCTTTCTGACACTGAGCTGCTGGGATTGCAGAGGAAGTTGAGGTGCACAGTGGAGCTGCACCTATTGTGGCCAGTGGCCACAGAGGGGTTATGGGGTACAGCAAGGTGGGCTGGCTCTTCAGGGAGAATTTCTCACCAGAGCTGTCCTGGGCTAGAGGAAAACTGTAACATTTCTGCTGCCTCATCTACCCTCCTCTCCTACCCACTGGGCAGGCGGTTGTGCCTAACCCTGGCTTATTTGGAGTTCATCTGAAAATCAGCATGGGGAACTATGGCCAAAAGCAACTTTGTTGTTCATGAGATCTTCCAAATTCAGGAGTTTGAAGTGCCCAGCAGTTAGAGAAAGGAAGCAGGTGCTCTGGGTTCCCATTGCCCACAGACCCATGGCCTGAGGCCTAGACAGTAGTCCTAGGCCTTCACTGGGCATCAGGATCAGCTGGGGAGGTTTTTAAAATGTAGATGCCCATGCCTCATCTCCAGAAATGCAATTTCAATTGATCAGAGCTTGAGCACACTTTAAAAGCTCCCCCAGATGATTCTGCTGGGCAGCCAGGTTGAGACCCTGGGCCTAGGAAGGACTTCTTCCAGCCCACAGTTATTCTAGGATGGAGACAGAGCACTGCTCAGGGAGGAGGCCTCCTGCCTTCTGTAAGGTCTGCTTAAATGCCACTCCTTCCCATACTCCTCAGTGAAAAGCACAATAGCCCAGTGGTTAGGTTCAGACAGACCCTGGCATCTAGTCATCTAGGTTTGCATCCCAATCCCACAGAGTGGTGCCTTGGACAAGTGATTCCACTACTTAGAACCTTGGTTTGCTCATCCGCAAACTGGGAAGACCATTGTCAGCTTGCATGGCTGCTAGAAGAATGAAATGGGAAAGTGAATTCATGAAGCCCCTGCAAATCCTAGCATACAGCAGATGTCCAAGCAGTGCCCTCGTGCTCCCATCCCAGCCTCTAAAGGTAGAGGCAGGAGGCTTGGGTGTCCCTCTCTCTCCCTGGGTGACTTGGGCAAATCATTGGACCTCTGTGGGCCTCGGTTGCCTCATCTGTAAAATGGAGAAAACCACAGCAGGAGCAGGGCCTTTGTTTCTTTACTCCACCAGGGAAATCAGAGACAGGGAGTCTTCAGAGCATAGCCCTTCCACGGGTCCAGGTGCTGGCTGAGTCTGTCCTCTCAGGGGATCCGTGGTCCATCTCAGGGAACAGTTCAAAGAGTGCAATTCCCCAGCAAGCTCTTGAATCCCCACCAGCCCAGGAAGAAAAGAGGCTGTACTGGAGGACGTTTGTGTGTAAGTCAAGAGCAACCATGAGCAGCAAGACCATTTAAGCATGGCAGTATCCAAGGGTGGACACGAGGGCTCTTCCCAGGGAGTAAGAGAGTGCTGGTCTCTATCACTAGACACCCCCTAAATTCAGGGATTGTGGCCGCTCCCTGGGAGCTCCCCTCCCATGTCCTTTGAGCCCCCCACTGCCATGGCCCAAGATCAGCCATTATCTCCCTCCTAGATGTCCACACCAGCCCTGTCTCCAACCCATTCTCCACCCTCAGCAGAAAAACCCTCCAAGAATCAGATCTGTCCATGCCACTCTTCCACCTGAAGCCACTCAGCAGCAACCCACTTGGCTCACAGTCAAGGCCAAGCTCTCCCCAGTAGCATAAGGACCCTTCACAGGCAGGGCCAGGCCTCTGCCCACCAGTGCACCCTTACCCCTGCCATCCCTTACACCTTCTGAACTGCTCTCATTTCTTCTAAGACACCAGCCCCCTACCCTAGGCACCTCTCTGCCTGTCCATGTGCCCTCATGGCCTGGAATGCCCGTCCCTGCCCTGCTGCGTGCCTGGCCAATTCCTCCAACTCATCCTCCAAGGCTCTGCTTTGGCAGCATCTCCTCCAGGTAGTCTTCCCTGGAGATTCCTCCCCAGGCAGGGTTAGGAGACTCTCCTCTGGGAAAGCTCAGCCCCCATACTATCCTTTCCCCTGTGCTATTTGCACAGGTTGGGGAGGGGGAAGGGAGGACTCAGACCTCCTCAAGACAGCATGAGGCCTTTCACCTCATTCAGCTCCCCACATGTGGTGAGGGGCCCCAGCGTCTAGCCCACTCCCTGGCTGGAAGGAAGGATTCAGCAGGACCAAGCAGATTTTAGTGGAACTGGCCTGCTAGAGAAGGAGGGCCTGGCATCAGGCTCTTGGTTGGAAAGAGCTGTGGCTGCATAGCTTGCCCATATGACACACACACGTACACACCTGCCCTCACACACACATGAACACACACACCTACCCTCACACACACATGCACACACATATACAAACACACCTGCCGTCACACACACACCTGCACATACAACCTGCCCTTACACACACATCTGAATATACACACCTACCCTCACACACACCAGCACATATACACACCTACCCTCACACACACCAGCACATACACACCTGCCCTCATACACACACCTGCATATATACACCTGTCTTCAATCTGCCTTCACACACACACCTGCACACAACACATCTGCCATCACACACACTTGCACACACATGCACCCCTACACACACACACACAGCCCATCCTTGTCACTGCTGCATTTTCAATTAAAAACGGAGGCTCCTCTAGCAGCTCAGCCACCTCCTAATCAGGCTCTGATTCACTGAAGCACACAGGAACTTAGAGGTTCCATCTCCAAGCCATGGAGACTACAAATGCTCCTCTTAAACAAAACCAGAGTTCCAGCTCGCAGGACACACCCACTTCCACTACTGCTGAGCTAGGGGCTGCCCTACCACTGCTGAGGTGAACCAGCTCTTCTTCTGCCAGCTCCCAGATGGGGGCCAACAAAGCTGCTTTGCTCCATCACACAGCCAGGCCTCTCAGAGCAGCTCCCGAAGCAGCAAATGTGGGCCCTCCAGGCCACAGGCTCTCAGTGTGGCAGTCAAGGCAGGCAGAAAAGCTAAGAGAGCGCCCTCAGTAAACGCGGATGCTGTGGGGAAAGGCCACAATGTCATCCACTGTCAGGAGCCAACATCCTGGGTCAGAGTCTAAGGATGGGGCATAGGGTCGCAGCAGAGGGAGATGGCAGAGTGGGCAGTGGGCACTGTGATATAGGGGAAGAAAACTGGGCTGTGGCCACTCAGGTCTGGCTCTACCCTGGTCTGCAGAGTGGTTCAGAACAGCCTTGCCGCCTCTTCAGCCTCAGTGTCAAGACCTAAACCATGGAGACAACAGTAATGGGGTTGCTAGAAGGTACAACAAGACCATGCCATGCCTCTCTAGCCCACAGGTGGACAGTCCTCCCTTCATGGTGATGGAGTCAGGAGAGGAGACGAGTGAGCCCCCCATCCCACCCCACCCCACCCCCCATGGCCAGGGACCTTTGCCTCTACCCCTCCTCAGCCCAGAGGAAGCATCCAGAGTGTCCCTGCAAACACTACCGCAGCACCAGTAGTGTCAGACTCTACAGACTGTGAGGCCCGGCTTCCCCTGAGCCAGGCGAATATCAGTTGACAGCGATGGCTCTGAAGCCAGACACCCTCTCCCGCCTCCATCTCAGGCTGCTAGCAGGGACTTCCTAGATGGCATGCTCAGGATCGCCCTGCACATGACACTCATGGTAAAGCCCTGCAGTGACACGCTTGCCTAAACCAAATGTGACATTCTTAATGACCCAAAAAGAGGATGCAGCCAGGGAGACTCCAGCCACCGCCCGTCACAGAAACAAACGGCACAGCTTCTCATCAACACGCTGCTTAAATGCCCCAGCCCAGGGCCCCTGCCGACTGGGTCAACAATACAGGAAACCTGTGCCACCTCCAAGAGACCAGCGCTGTGCCCACCACCTGGCCTGCGGTAATAATAACCATATGTCAGCACGCCTGCACAGGGCTTTCAGGATGCCAGACACTGCTCTGAGATATGTACTGGAGATGAGGGCGCAGGTGTAGGTGCTGGTGTTGGCATGGCTGTAGGTCTAGGAACAGGTACAGATTAGATGTAAGAATAGGAATAGGAGTAGAAGTAGGTCAAGGCATAGATTAGATATATGGTAAGTCCTTACTTAACATCACTGATAGGACTTTAAGCGAAACAATGTATAATGGAAACCAAATTTTTTTCTCATCAACATTGTAATGAAGACATTTGAGCAAAACCTTATTTGAGAACCTGCTGTACATTGTTTTGCATAAAGTTTCCAATAACTTATCAACAACATTAAGCAAGAACTTATTTAGATGTGGGTTTAGGTCTAGAAATTGGTATAAGTATAGATGAGATGTAGATACAGATACAGATTTAAATTAGATGTCGGGACAGGGATAGGGATAGGAATATGTTAGATGCAGGCTGTAGGTGTAGGTATAAGTAGAGGTTAGGGGTAGCCTGTAGGTGTAGGTAGAGAGAGGTATAGATGAGGCATAGATATAGGTGCATAGGTATATTGAAGTGTAGATGTATAGTTATAGGATCATCTTGTTCCTCACTACAACCCTATAAAGAGACAGATATTTACAGATGAGGAAACAAGCATGACGGTGAGCCTGGACCACCACCCAGCACTGACCTGGGTGCTGGGCCTTCATTGAGGACCCAGGAAGCATTCTGAGGGAGCAGCCTATGCCCCCCTGGGTGGAGATGAGGCAGTCTCCATGGCTCCATTGTCAGCAAAAGATTCCACACTTGGGCACCGTTCCCTTTCCTGCCTTTTTACTAGTTTTGGGGGAACCACCATGGGGTCCACGAAGTCCCTGCTTCCACCCACGAGAGAGGCCACAAGAAGCCAGGCAGGAATTTGCAGCACAGGATGCGCTCCACAAAGGGCTTCTCCTTCCTGTCGCAAGGCAGACAGGAAACACTTCTCAGTGGCTCAGCAAATTGTCAAGATCCTGGAATCGGGTCAGATAGAGGCAGGATTCCATCGTAGCCCTGCCCTGCCATGTGACCGTGAGGGAGTTACCTGCCTTCTGCACCTCACCTTCTCATCTGTAAAATGGGACAACAATGGTGCCTACTCCAGGGGCAGAGCCTGACAGCTCTCCACTCTGGGCACTGGCAGGGTTGACACTGTGAGTGGGAAGAAGTGAGCACCCACGCAGAAAACCAGAGGAGCAGAAATTAGGGCCCTCAAGACCCCTCCCAGAAGATAGGCCACTGTGGTATGACCACCACTGCCTGGGCACCTGCAAGATCTTGGGCCATAGACACCGCCACCTGGTGTTGCTCCTATGAGCCATGCTCTTATAGGCTGGTGGGGGAGGCAGACACGTGACCCCAGGCAGTGCAGTAGGGGCTCAGGGAGCACAACAGAGTAGGACCCTAAAGACTGAGAAGGTGAGGTCCAGAAGGACGCACAGGACAGCTCTGGAGGCATGGAAATAGATGGAATGCCTGGGCACAGGAGGTCCCATGGGGAAAGAGCCACAGGTGAGTCTGGGGCAGAAACAGGACCAGAGAGAAAGCAACCTTGTCATATGAGAAGCCTGAATTGCAGTCCCCAGATTCCCCCCTGTATCCCTGAGGGACTGGAAGTTCCTCTGAGTCAGGTCACTGACTCAATTCTCTCATAACTAAAAGTTGGGTGCCTACCTCAAAGCAAGAGATAATCAGGGGAGAGCCCTGGGCACCATTCCTGGTCCCAGTAATTCATCACTTAACTAAAAGCAGCTGCTGCTATTGTTTTGCCAAGTGTCTTCTGCAACAGAGAAAAAAAATGAAAATGAACGACTGCACAGTGCTTGCGCTGGCACCCTGGATCAAATGGGCTTGTGCACCAGAACCAGTCCTGACATCTCAACACCAAGGCCAGCCTGCCATGTTGGGTCCTTACTTTCTAACCCCAGCCCTGACAACAACCATCAGAGTCCACAAGAGAGGGCTGGTTGTGCCCCTCCACAGAGCCTGCCCTGAACAGGTGACCGTGCATCCTCATTTGCCTAGCACAGCAGTTGCACCTGTTCTTTAGTGAAATTATTAATTTCACTTTAAAAAGTTTCCCAGTTTAAATGGTTTCTCAGTGGTCAGCCTAACTTCTGAGCCACATGGTTTCAGCCCAAAGTTCCTGTTGCCAGAGATTTTCTGTGGTTTCCTAGACACCCATATCTAGGATGGCAGAAGGTGGCTGGCATCAGGATCACTAGAGTATGTACCCACAAGGCTCCAGGAAATTGCTCCTTAGCCAGTAAGGGTCTCTTCCTCCAGTTCCACATGCTCCATGCAGGCCTAGCACCGCCCTCCAAGCCTGCCCAGCCCTTGTCACGCTCTGCCTCCACCAAAGATGCTCGTTGCAGAGTTGTACCATTGCCTCCTGGGGAAAAGGAAGCAGGAAGATGCAAGGCTGCCTGGCAGAAGTTGAGTCTATGGGTACAAAGCGAGGGCAGAGACTCACATCTGCCCACCTGCCACATTCCCCACAGGTCAGGATCTCCCTGCCCATGAACCTGTTCTCCTGCGAGAGTGGAGTTCATCAGCAAACAACAAGAGTCACCCCTGTCTCCTGAACAGTAACTACTCAGCTGGAGTGGCCAGGCATGGCTGACCAAGGATGTCCCCAGGAAGCCCAGGAGAGCCCACAGTCTCCAGTCTCCAGAGACAATAACGGCACCTGCTGTTTGGAGAGTGTGTGATCAGTCACAGTTTTGAGGAAGAGGGTTCTCTCTGGCAATATTCATTCAGCTTAATATGCCTACAAGCAAGGCTTTTATGAGGCAACCACACTGCTATTCTAGAATGTGGTCAACATCCACTTCAGCAACTTGCTCTTCAGTTGACTCCGAAACCAGAAACAAGGTGAAACTCTGTGAGAACCCAGGAGTCCTGTTGAACAGCCATGCTGGCCTCTCAGGTGCGTTCTGGGGGGAAAGTAGCTTAGTTATGTTGGAGCCTCCTCAAAGCGGCACCTGGGTCTCTGGGTTCCCTCTCAAACATCACCATTATCACCCCAAATCTCAAAGCGGCAGCACCCAAATTGCCAGATAATGTCAATCTGACAGTGGGTGGCTGTCACCTCTTCTTCAGTGTGCAGAGACAACCAGAGCGCTTCTCTGAGCAGGGCTGACTGGCTATGCCAACCTCATGAACACAGCAGGCAGTGCAGGCACCAAGACACCCCATACAAGCATGGGGTGAAGGCTGCAGGAGAACAGAGGCCCCGCCACTCCCTAGAACTTAGCAGCCTCCTGCTCAGCAATAGGACATGGCCATGGATGCAGCTCACCCCACCATGTCTGTCCAGGCTTCTATGTGAACAAAAATATGTGTAGACATCACTGTTCTGCCTCCCATGCCTCTTCTCCCACTGGGCCCCAGCAGCACAGTCGCTAGACCTACACACTTGAAAAGTGGACTCAGAAGATCCCTGTCACTCAAGGTTGACAGACCAATGGACCCCTGACGCTGGCTGGGAGGATACAGTGAGGCCCAAAGCATCCTCAACTCTCAAACTGTCTAATGAAGACCAATTAATGCCCAGGAACATCAGCCCCAACCATGAAAAACAGAGGGCTCCAAGAAGCACGAAACTGAGTGAGGAAGAGGGGAAGGGCCTGGAGACCACTACTGGCAACGTCATCCCTCGCGTCATTATCCTAATTGTGAATCCCTGAGAAACAGAACATCCGCCAGCTGAAGCAGTCATCACCCCTTTAGAACCCTCTGCTGCCCTTGGTGATTCAGCACAGGCCAAGCCAAGCTCTGCTACCTCGGCCTCTTCCACCCCTGCTTCCAGGGGGACCCAGGATGCTGCCTCTCGGTGGCCCAGTGCCCACACCCCCAGCCGCCCTGTGCCACTCTCCTAACTGCAGTTGGCTTAATTTTTCTAAAACACAGCTCTGATCTCCCCAGCTCCTGTTTACCAAGCTCTAATGGCTCCTGTAGGGAGCAGCCACTCGTCCATCCTGCCCAGCCTCCCACCCCGATTTTCTTTTGCAGAGCCTCCTCCCTCTACTCCTAGTCCATGAGTCCATGAGTTCTAGTGGGCTGGCCAGACGCAGTGGCAGCCCACCTCAACTAGATTGTCCTGCTCACCCTAATTGGTTCAGGGATGGGCAGCCACCCCAACTGGGCCAATACTATATCCTTAAAGGCTTTGCCTGAGCTTTCCGAACAGGGACTCTTACTTGTGCTGAGACTGTGGACATCAAAGACCAGACAAGCTTGAGTTGTGGTTCCTCTTTGTCACTGGGTGGGGAGGACATTCCTAAGAGTCAAAGCAATGAGAGAAGAAGAGAAACAAGACACCCCAAGGGAGCAAGAAAGAGAAAGCAAGAGAGGAGGTGTAACCGCTAGATCCAGCCATGCCTGAAGCTAGCACATCCTTGGATCACTTTGTCATATAAGCTAAAAATAATTTCCTTTTTTACTTAAACGAATTTAACTGGTATTTGTATCACTTTCAACCAACAGTCCTGATTAATACATCAACCCATGCCTGCAAAAATAAGTGGACTCGACTATAGATAAACAAACAATTTTCATAAAACATGGTGCCTGATAAAACTAACAGGAAATGCAAATTGCTCTTGTGAGCACTGAAGAGGCAGTGCCTCATTCTGGCTGAGAGCGTTGGGGTGCTCCCAGGGGAGGATACATCAAAGCCATCATTTAAAAGATGTTCCCGGCCAGGCGCGGCGGCTTATACCTGTAATCCCAGCACTTTGGGAGGCCAAGGAGGGCAGATCATTCAAGGCCAGGAGTTCTAGACTAGCCTGGGCAACATAGCAAAACTCCATCTCTACTAAAAATAAAAATTAAAAAATTAGCCAAGTGTGGTTGTGCACATCTATATTCCCAGCTACTTGGGAGGCTGAGGCAGGAAAATTGCTTGAACCCAGGAGGCAGAGGTTTCAGTGAGCCAAAATCATGACACTGCACTCCAGCCTGGGCAACAGAGCGAGACTCTGTCTCAAAAATAAAATAAAACACGTTTCAGGTAGGAGAGCCACAAAGATAAAGCATGAAAGACCACGATGTGTTTGGGGGAAACAGGAAGTAGTATAAACAATAAGGCAAGAGGCAGTTGTGGAAAGCAAAGAATGAGTCAGCATGGATCATGAGGTGAGGGTCTTTTCCCTCTGTTAATGAACCTAGACTTTGTTTAATAGACCAGCAAGATAGAACACCTCCTCAGGCCACACTGTACCCCCGAAATCCAGGACGGAGAGCCGTCCTGGAGAGGAAACAGCCTAGGGCAGCAGTGAGATCCTGACAGTCCAAGTCCTAGTCCCTGAAAAGCTCAAAGGGAGGAGCAGCAAAGCTCCAGGCCCCAAGAGCTTCCCAGGACCAGGACAGCTTGTGAAGATCCTGGAAGTCTGCACTGCTCTGCTCCCAGCAGCTCTGAGCCCACAGGGAGCGTGACCACCATGGGCCACAGGCACAAGGCCCAGGGGCAAAGCAGAGAAGGGGACCTGTGGCAGCAGGGTGGAAAGCAGAGCCCAGAGGGCCTCCAGATCCACAGCGCGGTGCACAGAGCACACAACAAGAGGCAGGAAGGGGATGAGAACCCAGACCCCCACTCTCCATCCCCACTGACTCCTCGCCCTAGCCTGGCCCTAAGCTTTGGCCCAGAGACCATGTTAGGACCAGGCTAGAGGAAGGGAAGCTGAGGAAACCAGGGAAAGCAGAAATGAGTCACTCCCAGGGAAGGCACAGGCTGAGTAAGAGGGACTCCCCAACTCTGGGCAGTACCAGGCTCACCCCACAGCAGCCTCCCCAGCACCAGCCCTGCCTCAGCCCAGGGACACAGCACAAGCCTCTCACTCAGCCTTTGGGCTTCAGCACAGGCCATCCTCCTCCAGGAAGCCCTCCAGACACCTTCTCCTGGATGTGGGGCTGCCTTAGGCTGCTGTCCCCAACACCACCCCCTGTTCATCTCAGCTGGTGCAAGATACACAATGCTGAGTCTCTGTTTCCGTGTTGGTTCCCCCACCAAACAGAGAGCTCCGTGGGAATAAGTACATCAGCTCACCTCCAAGACTGATGCGAACTAACCATTCCATCAATGCTAGCACCATGCCCTGAACCCATGACACACGGACACAGCACAGCAAGGTCTGGGGCGGAGGCAGGCAGTAGCAATTCAACATGCGGCCCTGATCAAGGGATTATCATGCCCACCTGACAGAGAAAATCGAGGGCAAGTTACCCAGCCAGGGCCCTTTGAGAAGGACTCAAACCCAGGCCAGTCTGATTCTCAAGCCAGGGCCTATTCCTCTCCTTCACTGTCATCATCACCTGGAGTCTGGGGCTGCCAGCCCTGGAAACCTGGGCAGAGGCGGCACTGGGGCCCACACACAGGGTCAGGGAAGCCCCTCCACAGACACCCTCCAGGTCACACCCCTAACAAACAGAGGCTGCAGGCTTGTGCAAGAAAAAGCACCCACCCCCCAGCACAGACTCAGGGAAACCTGCCCAAGGGGAGAAGTCACGAGGGCGTCACCCCTCAGCTCTGCCTCCAGTCCCACTTCCTGCTTTGGGAAGGATGGCGCATCCGCAGGCCTCGGAGCTGCAGGGAGCTCTTCTTTGCTTCCTCGGAGCTGCAGGGAGCTTCATTTCAGGAGACTGTCAGGACTGACAGCAGCCAAGACGCACAGGGTGACATTTCCCTGTTGGGAAAATGGATTCCCCTTTCGCCCTGCAGCCACATGCCCCAGGGAAGCATCACCAGGCCAGGAAGAAAGGCTCAGTTCTCAGGAGCAGCAGCTCCTACGGCAATTGCTGGCAAACTGGAGTTGAGCTCAGGGATACGCGTCACCCCGGCACCTCCTCTGGTCCAACGGAGCGAACAGCAATCTGCTGCCCTGAGGCTGGGGAGGGGTCCACCTGTGCCTCCCTTTACCCCTGCCTTCCTCCCTCTCTTCAGGTCCAAGGCGTTTCTGTGTGTGCATGTGAGTGTGAGGTGTGTGGGTGTGTGTGCAAGTGTGGGTGAGTGTGAGTGTGGATGTGGGTGGGTGGGTGAGAGTGTGGGTAGGTGTAAGTGTCGGTGGGAGTGGGTGTGAGTGTGACAGTGTCTGGGTGTGTGTATGCAAGTGTGGGTGAGCATGAGTGTGGATGTTAGTGTGTGAATTTGTGTGGGATTGTATATGTATGAGTTTGTGAGTGTGGCAGATATGGGTGTGGAAGGTAGCCATGTGAGTGTAGGTGTGAGTGAGGGTGTCTGTGTGAAGAGATGGATGGGGGCAGATGGATGGAGCCTTGTGGAAAGAAAGCCGACTGGGCCTGGGCTCTACGAAAATCACAGACCTCAGACTCCCTGAGGCCCTGCTGCAGACCCAGCCTCTCACTCCTTTGCCTGGCACCATGCCCAGCCCAGAGCTGTGTCCTGTGCCCCAGCTGTGCCAGCACTGCCTCCGCCCAACCCCTGTACCATTGCAGGTTGTTGTGGGAAGGTCTCAAGAAGCCCGGGGTCTTCCTAGAGCTCCAACCTTTCCCAGCTTTGTTATCACTCCTTCTTTCTTTCCCTGTGGCCCATGCAGGGCTGCCATGGCGTGGAGGCCACACACTCCAATGCCAGAGAGGGAGAAGGAGGCATCGCCTACCTCCCCATGTCTTTCCCTGGCCCAGGCGTGCCAGTCCCTGAGACTTGAAGAGAAGGGCTCCCATACTGCTCAGGCTCCTGCAGCTACCCCCACCAGCTCACTAACAAAGCCCCAGAGGAACTCCTTGGTGCCAGCAATGCCTTGGGGATGGGGTAGGCATAGAAGAAGAGCCATTTTATTTGATTACTTGGCTCTGCCAAGCAGAACCATTTACATGTTAAAGACTTTTTTTGTTATTATTCTGCATATTACATTTCAAACAAAAACCCCAAACCAATCCTCAGAGCAAAGACCTTTTGTATTCCCCACAAAGCAACCTGCTGCTTCCCGCACCAGGCCCTGGATTCAGGGCTGCAGCATGAGGGAGCCTGCATCCACACCAATCTGTCAGCACAGAGACAGACTCAGACCATAGGGAGGGGTGGGGGAGGAGACACTGCAGCTGGGCTGGAATCCATTCCTTCATTCATTCATTCACCACTCATTCCTCCCACAAGCGTCGTTAGTGCTCTCTCTGGTCCAGGCACTGTGCTGGGTGCATTTGCACCAGACATAGATGTCTGTATTCTTGGAGCTAAGGCTCTAGTAAAATTAAAATGGTTAATTAAAAATGGTTGATGGATAAAAAATAACAATAAGATAATAAATAAAAATTTTAATGCAATGATGTCAAAGAAAACATTTTAAGTCAATTCAAAAATATGGCTGAGTGGATGATAGAGTACATTCGCAGGTGACCACTGTTATGGGTAAAACTTAATCGAGGCAGAGGATCAGAAGAGCCTAGGGTAGAGGCTGGAGGAGTATGGAGAGGAGGCTAGGCAGGTCTGGTCAGCACCAGGAAGTGAGGGTAAAGGCTTTGGGGAATCCTGGGGCAAGCTCTGGGGCTGAGTCTCTAAGAGAGGTGTATCAGTTCTGGTGAAGGCAAGGAGAACACCGCAGGCGGCCCAGGGCAGTGAGCGCTGAGGCCTGGGGGAGCAGACAGGCAACACAGCGCCTGGCGACTCCTGTGTGGACCCTGACCTTTCCTCTAGCGAGATGGAAGCTGTTGGGGATTTTGATGTGAGTGAGTTGTATGCACCAACATCATTCTGGTGCCATGATGAGAACAGACCAAGTGGGACAGGGCGGAGGCAGGGAGACCTGTCAGGAAACCAGTCTAAGAATCCAGGGAAGAGATAGTGGTGGCTTAGCCATGGGGGTGGTCAGTGGACTGAGCGAGAAGGGTGGGCTCCTGGGAATGGGAAGAGGGAGAGTAAAGGGGACCCCAAGGCACTGGACCTGAGCACTGGAGGGAGGGCAGATGGAGAAGCCTCAGGGGGGCTGGTGTGGGCTGAAGCACCCAGCTTGGGGACATGCTTATGTAAAAAGCCTATGTCATCCCAGTGGAGAAGCGGTGGACAGAGAATCTAGAGCTAATGCGAGAGGAAAGCTGGCAGAACTGCGAAGTCCTCCATGGGTAGGTGATATTCAAAGGTGTGAGAAAGTCAGAAGTCACCAAGAAAAGGAGTACAACACGATCAAGGCCAGGGCCACAGGACATGCCAGAGTTTTAAGGTCAGGAGATGAGAAGAGACCAGCAATGGGACTGGGAAGGCACACCCACCAGAGAGCCAGGAGGAGGGAGGCTACAGCCCTGAGCCCGGGAAACAGTGGGGGCAGGCCAGGTAAGGAAAGGATTGAGATTGGGCCACTGGACCAAGTCACACAGAAGTCATGAGAATGCTCATAGGAGCAGCTCTGAGAGTCGTGAGGGTAAATGCCTGACCACAGTGGACACAGGAGCAATGCAGAGAAAGGCATGGGAGACAGAGAGTACAGACCAGCCTTTTCAGGAGCTTTGCTGTAAGGGGGTAGGGGAGCGGCAGAGGAGACGCAGAGGACAGTAGCTGCAGAGGAAGCAGACCAAGCACAGGAGCCAGTTTCCCCATAGCACTGGCTCCACCAGCCCTGAGTTAACCACAGTGGCTCCCACACCCTGGCCGGCAGCCACAGCCCATCTCCAATGTCTCCATATACTCTTCAGAGCATCTAAAGAACCAACGTTCAGTCCCAGTGGCTCACCATTAACTGGGACCTTTAGCAAAATCCTGTGACAACAAGGAAAATGCTATGGTATTATAGAAGAAGCCACAGGAGGCAAAACAGATCACCACTGTGGTTATAGCTGTGCCTAATGTCTGTCTGTCTGAGGACAAGTTCTAGAAAGAACCACAGAAAAATTAAAACCATTTGCTTGTTAAGGTGGTGAGATAGTGGTTCCTCCTTTGTTTTCTTTTTAAATTCTGCAATGTTATTGCCATCTTGGTTACACAATAAATTAAAAGTATGATTTTTAAAAAAATAGGCTGGACGCAATGGCTCACACCTTTAATCCCAGCACTTTGGGAGGCTGAGGCCGGCAGATCACTTGAGATCAGGAGTTCAAGACCAGTCTGGCCAACATAGTGAAACCCTGCCTCGACTAAAAATATAAAAATTAGCTGGGCGTGGTGGCACGTGCCTGTAATCTCAGCTGCTTGGGAGGCTGAGGCAGAAGAATCGCTCGAACCCGAGAGACAGAGGTTGCAGTGAACCAAGATCACGTCATTGCACTCCAGCCTGGGCGACAAAGGGAGACTCCATCTCAAAAATAAATATATATATACATACATACATACATACATACATACATAAAACCTATTCTACTACTGTATTCTACACAGGCAAAAATATTTTTTAAAATGAGCAAGAAGATCTCACTCACAGAAGCAACAAAGAGTGTAACTATTTAGAAATAAAACTTCACTAGAGATGCGCATGACCCATGTAAAGAAAACTACCAAACTTTATTGAGAGCTATAAAAGATGGCTTAAATAAATAGAGAAAATAACTGTTCCCAGATGGGACTTTATGTTATAAAGATGTTAATTTTCCCAAAAGTTAACTTATACATTTAATTCAATCTCAATCAAAATCTCAAAAGGATTTCCCCAAGGAATTATATAAAGTTATTCTAAAATCATTTTGAAAATAAATAGATGAGAAAAATAAACAAAATTAAATAAAGGAAAAGAAATGAGAGGAAACTAGATATAAAAATCATTATAAAGCAATAATAATTAAAGTACTGTAGAACTTGCACAAAAATTGAAATATGGATCAGAATTTTAAAATCTAGAAAAAGACCTAATTGCATACAAGAATTTAATGCATTACAAAGCAGGTGTCAACAAGTCATGGGGAAAGGAATTCTTGATTAATAAATTACACTGATAGTTTTGAGGAAAAGTAATTAGTTCAGAAACACACCTTTCCTCACACATCAGAAAATAAACGGTGGAGAGACTAAGGAGTCAACTAGAGAAGTCAAATGAAAGAAACATAGCAGAAAATGGAAGGAAATATTTATCTATTCCTTGGAGGAAGTGATAACTTCTCAAGTTTCATACTGATAAAAAAAAGTACAAATAAAAAGATAACAATTCAACAATATAAAAAGTACAAAAGCTTTGTAGGAAAGAAACAAGATAACTAAAATAAAAATAGTCTATGAAAAACGTTTGTAGCAGTGCGTCAGGCAGCATTGATAACTATAATATATGGAGTTCACACAAATGGTTATAAAAAGCAAAACTCCCAGATGCCACCGGATGAATGGGCGGGACAGAAAATCCACCCATGGGAAGGTGCTGGTAGTAAACACAGGAGAATCCACCTCTCTGGGAATCCAGTGGAAGGTCACATCTATTAAAATAGCAGAAAAAGAAAAACAAAGGCTTAATTGCCACATCAAATGCTTGCTGAGTTGTGGTAAAACCAATCTTCTTTCGTGCTGACAGGAAATGATCTCTTCAAAAGCAATCTGGCATTACCATTGTAAGTACCATAAAAATGCCCACATTCTTTAACCCAATAATCTCACTTCTTCTGAGAAAATAATTCATTAGAAAGAAATGACTACTTCAAAAAGATGTTCAACATGATTTATAATATCCAGAAACAGAAAACAATCTAAACCTCTAACAAAAGGCAATGTTTAAATAAATTAAAGAACATCAATTTAATGGCCAATTTATGCAACCATTGAAATGATAATTATGAAAACTGTAGCAACAGTGAAAAATGTTTACAGTATAATAAAAGAAGTCACAACCAAAGCTGTAGTTTTGCCATGATTAAAAATATGTCTATGGACCAACGACTGGAAGGGAATATAGAAAATGAAAATAGAACCATGGAGTCTGGCTCTATTATTTCCATTCTAATGTAATAGCATATTTGTGTATTACATAAAAACTCAGACAAAGGAGTCTCTTTAGCTATGAGGTCAGCCTCACCTGACATTCACTCCCTGCACTCCAGAACCCCTGTGCTGGGGGTGTGGGGCTATGGGCAGCCCTGGCCATTCTTGTGAGGACTCACCCAGGCCTGGCCTGCCCAGGCTGCACAGGAGACCCAGGTTTCTGCTGTGCTTCTCCTGGTGTGGCTGAAATGCCCTCCCCACCTCCCTGGAAAGGCCCCTCCTTCAGGACTCATCCTGGAGCTGAACATGCCCCTGAGGTTTCCTCACCTTCCTCTCTGTTTCTCAATCCCACTCCACCCCTATGGCAACTGCAACTGTCCCAGACACGGAGTTGCCAGAATGTCCTGTGACCAGCTCCCGGTCCAGGGTTTCCTTGAGGGCAGTGGTTCTATCCAGTTTGTGTCTGAAAGCCCAGTGCTGAGCTCTGGCCTGGTACAAAGCAGATATTGGTAATGGTTTGTTCACCACTTACGGATCCCTGGCCTGCAATTTTATGCCAAGCCTGGGTGGCACGTGAAGAAGGAGTGGACAGCATCCTTTCTTCCAGAAGCTCCCGGGCTAGATGCAGAGGAAAGGAGCTCACATATCTGAGGCACTGGGGATAGTTCTATGCCCTATTCCATTCCACCCCCACCCAGCCCTATAAGGGTAACTATCATCACCTCTACTTTATAGGTGCCCTCACAAGCTCAGAGAGGTAACGTCACATACAACCAATCCTGCCTGCCTGTTCCATGTTGTACTGCAGGACAAGGACTAGCTTTCCATGTGGGCAATAGGTATTCAATAGCGTTTTGCCAATGTGGATTGTGAGGGTTTAGCAGAAAGCCAAGAGAAAATCCAGGGCTTGTGCCTGCCCCTCCAACACCCAAGCAGAGTCAAGGGCCCATGAACCATACTCCCTACTCCAAAGACACTGCTTTCTACCACTGACACTCGGGCCACTAAACTACAAATGGGACAGACCCACGTGCTGGAGTTAGTCTTGGGGACACTGAAATTCGGCACTGCTGACAGCCTCCACGAGGACTTTCCAATCCCCTGCCTAAACTTGGCACAGTGGAATATGTACTTGGCTACATAGTGTTCTCCAAAAAGTCACATCCACTCCAACCTCAGAATATGACCTTATATAGAAATAGTGTGTTTGCAGATGTCATTAGTTGAGATGAGGTCATATTAGATTAGGGAGGGCCTTACCTCCAACACCTGGTGTCCTCATATGAAGAGGAGAGGACACACAGAGACATTACAGAGAGAAGAAGCCCATTGGAGGCAGAAAGTAAGGGATGCATCTACAAGCCAAAGACAGGTATGGCACGCCAGAAGTCACAGAAGCTACAAGAGGCAAGGAAGAATTCCTCCCAAACTGGGAGAATACATTTCTGTTGTTGTAAGCCATCCAGTTTGTGTAAATTTGATATGGTAACCCTAGAAAACTAAAACAGTGGGCTTGGTGGCACGAGCTTGTGGTCCCAGCTACTCAGAAGGCCAAAGCAGGAGGATCACTTGAGCCCAGAAGTTTGGGACTGCAATCAGCTATGATTGTACCACTGCACTCCAGCCTGGTGACAGAGCCAGAGGGAACAGGGGAGGGATGGACGGAGGGAGGAAAGGCAGGGAAGGGGAGGGGAGAGGAGGGGAGAGGAGGGGGGGAAGGGAGGGGAGGGAAAAAACAAAATACCTGGAAAGATCTTTCCCTTAAATGGAGTTCCCTGCAGCCTCCACCCTCCCTGGCTGATCCTGCCCTGGGAACAGCAAAGATCAGCTTCTTCTAGGTCCCACCTGAGCCATCCAAACATGAATGAAGCTATGGTAACTGGAGCAGAAGGAAAGAACTCTCCTAGGCTTGGCCTGGGACTCCAAGCACAGCATTTCCCTGGGCTCCAGCCCGCTCCACCATGACGCAGCCAACCGCTTCCCACTCCCACCTGGTGAATGCACCTAGAGTCCAGGGTGCAGCCCGGGAAGCCTGGGCCAGGAAGAAAAGACAGAAGAGAAGACAGAACCACAGCATCCTGGGGAATGGGAAGGGCAGAGAGTGGGAGCTTTGGAAGCAGAAAGACTGGGTTCAACTTCCATCTCCACCATTTACCAGCTGGGTGGTCTTGGAGAAGCCGCTGAACCCTCTAGTCTATATGTTTAGGTCAAAATGCACAGGCCCTGGAGGGTCCCCTGCCATCCAAGGAAGGCTAAGGGAATAAATGCTTAGCTTTCAGGTACCTCCGACCCACCTGCCCATGGAAGCAGAAAAGAGACAGTGAGCCCAGCTCACCACAAGGACCAAGCCACAGGCCACAGACCAGCTGGGAGGTACCTCACCTTGGACCTGCTGCTGGGGGCCCTGGCGGACGCTAGCTCAGAGTGGCTTGTCGATTTTCTGCTTCAGGTTGCACTGAAGAAACATCAAAAATCAATCAGCTCCATCTATCTATCTCTGCCACTGACACCTTTCATTTCCATTCATTTTCCTTCCTGTTGCGCTAATGGTGTGTGGCTAAGACACAGCATAAAAGAAGATATAAAATTATACAGCATTATCTTTCCCCTGAGCCTGCACACGTGCTTTTCTCTCCATCTCTGCCAAATCTTTAAAGGGGGAGCAGACACACATCTCACCCAGATCTAGACCCATTTTCAAGGGACCTACCATCCAGCAGATGAACCCTCGGCCACAAGGAACTGTTCCAACCTTGTATCCCCACCTTCCCAAGGAAAGGGACAGCAGGGACCCCCGAGGCCTGAGAATGAGAAAGCCAATGCATCCAGCCCCCTGCCTCTGAGCAGTGTTTGCCTGAACCATTGTCACCATTGGTCCCAGAATGGACAATCATTACTGATAATGGACCCCAAGGACCCCTTCTGCAATCAGTTTCTTTACCCTTCTTAAGGCCTCAGTACTACTAAAAAGAGCAGATGTTCACAACCCTCAGATAACAGCTTTCTGATTCAACAGAGCAAACACATTTCAGGTGTCTTCATTGGTTTTGTACCTGAAAGAGCCTCTTAAGTCATCAAGGCTATGTTTGCACCCCCCAAAATGGGCTCAGACAAAGCCATGGTTTGCCGCCTGGCTCCCAGGTCACCTGACTGTCCTGCACTCTACTTCCGGCCTTCCCTGGCTTCTGGCCCACCACATACTTCTGTGCTAAAAGCCTCACTTGGCTCAGACAGCTCCATTTCTTTGACCCTTAGCTTCCCTCCTCACCCTGGCACACGGTCTAGGTCACAGCCAGGTGAGGTCTCTGCAGGATGTGACCCGGCCTGGCAGGCATATCCTGGACACAAACAGCAGCGCCTCCCTGAGACTCACTCCACAGGGGCCACCGCGCCTCCTTGGGAGACACATCTGTGGCAACAGGCAGTGGTCCCCGCCCAGCAGAGGAAAAGAAAGGGGAACCAGGGGCAGCACTGATGTACCTCAGAGGTTTGAGAAGCACTCTGGGGTACTTTTTGTGAATGAAAATTTCTAACACCTCCTTGAGAATTTGATGCAACCAATGAATCCTCTCCCCACCTCCCCCCCAACAAGGTCTATGCTCGCATCTACAGAGCCTCTGCCTACAACCTCACATGGCCAAGGATGCTCAACCATAAATCACGGTGAAAGGTGTGTGGATGTGCTTCTTGACATGATGACATTTGAAACACACAGCACCCCCAATCCTGTATGCTTACCACAAATGCCTTCCCTGGATCACACTCACCTCCAGACCCAACTTCCAACTTGCAGGCAATACAAGGGGCAGAGGAACAGGTTAAATGTCACCCTAAGGAAGCAATTGGCTAGATCCAGTAGCTGAAACATTCTACAGGACAACTGGCCTATGCTATACAAGTCAGTGTCATAGGAAAGAAAGGAGGTTGGTTTTTCTAGACCCTAGTTACTCAAGATGTATTTCATGAACCACCAACAGCAGTGCCAATTGAGAGCTTGTTAGAAATGCAGAATCTCAGGCCCTGCCTGGACCTAGAAGCAGAATCTGCATTTTAGCAAGATCTCCAGGTGATCTGTGTGCACACACAGAAGTCTGACAAACACTCATCTAAATAGGAAGAGATTTATGTGAAATAATGAATCACATGTGTTGTCCTGGATTGAATCCCAGCTGGAACCAATCAGGTATAAGAGATATTTTGGGGGCAATTAGGGAAATTTGAATATGGATTGTGTTAGACTATATTAAGAAATTAGAATTATTCTACTAGGCATGAAATGTAGGAAAATGTCCTCCAATTTTTAGGGATGCATACTTAAGTGTTTAGCAGTAAAATGCCATGATGTCTGTAATTTACTTTGAAATATTTCAACAACAAAAAACAGATGAAGCAGATATATGACAAATGTTAACAATGGTTAAATCCAGATGATGGCTATGTCCATTACACTAGTCTATACTCTGTACGTACAAAAATATTTTATGATAAAAATTAGAAACATAAGGAAAGAACCCCTTACCTCATTAGGGTTTTTCTAAACAAAGAGTAGAGCAATGCCCAGGAAGATGTCAGCGCACGTTCTCTCCCCGTGTGGCAGAGACTGTGCTCAGCAGGAAGGTGGCGCGCAGGGAAGAAGCAGGCAAGGGGAGAGCATGCCTCTCTCAAGCACTCACTATCTAAGAGGCATGACAGCTGCGGATATTTATTTTCCTCATTGATCTTCATACCATTCCATGAGGTGGTCTCATTAACCCTGTTTTACAGATGAGGAAACTGAGCCAGCTAATGGATACCACATTGCCCCACATCACACAGTTATTAAGGGTTGTGGACAGGATTTCAGTGACACCCCTGGGCTCTCTCCAATCCACTAGCAACTCACCCGGTTGCACAGCGAGTTATTCGAGAAGCCTCACCTGAATCTCTTCTGGGCACTCAGATGTCAGCAGGAGACGACAGCAGGGCTCATCCTGAACTGCTTCTGTCTCTCCTGGGGCTTTTCTGGGCACTCCCTCTAAGATCTGACTCCACATGTTATCTCCAGGCTTAACTAACCTCGCTGCCTCTGACCTTTTAAAGACACACCACTTTTCCCTTTTTAGTCTCAGGTCATTGGTCATTACTTCTCGTTGCCGTGGCCTTTCTTATCTCCATCATTTCCTCCCCCTCCAGCTGGAGGCTCTTGCAGGCTGTGGAGCCCGCAACCCTGGTAGTGACTCTCTGCTCTTACCCCACCCAGAGGAGGCATCAAGAGGGACCCAAGGACCTACCCCAGCTCACTCCACTGCACTTCTCTGCACCTCCTACCTGTCCTGCCTCCTCAACAGCCTGCTTCAAAATGCATTCTGCCCCTCGGCTCACTGTGTGATGTCTCTTGGGGAGCCCAGAAGCTGTGTGTTTAAGATGCACCAGGACAAGGAGAGGGCAGAAGCCCCAACATACTTATGTTGAGGAAGACATCTGGCAGAGGGGACTCCTCCCCTCCCTTCCGCTGGACACATGCTCCACATGTCCCACCCTCAGCTGCCTCACTCAGCTCCCTGTGAATCCTGACCCTTGCCTACCCCTGGCTCAGCTGCTGGGGTCCACAGAAGAACACTTCTGCTCCTGGACCCCTGAGCAGGATCCAGTAGGCACCTGCTAAGCCCCACAGAACTATCCCTCTGTCCACTATCCTGAGCAAAGAAGGCATGGTAGATTTCAGGGCTGCTGACGGAGGCCCCCAAAGGCAGAAGGAGAAACTGGGAGGAAGCTAACACGCTGGTAAGTTATGAGTCATGGCCTGGCACTGTGCTCAGTCCTGCCATGTCCATCATCTGTCAATCTCCAACACTCCTGTAAGATATGAGCTACGATCTCCATTTTACAGATGGAAAAATAAAAGCTTCAAGAGGGACAAGGTAACTTGTCTTTGTCAGAGAGGTGGAGAGGCAGGGGTTAGAACTCAGGCTGGCAAACTTCAAAGCCACACTCTTTCCATGGTCAGGGTGTGGATGTTTTCAGAGCTGAGCCTCTTGGTCTACAGCTGGGTTAAAGCAGCACTTTAAAGCCCCTGGGTGGCATTGTCCCTATCTGTGGTGGTTAATTTCATGGGTCAATTTTTCTAGGCTATGGGGGCCAGTTATTTAGTCAAATACGAGTCTAGAGATTGCTATGAAGGTATTTTTCAGATGTGATTAACATTTAATCAGTAGACTCTGAGTAAAGCAGATTACCTTCTATAGTGTGGATGGGTCTTATCAGCTGGAGGGCTTAAGGAAAAAGAAAAGACTGATGTCCCCTGAGGAAGAAAGAATTCTGTCCCTAGACTGCCTTCGGACTCAAGACTGCAACATCAACTCTCCCCAGGCTGGAAGCCTGCTCTGCAGATTTCAGACTTGCCAGAGCCTACACTCATGTAAGATAATTCCATCTCCTTGGGGAAGCCCTCCCTCAACCTCCCATCATTGGTCAGGAGCACATGACAGGTGCTGAGAGGCAGGGCCTGTGCCTGCTCTGACATGTGTCCCATAAGCCTGTCTCTATTTCTTTTAAATTGACTGGAAGCGACATGGCCAAGCATTGATCTTGGCTTTAGGATTGTGTAAAAACCCAAAAGAAAGAGTTTTTACTGCATAACCATGTGATTCTCAGACATCACTGCCTTCTCCTCAGTCTCTCATGCCTGGGAAGCACTAGGATGTCTAACATCTCATATCTGAGGCCCCAAAGGCTGTGAGGGCAGCAGCCAGGGGGGAGGGGGAGGGCCTCTGCATACAGACATTTCTCAGTTTGCCCCCCTACCACCACCATAATAGGAGCAGTGGGAGCATTATCTCTCAGAAACAACAGGAAGTGGGGATTCCAGTAAGGTCTTCTCCTGGAGCCAGAACAGATGGCTCCCTGGGATTTCAGAGAGGAGGATCACACAATGCCTTCAGCCCTCTGGAGAGAAAGGAGGGGCTGAGCCTCCCACTGAGTACTTTCTATACTTTGTCTACCATCTTCACAACAATTCTATAGCATTGTCTCCATTTTATAGATGAGGAACTTGAGGCTCAAGGAGTTAAGACACAAGCCTTCTCTTTCTGAAGAACTTGATGCAAGACATTTACAAATGCACACGCCTATGTTCCAGCCCAATTCCGCCCACCATAACTTGGCAGTGATCAGTGCCCCAACATATACCCTGACTACATTTAGTAACTTTTTCCTTTTGTCTCTCAGCCATGGGGAAAGATGACTCCACCTGACCTGTGGTTGCAGAGAGGAGGAAAAGCCTTCAGAGAGTGTTCTATCAAAACCCTTTAGTCAAGGCTTTGGGCAAACAAGTGGGTACTAGCCTCTTCTCCAGATCCTAAAAGAAAGACTCCTCCTCCGAGCTTAGGGAACTAACTTGGGAGTCCCTCATGCTGGAGTCCCAGGCCCCAGTTGGTCCCCTGCTACAGCTCTGGCTCTCACAGAACTGTGAGTATTCATGGGCCCTGGTGGCTTATCCAGGGCTCTCTTGAGCCAAAACCAGTGGAGAAAGCTCTTTGTTCAGGTAACATTCCCCAATAGCTTCCTCTCAGTGATTTAAAATACTCCTAGTCACATTTGGCACTCACTTATCTGATTCAAGGAGACTTCCAAATCCCAGGGACAGATAGAGGAAACTATCTAGAAATTTCCAAGTAGAAACCTGTGGTAACCTGGGCTCAGAAACCAAAGGGACTTCAAGATGAAGGCCTCCTGTACTGGGCTCAGTTCCCTCCAATCTCTGCCTCCTGTGCTTGCCATGATCTGGCTTCCAGAAGCCCGCAGTCAGAGCAGTCAAGAAAGGAGGAAGGGAAAAAGAGAGAGAGGGGGAAGAAGGAGGTCCAGCACCCAGGCAAGAAAACAAAAGTGTCCTCCAGAAACAGAGATCCAAAGTCCCTGAGGACCATGTTGACATTAAAGTTCTAAGGTTCCCTAACAACTAAAAGTTCCAGAGAGCCAGACAGTTCTGCCTCACAAGAGCTTAGGAAAACGGCGCCTTCCTGGCGCTGTCCGAGGTACTGATCCACCTTTGTTGAGATATAGTTGGTATACCTAACACTGCACATAATCAATATCTACAATTTGGTTATTTTGGACATGTGTAAACAGCCGTGCTGCCCTCACCACAGTACAGGTAATAAACATGCCCATTACCTCCAAGAATTACCTTGTGTCCCCAGATGATGACAAGTATTGGTGAAGATGTGGAGAAAAGGGAACCTGTGCACACCGTTGGTGAGATTGTAAACTGGTAACAGCCATTATGGAAAACAGTATTGGGTACTGGGGGTTCTATAAAAAAACTAAAAATAGAACTACCATATAATTCAGCAATCCCACTTCTGGATATATACCCAAAGGAATTGAAATCAGTATCTCGCCGGGTGCAGTGGCTCATGCCTGTAATCCCAGCATTTTGGGAGGCCGAGGTGGGCGGATCACCTGAGGTTGGGAGTTTGAGACCACCCTGGCAAACATGGAGAAACTCTGTCTCTACTAAAAATACAAAATTAGCCGGGTGTGGTGG
>NW_012105231.1:738325-796709 GCF_000951045.1 Mandrillus leucophaeus | reverse complement strand
AATAATAATAATAATAATAATAATAATAATAATAAATGAAATCAGTATCTCAAAGAAATATTGCACTCCTATGTCCATTGCAGCATAATCCACAATAGCCAAGGTATGCAAACAGCCTAAGTGGCCGTCAATGAGTGAATGGATAAAGAAAACGTGGTATACATACATAACGGAATTCAGCCTTAAAAAAGAATTAAATCCTGCCATTTGCAATAACATGGGTGAACCTAGAGAACATTATGCTTTGTTATAAGCCAGACATATAAAGACAAATACTGCACAATCTCACTTATATGTGGAAATCTAAGGAAGTAGAACTCAGAAAAGCAGAGCATAGAAAGGTGGTTGTCAGGAGCTGGGGTGAGGGGGAATGGGGAGATTTTGGTCAAAGGGTATAAACTCAGTTGCAAGATTAGTAAGTTCTAAAGATGTAATGAACAGCATGCAGATTATAGTTAACAATAATGTACTGTATACTTCAAATTTACTAAGAGAGTAGATCTTAAGCTTTCTCACCACAAAAAAGATAAATGTTAACTATATGAGGTGATGATATGTTCATTAGCCTAATTCTGGTGATCACTTTACAGTTTATATCAAAACACCATGTTGTACACCTTAAATATTTTATTGTCCATTATATCTAATAAAGCTGGAGGAAAATCAAGTAAAAACAAAATGTCCTTTGTCCCTTTGTTTTTGTTGATGTTGTTTTTGTGCATATGTTTGTGCACTAAACGTGAGATCTACGCTCTGAACAAATTTCTACATATACAATCTCCTATTGTTAACTACAGGCACCATGCTGTGCAGTGGATCCCCGGAGCTTACTCATCTCATACAACTGTAGGTTTATACACATTGAACAACAGCCCCCCACATCCCTCTCCCCCAAGGATCACCATTCTTCATCTCCACTCCTGGCTTCCACCTCAGTGTGAACTCCGCGGTTCAGAGTTCTGCTCTCACTCCCCGCCATCCTGCCCATCTTGACTGTGCGACCCTAGACATTCACTTTCCAGCCTGCCCCACCTCCAGAAGCAGTTCCTCTTTATCCTAATGGACATGCAAACTGAGCCCACCTCTGAGTGGCCAGCTGGGTCCCTCTACCTCCAGACCTGAACTAGGGCCCACCAGACATTGGGATGAGGCCCCAGCCCTTGGCCCTGGCCCCAGAGCCACTTCCAGAATCTGTAGATATTTGGTTGAAACAGGTCATTGCTTCTGTACATCCTGACAAATTGGAGGGGCAAGGAAGTCTACGCCCAAAGGAACTGATGGAATACAAACACCAAACACCCAACCTCAGAGTGACTGTGTGTCACTGTTCACAAGCCACAGACTCTCCCATGGGGTGGTATTGTTCAAAAGAGAAATCTACTATGCTGCAGAAGGAAACGTATTAGGTCCAATGGTAAGTATGTAAAATACATTTGGTTAGAGAAGCTCTTAATCCATCCCATGTTGCTATAACAAAACACTCGAGACTGGGTAATTTATAAAAAAATAAAAACAGAGATTTATTCCTTACACTTCTGGAGACTGGGAAGTCCAAAGTCACGGGGCCCACATCTGCTGAGGGCTTTCTTGCCACATCATCTCATGGCAGAAGGCGGAAGACACAAGGGCAGGAGAGCATGAGACAGCACGAGAGGGCCTATCTCACTTCGTTAACAACTCACTCTCCATAATGAACCCACTCCCTCAATGACAACATTAATCCATTCATGAGAGCAGAGCCCTCGCAACCTACTCACCTTTTAATGGTCTCACTTCCTAACACCATCAAAATGGAAATTAAATTTCAACATGCATTTTGGAGAGGACACTCAAACCATAGCAGATGGTTTCTAAAAATAGATTTATCTAGTTATTTATATTTGGATATAGCCTATGCTCTGTCAGTAGGAAGACAATACAGTCAACTAGTGAATTTAGGAGAACTTGTCTTAGTACTCAGGGTTTACAAAGTCGCAATAGAGATAAGGGGCTAGGAAGCTTCCGAGCATTAATTTTCTTAAAACAACAGAGTAAGGTGAGTACTAAAGACACAGTTGGAGTTTGACAAAGTGAAAAATGGGGTCCAGATGAGACAAGAGCCTTCAGACAGCATCCTCAGTCATCCATTAAGGGCCCCCCTCCTTATACTAATGACATAATAATTAACAAAACCATAGTAGATAAAATAACTGAGCAGTGTTGGCTCTTGTCAGAACTACCCTAGGAGAAGTACTGGCATAGTTTGGAGGGAGTTGAGTAGTGGGCGAAGAAAGCGGTCTTACATAAAAGGGATCATGCCTGCATGCTCATGTTTCCTGGGCACAGTACACAGATGCTGTGGCTCCCACAAGCATTGTTTCAACATTATAAAGAATTGAAAAAGTTCACAGGCCTCCTCTGTTCTACCTGGCAGCATCCTGTCCTGGCAGCACCACATGGAAGGAACTCTGAACTGGAGATGGCAGCATTTGTTCTCCCAGTGATCTTTATGGAGGACTTGAATTGCTAGCAGTGTGGCCTCTGGCCTCCATGGTCACTGCCATCAAAGAACCACTTAAGGGAGGTCCAATAAGTAGAATGGGATCAATAGCCTTCAAGGTCCTTCCTTCTGAAGTATATTTGTGCAATTAGCACACAAAGGTTGCACTGAAGTCCCTCCTCCTACAAAGCCTCCTTGCTGGAAGAGACATCCTAAGAGAAGATGCCAGTGCCTCAATGATTTCAGCCTCTGAACTGTGTGCCCTCCAGCCAGGACACAACTGGCTCTTCTCCATCTCTCTCTCACCACCTTTCCAGAACTCACAGCTTCAAGCCCACCACCAACCCCTCAGGTCCAAGCCAGCTGGCCTGAGGCCACCTGCTAGGGTCAGCAGCCTCAGCTCCACCACCTGCACTGCTTGAATCACTTCTGCTGTTTGCTGAGCCAGAATCCTGTGCACAGGGCAGTGCCCTCACCCTTACCTGACTCTCCTGCTGGCTCTGACCTGACCCTAAGAAATTTCGAGCAGCCCTCATACCCTCTGGCCCCATCCCCAAGCCCAGATACTTCTAACCAGGCCCACAGCCACTAGTTGGTCCCGTTGTGAACATAGCCCAATGCCCCCAAAGCTTTCCCCGTCATGTTCTGCTCAAGACAGAGCCACACTGAAGTTCTTTATATACTTGGTCATTGTTCCTCTCCATCCCCAGCAAGGTGGTCCCCAGCCCTGTGTTGGGTAGAGGGGTGGGCAGCAAGCCTCCATCAGCTTCCAACTTGTGCCTGACACCACCAGTGTGCTTTGAGCCCTCAGTACCCCAATCACAATTGGGTGCATCAGCCAGCCAGTGCCCTTGCTGAGGATCAGGTGCCTGAGTGTTGGGGAGAAAGGCATATACCTATCCAGTCTCCAGGCTTCCCACTGTGCCACGGAGGGTTTCTGCAAAGAGGATGGAGACTCCAGAAAAGGCAGCTGATGCCCCTCAGACCTAGACAGACACATCCGCTGCCCTCTGTCACCTCAGCCCAGAGACTCCACGTCTGCTGGAGCACCCCGGTCTGCTGGAGACTGAAATGCCCCCACATTTATTTTTGGAACTTCCACAAAGCCAAAGTCAGAGGAATTTACAACTTGGCTGTCTTTGGTAACACCGTGCAGCAGTCTGTTCAGTAATAGCCTGTTATCTCTGAGCTCAGATCTCTCCATCCCAGACAGCAGAGGGTACAGGAAGGTGAGCATGATAGATTTCCAGCCAATCCATCCTGAAAGAGCCTCGTGGGTCAAGATGGAGTAGGAGCAGCGTGAGGAGGACATGGGCAGGAGGAAGAGGAGGGGCAGTGAGGATGAGGAGGAAGGAGAGAGGGAGGAAAGGTAGACTGATATTTTCTGAGACCCTCCTCTGTGCCAGCCACAGAACTAAGACACCATATAGTGGTATCTTGTTCAATCCTCCAAGAGCCTATTGAGCAGGAATTATTCCCTCATTACCATTGACGAAAGGAGGGCTCAGAGATATTAAGAAATGTCCTTAAATCACCTAGCCAGGAAATGCAGACTCAGATTGTCAGAAGTGAAAGGCCATGCTCTTTCCACTGCACGATGCAGCTTCAGCAGGCAGGAGGAGGACATCCTGGGGCAGCTGGGAGACCCAGTCAGAATAGCAGACAGGTGTCACATATATACTTGCTCCCATAATGCTTTGTTGTATCATGGGGTGTGGCCCCACAACAAAACTTGCCTCCATCAAAGCCTGAAGGAGTTACTGGTTCCCATTTGGGCCTCTCTAGCCAGGCAAGGCAAATGCCTAGACCACACCTGTATGACAAATGCCTAGAGAGGTGCAGGGGCTCCTGAGAACACTGGACTGTCAGAGTGAAAAAAAAAAAAGCACTGCTGCCTCTCTCTTTCTCTCTCTCTCTCTCTCTCTCTCTCTGCCCTTCCATCCATCCAACCTGAGAGTTCAAAACTTAAGTCGAAAATCTACTGACAGTTTGGGCATGGTGGCTCATGCCTGTAATCCCAGCACTTTGGGAGGCTGACATGGGAGGATCACTTGAGCCCAGAAGTTCTAGGCTGCAGTGAGCCATGTGATTGCACCCCTGAACTCCAGCCTGGGCAACAGAGACCTTGGCTTAAAAGAAAAGACAAATCGGCAGCCTCACAATCTGTTTTAATTAGTTGGTTTTGAAACCCTTGGGTCTACAGGTCTGAGAATCTCGCAGATTATTCAAACCAGAGTATCCACCACTATAAACAGAACTGGGGAGCCCACTTCTGCCTTGGGGGCTGGCCTCTGTTTCCCAGCACTTGTAATTTGTGCAAAGTGCCTTGTGGCCGACTGCCACCGCACAGGCTCTTTCTGCTGACAGGGCACTTCTGTAAAGTTCAGACTGCCTCAGCTACTGTGAAGTTAAATGTGGGTGAAAACAAGGCAAACCTATCTCCAAATGTTTCCAGATGGCTTAGCTCCTTCAAGCCCAGATGACATCAGAGTCATTTCACTTTCAAAACAAATTCCCCCATGCTGGAAAAATGACTTTCCACAGTGGTGCCAAGAAGTAGCTGGAGGAAATGCACTCTTTGGTCTCCCACCGCACCCTAAACACACCGTCCCTTTCTTTGCTGGAGCTAATGACAAGAGCACTCACTCATCACCTCCAAAGGAGCAAGCTCACCCTTCATTAGTCAGCAAAGGGAGGGGACTGCTTTCCTTCCAATCTGTTCTTCCAAAAGGATTTCTTCCCATCTGCCTCTGGTAGTGGATTCAGAAGCCTTGGTTCTGCCTCCCTGAAGTCCATGGGGAGACCCATCTTAGACCCCAAGGGCCAGTGAAATAGAGAATAGTGGGTGCCATGGGAGGAAGGTTACAATCTTGGTTCCAACACTCACTAGTCCTGCAACTTGGGCAAGATGTTCCACCTTTCTTGAAATCACTGTCGATCACATCTCACAAGGTGACTTGGGAGACTGAGCCTTTTATAAACTATTAGGAGCTATCAGGGCTGTCACCTGAACCACCCCAGGGGATGCCATCCACATAGACTGCAGTGAACAGAGCCCTGGAGTGTGTCTCCTGCAGTCAGGGGGTGTCCGTGGACAAACCCCAATGGCAACATTAGCGGTGGCCCACCCACTGAGGGAGGAGCAACAGGACACCCAAGAGGCTCTGCAGCACAGGAAACCAGGACGGTGGATCCCAAACTCAGGCACGTCTCAAGGATGCTTAGCGTCTCGCGGAGCTGTGGCAATGAAATAACAGGGCAGAGCACAGACGGCGTCAGGAAGCCCCAAGCCTTTAGCCACAGCTCAGCTAGCACAGGCTCTAGGGATGAGAGAGGCCAGGTGGGTTGGACAGAGCCACCAATCAGGGCTGGGGGAAGAGCCTGGGCAAAAGGCAAGTCCTGTGGAGGGAACTGGGGTTGAGACTGTGCAGTGGGGGAAAGGGGGATCAGAAGCTGGAACTTGACAAGCTCTGTTTAATTCCTCTGCCATTAAAGTAACCGTGAAAATACTAACGGCGATCATTACCCAGCGCTAGCCATGTGCCAGGCACCGGGCCAAGTTCCTCACACATATCTTCTCAGGTCATCTTCACAACAACCCTGAGATGTTGACAGATGAGGATACAGAGGTTCCTAGAGGCTCAACAACTTGCCCAAATTACTCAGCCACTAATTTATGGGTCTGGAATTGGAACCCAGTCTCTCTGGCCCTGTCATGCATGGGAAATGTTAGTGTAATGAACAGAGGACGCTCCAGGCTCCAAGCTCCTCTCCTCAGATCCCCACTCCCCAGAACTTGAAGTGTGGCACAGGGGCAGGAAGAGTCTCCGTGGCAGTGAAGTCTCCCCCTTTAGGCTCAGTTCAGTAGGTCCTTGGCACAAGATGTAATGATGTCCAGGAACTTGCCCGCCTATCACCAAAGCTTATCCCAATCCTAAACCTCAATGCCAAAGCCCAGGAAATTCGTGGGAGAGGAACAACCTTCCCCCCAGCTAGGGAGCAGGTGAGAGCTGGGCTGCACCCTGTGCTGGGGCGTCCCACTCTTCCCACACATCCCCAGCCCCCAGACTGGCACTCCTGGTGGCTGGCTCCCTAAGGGACAACTGGGCCTGCCAGCGCTTGTTGTTTCTGCTAAACTCCATGCCATTACAACAAAACCCCTGTATTTCTTGCAAATAATTTTCCCCCTTGCAATCTCATAAATTAATTCACTCCTTTCAAGCAGACTGGCTTCCTGCTAATCTAACCACTAACCTATCACCATCCGTAAACTAAATGATCCGTAAACACTCTCCCATCTCTAGCCTAATGCACTAAAATTACTTTTCGGTTTTTCCTGCTTTATCTTTCTTTGTTAAGGACAGGTAAGGTCCAGCTTCCTCTCTCCTTCCTCCTGAACATGAGTGACTTCCAGCTTTTCACTCCTGAGGCTCCACTTCCTTGCCCCTCAGATACTGTAGCCAAGAGGTGGGGCTGGTTGCTTTCAGCTGGTGCTCAGGGTCTGAGCTGCTGAGAGCTGACTCCCACCTGCAACCCACCATAGAATGAAGAGCCCCCACATGAGCATGGATGGAACAGGTCCCAAGGGTTGTCCCAACCATGAAGTCAGAAACTCCAGATGACGGCAGGTGACATAAAGGTGGCTCAGATCCCTGAGACGAGGGCTCCTCCCGCTCCTTGGGCTCTGGTGATCAGTGGTCATCTGCCTCCCTGACCCCTCAGGGTGGGATCAGCTGTGCTTCCAGAACCTGGCCTGGGGAAATATCAAAGGAATCCCTGGCCTAGCCCAGAGATGGGCAAGGAAGCTTCAGGTGTTCTAGGGTCGTTTCCTGCCAGGCCTGGGAAACAGTGGCACAGGTGCCCTTAGAAGGACAGGGTCAGTGGGCTGCAAGAAGCGCCTGCTGCTCACCAGAAGACTCCCTGAGGAGGCTGCTCTCTGAAGATGGCACCTCTTAAGAAGTCAGCCTCAGCTCTTGGGCCAACAGTCCCGTTTCCCAGCACTCCTCAGATGTGTGCCAGCTGTCCTAGCCCTCTAGGCTAGAATCTGAGCCCAGAATCTGAGGCTGCCAGAATCGGAGCTTTGCCCAGTGCCCTGAGACCTACTGCAGGAGCATCTGAAAAGCCACATGGTACAGAGCCAGAGCCCCCAGGATCCATCACAGAGCCACCAAGCCCTTGTGTTAGTCCATCCTGTGGGAACCCTCCCTGAAGTCCTCCCCTGCTTGGGCCTACAGTCAGGACCTCCATGCAACCTGTCCTTCCCCGGACTGACCTTCTGCCCCCACCCACTGCTGGCATCGGATCCTGTTGTGCCGCACCTAGTTCAGACCCGCCCTGTTTCCATCAAGCTTCTAGGCTCTGCCTAGAAGCATGACCTTGAGTAAGTCACCTTCAGACTCCTCATCTGTGGGGCCCATACCTCCCCAGCTGTCACAAACATGAAACAGCAACATGCTCAAAGCACTTAGCACATTGCCTGGTGGAGACTAGATAAAGCAAAGGCCCGTTCTCTTTCCTCAGCCTTTGTCCTCCAGCCTGCCCCCCCCCCCCACAATAGCCACCGCAAGGTTCTTACAATTTGTCATCCTGGCCAGGCACAGCCACATGCCGGCCAGCACTGCTGGACCCCAGGCAAGGAGGGCTGAGGCATCAGCACATGGAGCAGAGAGATGCCCAGGCCAGGAACATGGTCTGCATGGCTCAGGAAGGGGGCTGGGGCTGCTTCCTCTAATGAGTCCAGGGCTGGGCAACTCCTCTCAGAACTACCATGGCCTCTGAGTCACACAAGGAACTGGATTTCTGCATATCTGGCCACAGTTTAATTTTGTATCAGTGAACCTGGCCACCCACCTGATCTGCTTCCTGCCCCACAATGCCTCCTCCCAGCCACATTAACCCATTCACCTGTAGACCCATCCATGCATTCACCCTCCCCTTTATCCATCCATCCTCCCACCTATCCATTCATATGCCCCCATATTTTCCTTCAGTCACCCACATATATCTGCCTCCAACCATCCACTCATCCATCTATCTACTCCCACTCACACTCTATCAACCCAACCATCTATCCAACCATCCCCAACCTACAATTCATCCAGCTCCAATCCCCATCAATCCATCCGTCTACGCATCCTCCCACTGGCCACCCACCCACCCAGGCAGTAATAAACTCAGCCAGGTTTTCATCTATCCATCCATCCATCTACCGATTTTTCTAACTCCTACCTGTCAACCCATCCACTCATCCATCTATCCATCTACACATGCACCCATCCATCACTTATTCACCTACCTACACGTCCATCCCCCACTTTGATGAGATGGAGTAAGAGCATCACAAAATATAAGACTAGATAGTCAGGGAGCTAGGACTGGTCACAGCCAGCCACAGCAGCCACCCTGGTCCACACTGGGGACCTCCACTTGACCAACACTCCCCATGACCTTCAGTTGCTGCACTCTGGGATGCGCCACCAGGTGTGCCCCAGAATACCCCAGGCAGACTCTGTGCTGCCAATACATTCTGCACATTTGGTCACTAAGGCAGAGATCACATCACACTCACTGTCCACCCTCCCACACACCCCTACACCAAGGATTGACAGTTCCTTCATGTCAGGGGCTTTGCAGCCCTGACTTGCAAGAGAAGCCAGTCTAAGTCAGTGTTCTCCAGAGTCTCCAGAGACACAATAATCCCCCTCATTAGGCACAGCCTGGCCCCTGAAGCTCTGCACATTCCTGAAACCAGATGGAAGAGCCTTCCTCCAGTGCTGGACCCAGAGGCCCTTCAAAGCTGCCCCAGCCTAGGTGGAACAGCCAGGCAAAGCCTCCAGGCTCAGGAGGGCAGAGCCCCAGTGGAAGATGGGACACAGGGTGGAGATGGAGCCAGCTCCCAAGACAGCAAGGGGTACCTAGCCTAGAATGAGCCAGCACTGAATTTAAAGCCCCAGCGCTCCTGAGCAGCAGCCTTGCATCCTCCAAGGTCACTCCTGGGCCCTGCTCACAGACCCACAAACCCCAACTGACCTGTTCAGCCTCCTGTTCAGCTGCCGGATGAGATGGCTATATTGCTTTTATATGATTTTCCATGAGACATAGACAGGCTGGCATTCAGAAGCACCTTATTCCAAGCCAGTGCTTCTCACCCCTGAGTGTGCACAAGAATCACTCCCACTAAAATGCATATCCCCAGGCCCTTCCCCAAGAGATTCAGTCCAGCTGGTGGGGGTGTGGGGACAGGAATCTGTATAAAAGTACAGCCTTGGTAATTCTGATCCATGCGGCCCCAGGGGCCACTCAGTACAGAACAACACACATCTGAATCCCCTCAAAAGTGAGCTGCCTGGCTCCCCACCCGTTGCTTCTCTGCAGGAAGCAGACCTCTGCCCGGACCAGCCCTGGGCATCTGCTCAGGGCTTCAGGGCTCATCCCAAGTCTGAATAGCGACACCTTTGTCCTGATCTCCTCATACCCTGATTCTAGACACTTGGCTTGCAGCTCCCTCCTGAGAGGCAGGCTACACCTCCAGGTCTGGCTGTCTCATCCACAGGCCTCCTTTCCCACTCTGAACAAGACAGACTCCTGCAGGTAAAGGAAAGCATGTGAGTAGGTGTTCCGTGGACCTGTGAGTTTTCAGAAGTGTTATGAATGGCCCAGGAAGAAAGCATTTGTTAAAATTACGACAAATAGCTTTGATGGTGTTTTTCAATTACCCACAATTACATCTCACCTGCTGAAAGTGTGGATTCTCCATACTGCCACATTTCTTGGGAACACACATCTGGCATCCTTGTACCCCACTTCTGCTGGGATGGCAGAAAGAGGTGGGCAGGCCTCGGGCAGCAGGGACCCTGCACCCAATTATCTCAGCCAGCGCTTCTGGCTGGGCCATGAGAGCAAGAGGGTCCCCATTCCCGACTGACTTAAAGAGCAGGAGGTCAAGGGATCCTCCCCTAATCTGTGTCATTTTTTAAATTTTTAATTTTAATTTTTAGACATGGCCATACTCTGTCATCCAGGCTGGAGTGAATGAAGTGGAACAATCATAGCTCACTGCAGCCTTGACTTCCCAGGCTCAAGTGATTCCCCTCCCCCGCCCTCCAGCCTCCTGAGTAGCTGAGACCACCAGCAAGAGCCACCATGCCCAGATAATTTTTTTTATTTTTTTGTAAAGACAGAGTATTGCTGTTGCCCAGGCTGGTCTTGAACTCCTGGCCTCAAGTGATCCTCCTACCCTGGCCTCCCAAAGCACTAGAATTACAGGCACAAGCCACTGCACCTGACCTTCATCCTTTGACTCATACAGACTGAAGGGCTGGGCTGGGCCCCCCAAGCAGAAAGAAAAAGGCCCATGCGCTTGGGGAGCCTCACCCCACTGCCTGCGTGCTCTTCAGAGGCATGAGAAAGGCCAAGGCCCCCTTAAGGCAGGCAGGTAAAGGCAATGACTCAGTACCTGAGTGCTGTTGCCAGGGGTGGCTGTCTACCCTGCCCCAGCTGCTGGAACATAGTGGACCCCAGAAGTCACAGCCCCATCTTGGCTTTAATTCTGCACATTGCATGTAACTCAGACCTAGTCATGGCCACTGCTGCCACACAGAAGCCATGCCAGAGCTGGAAAACACCCTCTGTCAGCAGTCAAGCTCCGTGCTCTGCTGCAGTGGCTACTCTGAATGTCCTGCCCTCTGCCTGCCAGGGCCAGCCCATATCAGGGGTCCACACAGGCTGACAGGTTGGGAGTAAAGTTCAGACTGCAACTCCCTCCTGCTATGAAAAGCCCACTTCTGATGTCCTGGGGATGCCACAGGGCCTGAGGACAAGAGAACCAACACAGGCTAGGTCTGGCGTCCTCCCTGTCCGTTCCCTGGAGCCAGAAGTTGAGCCTGAGGACACGGCAGGGTGAGGGACAGCAGGGAAGAGGAACTCACTCTTGCTGAGACCCTACCATATGCAGGGCAATCTGCTAGATACTCATTCACTCATTCACTCCCTCATTCATTCATTCATTCATTCGTTCAACTAAGCACCTACTGGTCACCACGCTTTTAGGATTCATCTGAGAACCAGACTTAGAACCTGTTCTCTTGGAGCTCCATGCTAGCAGGAGAGAAAGCACTAAAAACTAAACAAGTAAATACATACACATCATGAGTGCCAGGTGAGAAGCCCTATGGAAAAACAGACCAGGAAAAAGGAAATTGAAGAAATATTATGCTTGTCATGGGTTTTAAGATGGGGCTTAAGGTAGGTCTCACTGAGATGGTGAAGGTAGAAGGGAAGTCATATGAGTATCCTGGAAAGGGCATTCTGGGCGGGGGGAACTGGGAATGCAAAGACCCTGAGGTCCTGAGGCTGGACCACACCTGGGGTGCTGCAGGAGCAAGGACTAGGCCACTGTGGCTGCAGGGGAGGCACCCAGGGAGAAAGGGAGTAGATGAGGCCAAAATGAGACAAGATCATAAGGGCCTCTTGGGCTTCGACTCTGAGGGAAACGGGGAGCCATGGTGGGTTGTAAGCAAAAGAGTCACAGCCTCCCTTTATTTTCGAAGGCTCACTCTGACAACTCTGTTGGGAATAGAAGTATGGAGACCAGCCTGAAGTGCCAGCTTCACCCAACCTGGCCACAACCTAGGGGTGTTACAGTGAGAGGGTCAAGGTCAGAGAGGTTAAGCAGCTCATCCCAGGTCACTCAGCCAGGATTGCAGAGCCAGGAATGCAAGCCAGGAATGCAATCCAGGTCTCCAGCTGTTGCCTCCACACTTTTCTGCCTGGTGTGGGAAGAAGGGGTGGGATCCCCTCCCTCTGCCCTAGGCCCTGGGAAAACTCCAGCTACCCTCCCCTCTCCCCTCACTCCTGTGGGTAAAGCACCCATCCCGCCATGGGGAGCACACTCCAGCTATGACTTCAGGCAAAGAGCTTCCAATAAATAGTAGCAGCTGCCTCAGAGGCTTCCATGAGATAATCTGGGAGGTGGGCAATCCTGGTGTCTGCAGAGGTTGCTGACAGGGACAGGGAGCGTGGTGAAGACGCTGCTGATGGCTTTCAGGAGGATCTGCTGTCCAGGGTGCCCAGGGGCTGCCCCTCCTCCTCTCCTCCTCCTTCTACTCTATCAAATTCCCTCCTAGGATCAGATATTAGAACACGAACTACAGTAACAAGCAGCTGTACCAGGAGCTCCCTAGCTCCCTCAGTGACAGCAGCAGCAATAATCAAGTAATGAAATGCAATTACATGTTCAAACCACACCCCCTCGCCATCACCAATCCCCACTGCACCTCCATAGGCACAGAGCATCCTGGGGGCTCCCCTCATGCCTAGGCCCAGCAGCCCAATGTGGCAATATGTCTGGCAGAGGCGGGAGAAATAGAGTCGGCAGAGCGCGAAAACTCAATTTATAAATTACAGTAAAGCAAGTTTATGAGCACAAACTTTCAAACTAGCCCTGCTGGGAACGAAATCCATTTCATTTGGCTCTAGCTCTGAGATGAATCACTAAGCAAATGAGGATGGCAGAGTCTCCGGGAAGAACCCTTCTACACAGGAAGGAGGAGACACCCAGGCCACCTCCTGAGAGATTACTATGCATTCCCAAACATTGTAGGGGGTGGATCTCAGGGAGGGCAGCCAGGAGATAGGGGAGACAGAATGGGCATTTCAAACACACATTTGCACCATGGATGAACCTTGAAAAGATCATACTAAGTGAAGTAAGCACATCACAAAAGTACTATATGATTCCACTTGTATGAAGTACCTGGAGTAACCAAAGTCAGAAGGAGAGAAAGGAGAATGGTGGTTTTGTGGGGCTGGAGGAAGAAGGAAGAGGGAGTCATTGTTTAAGGGCTATAGTGTTTCTGTTTGGGAAAATGAAAAAGTTCTGGAGACGGATGGTGGTGATAGTTGCACAGAATGTGAATTAATGCCATTGAACTGTACACTTAAAAATGGCTGCAATGGTAAATGTTATGTACATTTTAACACACACACACACACACACACACACACACACACACACATCTTAGGACTCTACCTTAGGAAAATAGTTCCAAATGTGGACAAAATTTCAAGCACAAGATGTTCATTGTGGCATTTTTTTATTATAGTAAAATGTTGGGAAGAAAAAGGAAACAGCTAAGTCAATTCAGATATACCTACCAGAAAAAATATTATGCAGTCATTAAAATAGTGATTATGGAGAAATTTTAATGACCCAGGAAATAATTACCATAGTATGGTAATTATATGAAATGATGTGCCATATTATAAATCTCTTCTGGAACAAGGTCATTCAGTAAAAATGAATAGAGATTGAGCCAAAATGGTGGCCTAGGGTCACATTCTGCCTCTTCCCAATACAAAACCCTAAAAGTAACATAAATACTTTTTTAAAAATCCATAGCAGTGTTGAAAAACAAGAATGGGGTTCTTTCCTGCAGGAGCTGGATTTTTTAAAAAAGAAGAAGAACGAGGTTCTTACTAGGGCAGGAATCAAGAAGAATGTTTCCAAGTCAGAAGGCTGATGGGTTCGGATTGGAAATGGTACCACAGGGCAAAGCATACCCGGGAGAGGGCTGCCACAAAGCTGGCAGCTCCAATCTGGGAAGCCCAGAAAATGGGGACCCAGAAGAAGCTCCAAATCAAATGTGAGGGTGGCTGGCAGGGCCATGATGCCAAGCAGTGACTTGCAAAAGCAACTGCCCGCAGGCAGAGGCAGGGAGTAGGGGAGGCAGCCCTTGAGTGACACCAACACACAGGAGGTCAGTGGAGCCCACACCCAAAGACTGGTATCTGCTCCAGCTGGCACCACAGTGCAGAGCTCTCCCCATCCAGTGTGTGAGTTCAGCCTCACAGATAGGACAACAGAAGCCTTCAAACACAAAGATGAGCAGGCAACCCAGAATCATCTACCTTATTAAGAAGATTACACATACATCGAAAGAGGCACACCAAACTCATCTGCTAAATGAATGCACCCCTGAGGACTTGGGTACTAGGACAAGCAGAACGACACTTTGAACGAGAAAACAGAGAGAGGGGAGAGGCTATCACATCCATTTGAAACGAATGAACTAGATCTGGGAACCAAACATTTCATCATTAAAGTTTAAAAAGGGGCTGAATAGCAGCATGGAACAGATGAAGATCAAATTAGTCACCTAGAGGGCTGAGACAGGAACTCTTCCAGATGGCACAAAAACCCAGAGATGGAAAGGATAAAAGTAAATTAAAAGACATGAAGGATATAAGCTCCAACTACCACCTAAAAGGAATTCCAAAAAGAGACCTGACAGAATATGGGAAATTAGAAAAGAAAATGCAGAAACACACAAATCCTCAGATTGACAGAACCTACCACATGCAAAATAGAATTATGCTTCTTGTTGTTGTTGTTGTTGTTGTTGTTGTTGTTGTTGTTGTTGTGACAGATTCTTGCTCTGTTTCCCAGGCTGGAGTGCAGTGGCATGATCTCGGGTCACTGTAACCTCCGCTTCCTGGGTTCAAGCGATTCTCCTGCCTCAGCCTCCCAAGTAGCTGGGACTACAGTCACACATTACCATGCTCAGCTAATTTTTGTATTTTTAGTAGATATGGGGTTTCACCATGTTGGCCAGGCTGGTCTCAAACTCCTGACCTCAGGTGATCCACCCGCCTCAGCCTCCCAAAGTGATGGGATTACAGGTGTGAGCCACCACGCCCGGCCTTGAATTATTTTTTTAATAAATAAATACATAATAAAAATATTAGGCACAGAGTAGTGAAATTTCAAAATCCGAGGGACAGCCAGGCAGGGTAACTCATGCCTGTAATCCCAGCACAAGGGAGGCCAGGAGTTCAAGACCAGCCTGGACAACATGGTGAAACCCCATCTCTACTAAAAATACAAAAAAAAAAAAAAAGCTAGGTGCGGTGCCGCACATCTGTAATACCAGCTCCTCGGGAGACTGAGGCAGGAGAATTGCTTGAACTCAGGAGGCACAGAAGTTGCAGTGAGCTGAGATCGCACCACTGCACTCCAACCTGGGTTAAAGAGTGTGACTCTATACGAAAAAGAAAACATAAAAATCAAAGGGAGAAAGGAAAAATGCCAAATTCTCCCAGAAAACAACACAGCCTGCCTACAGAGGAGCAGAAGCTGAAGTGGTAGATGGCAACTTCTTGAGAGCCGGGGTGGCCTCTTTCCTAGCTGAGGGGATGTGGGGCTTCTCTTCACTCAGCCTCACTTTCTCTGCCTGTTATGTGGGGAGCAGCTCCAGCCTCACAGAGTTGTCAGTAGAATTAGATGACTTACTATGTATAAAGCACTGGTGCAGAGCACACACTGTATTCAACGTAGCAGTCACTGTTCCTGAGGACATGGATGCATACAAGTCAATGAAACAATATTTCCAAAGAGCTTAGGAGAGAAATGGCATAAACCTTAAATTTTCTACTCAGCTTTTAGGAAGGAAACAGGCATTTTCAGAAATGTGAAGATACAGAAAGTTCACCACCACAAACCCTCTTGGAAAGAATTACCAAATGGTATGCTCCAGCAACCACAAAAATGAATCCAGAGAGCAGAGAGGTGAGTGGCTGCCGGGGCCAGGGGAGCGGAAATTGGAGTGACTGCTCAACGGGTACAGGGTTTCTTTTCAGGATAATGAAAATGTTCTGGAATTAGGTAGTGGCAATGGTTACACAACATTGGAATGTACTGGAAGTCACTGAAGTGTATACTTTAAAATGATTAAAATCATGTGATGTGCATTTTACAATTTAAAAAAATGACTCTAAGAACATGATGTGGAATGCAAAAGCAGTAGTGAGAAAAAATTAAAACTTATCATTAAAACTTTATTGAGGCCCGGTGCGGTGGCTCACACCTGTAATCCCAGCACTTTAGGAGGCCAAGGTGGGTGAGTCACTTAAGGTCAGGAGTTTGAGACTGGCCCAGCCAACATGGTGAAACCCCGTCTCTACTAAAAATACAAAAATTAGCTGGTGGTGTGCACCTGGGGTCCCAGCTACTCAGGAGGCTGAGGCAGGAGAATCGCTTGAACCCAGGAGGCAGAGATTGCAGTGAGCCGAAATTGTGCCACTGCACTCCAGCCTGGGTGACAGAGTGAGACTTGTCTCAAAAAAAAAAAAAATTATTGGCTTTTATTAAGTATAAAATCCCAGTTGGCCTCATGTTAGGCAGTGATACAGCTCAGGGCAGAAGGCCATTGAGACATAGAAAGGTCTCTATTTGTTCCAAGATACACTGATTATATGTTGAGAGACACATGTAAAGATAAAGGTATCTTTAAAATATAAGCAGTCACTAGAAAAACAAACATGTAATGTATTATTGAACCCTTAGTGGATGGCTCTCCACTGGGAGAAAAGGGGAGGGGACTTTTTGGTTGTCACAAGATGGTTGGGGTCTGCTGTAGCTTAGTGTCCAGCAAGAGGGATGCCAAATGCCCTGTGGTGCAGCAAAGACTCCCACAGCCCAAGGTACAGTCCCACCCAAAGGATGCAGGGCCACTGTTGAGAAAACTGCTTTAAGGAACAAAAACCCGGACAAAGAAAACACAATTGATTCAATAAAAGGCAGGAAAGGGCAAAAGTAGCACAAGAAAGCATAGCAAACAAGAAACACAAAATAAAATGGCAAGGAAAAGTCCAGGCATATCAACCATCTCAATAAAAGTAAATAGATTAAATTATGCTAATAAAATCCTCAATAAACAGATGAGATTTTTTTTTTCATCATGACATAACATTTTACAAAAATACAAAACAAACACCCAGGAAAGTTCAAGATAATGGGATGAGAAAAACAACACCAAGCAAAAAATAACCAGAAAAAGGGGATGTGTATCAGACAAAATAAGAGTTCAAGGTGGAAGCACTCAAAGGAACAGGCAGCAAGAGTTCATTTTGATAAAAGACATCACGTACACCAAAAATATAACAGTCATGACACTATATGAACCTTGCAACACAGTTTCAAAATAGATAAGGCAAAATTAACAATAATTGAAGGGGAAACCAACCAATCCACAATCTTAAAGATGATTTTAACATTTTTCTTTCAGATTCAGTGAGCAAAAAATAATATAAAAGATTTGTACATCTCACTTGTATACGTTTATCTAACAATATTGTATTAAATACTTATATTCTAAGTTCTGGTTTAAAGTTCTGCATATATTAATGAATATCATCCTTACACAGTGCCATGAAGTAGGCACTACTATCCTATGCATTGGACACATGATGAAACTGATTACCAGCAACTTACTCACCACCCTGTGGACAGCAGGAGGCAGGGCTGGGGTTTGAGTCAGGCACTGGCCCCAAAGCTTGTACACTCAACCTCCACTTATGCTCCCTCTCTTGAGACCCAAAAGAGACAGCACTGTCTTCCATGCACACCCAACTTTCCACAGTAGAAATCTCAGTAAAATCCTTAAGAAAAAAGTATTCAAAAATTCATTGGGCATTAACGAAGTCCAGTGCAGTAAGACTAGGAATTAACAATAAAAGAAACCTCCTTCCTAATCTATCTACTTAGAACGCTTAAAACATTCTTTTTTATACCTGCTGGCTTAAGAGAACATAACAAGAGAAATTCCAAACTATTTAGAAATTAATTTGAATTGAGCACCTATTGGCATATGGCTAAAATCATATTCTGTAAAATTATTGGTAAACTAGGGATTAAAAGTAACAACCGTAACCTGATAAAGGACATCTCCTAGAAACCTACAACAAGCATCACACTTAACTGTGAAACTGTAGAGTGTTCTACCACTAAAAATATTCAGCATTGTCCCAGACAATGTGACAGCACCTGAAAAATAAATATGGACAAGTGTTGAAAAAGGAAAAACAAAATTGACATAATTTGTAGAAAATACAGGTATCCACCTATGAACTCCAAGAGAATTAACTAATAAACCATTGGAACTTATAGAAGAGTTCAGCAAAACTCAGGGATATAAAATCAATATGTAAAAATCAATAACTTTCGTGTATGGGAGCACTCCCAATTAGAAAATGTAATGTAAAAGAAAGCTCATTTGTATTAGAAATAAAATCGATAAAATCGCTGGGGGAAAACCTAGTAAGAAATGTGCAAGACCTACACAAAGAAAAACATTAAACTTTACTAAAAGCATTAAAGAGACCCAAAATAAATGGGAAGACACACTACGCCCTGGGTTGGTAACTGTTCATATTATGAAGATGGGAGCTCCTGCCTTATCTATATATTCAAAGCACCCACTGACAGACACACATTTTCATGTACAATTGCCAACAGTAGTGGATGACAAGTAGCTAGTGTCTACCCACAAGAATTGCATGCATTTACTGAGCACTTATTTACCTAATCAAATGTATGAAAGTTTGAAGAAGGGTAAAACGGTCTGAACCACATGAACAAATTCTGAAAAATCGGAGGGAAACTGTAATGAAAAAGTAGAAGGCAGCTCAAATCGTCCATAAGACCAAAATTAAAATTTAGAGCCACAGAGAGACCAAAGAGCATCAAACAAAGAGAAGAACAATTTGCCGTTGGAAGAGAAGCAACGGAGTACTGTCGGACCAAGCAAACGGTGCCAGCCTTCAATAATCAGCAAGCTGAAGTCCCATGAATGCACATAACATCGGAGGTGTGGGCCACAGCTGTGGGCACACCACATGGTAAACTGGAAGCGAGAGTGGAGCAGGTGCCAGGTTACCCAGGAGGCAACCAGCAAAGTGGGGCCCTAAAATAAGAACACATTTTTAAAAGAATTTTATTTTGGCCGGGCGCGATGGTTCATACCTGTAATCCCAGTACTTCAGGAGGCCGAGGTGGGTGGGTCACCTGAGGTCAGGAGTTCGAGACAAGCCTGGCCAACATGGTGAAACCCTGTGTCTACTAAAAAAAAAAAAAAAAAAAAAAAAAAAAAAAAAAAAAAAAGATAGCCAGACATGGTGGCAGCTACTGTAATTCCAGCTACTTGGGAGGCTGAGGTAGGAGAATCACTTGAATCCAGGAGGCGCAGGTGGCAGTGAACCGAGATTGCACCACTGCATTCCAGCCTGGGAGACGGAGCAAGACTCCATCTCAAAAACAACAAAAAGAATTTGATTTCAAAGTAAGTCATCCTGCGAAAATGAACACCCTTGTTGGATATCCTTACATTTATGCTATAGTTTAGTGCTGTTATTATTTTGAGTTAGTCACGGAGCCTAAAATCCCAGTGCTTAGAGGATCCAAGGGTCTTGCTGTAACACTGGTTATATGTTAGTTATCTCTACCCAGCATGCCATCATCAGGATGGCAGACTTTACCCACTGCCAGAGACCCCACCATTGGACAACAGCATCTTAAAGAATTTCCGCAAGCAGCCAAAGAGTAGAGCAAACCCACATGAGAACAATAGCACTCACAATCAATCAATGCCAGTATTGAGTCATGGACACCTATATACTGCTCTTTCAAAAGTTGTATCACTGAGCTCATTAAATGCTGTATCTTACTGGAAAAGAATGCCATTGTTAATCGTGTTTGCAGTGAACTCTTAGGATAAATAAATTAAACAAGATAATATTTCTGTTAACAAGATCTGCTAGAACTGCATGTGTTAGGTAGAAGAGAAGCCTCACAGTAATTAGGGAAATGGAAAAGAAAATAACGATGAGGTACCGCCTATTAGCCATTGGACTGACAAGAATTAAAAGGCTGATAATATCAAGTCTTGGCAAGAATGTGAAGAAGTGGGTGCTCTTCTTGCCCTGTCGCTGGGTGTGCAAATTGATTCCACTTTCTGGAGGACAATTTGGCAGAAGTTATTTTTAAATTAAATGTGCATGTTATTCAGACGAGCAATTCCACATCTTAGAGTCTACTTAGATACATGGGCATGTATAAGGATTTCCATGACAATATGGTTTGTTACTGTGCAAATTAAAAACAAACTAACTAACTATTAAGAGGAGGAATCTGTTAAATATGTATTAACAGTTTCATGTATGTCATGAAACTCTGTTTGAAATGTGGTGGATTTATATGAAATAGCACAGCAAGCCCACCAAGACACTGGTGCATGAAAACAAGCAAGTGCAATAAATATGTGTAGTCGGCATTATTTATATATACAAAACACACAAAAAGAACACAAAACTCTTTATTCTGTTATGTGTGTAGGTTACATTTCTCTACATGTAAACACAGAGGGAAAGTTCTGCAGGAATATAGAGCAAGCTGATTGCCGTTTTCCCTCTGAGGCAGGAAATGGGGCTTTTGTTTCTTTTAATTATTTCCTGTCTTTCATAATGAGATGTGTTTGTGTATTATTTGTGATATTTAAAGAAATAAAAGTGTTAAGGTTGAAGGCTGAAGACAAAATTGAGTGAATGGTTATGTGCTCAGCCATGTGAAGAAGTCTGCAAGAGGAGAGGCTGGAAGCCGTGAGCAGCGGTGCTCTGCATGGCTGGGTTCCTGGCAGCATTTATCTTGCCAGGTAACGAAAGCACTTTCATAGGCTTTTCCGCATGTCCTCATTTTTCCGTGATACCCGCATATTGCTTTTACAATCAGAAAAATTCAGGAAGCATTTTTACGTGCAGCTGGCTGGTGCCCCACTCTCCATTAAGGAGAGGTTCCCTATAGATTCTCTCACATCCCCAGAATTGATTTATGGGTCAACAGTGAGCCCTGGAACTCTATGTGTGCCTGGCAAGACCCCGTTCCCCACCCTCACCCCCACCCCCACCAACATGCTCAGACTCACCTTTCCTGTAAGCTGTGAGACTCCCAGGACTTGGGGACTCTGCACAAGGCCCTTTACCTCTAAGGCCCTCCCAGGACCCCGGGGGTTACCCCACCCCCAGCCTCTACCTTCCTGTATAGCACTTGACAAGAGAGTAAGTCCAAGACCTGGAAATTTGGGGGCTGAACTGGGGACCCCCAAGGCTATAAGGATTGAGTGTTCTTCAAGCCCAGAAGCCCTGTCACTGTGGGCTGGGTGACCATATCCAAGAAGCCCAGGAGGAAAGCAAAGCCCTGGCTCAGAGAAAGAAGCAGGGTGTGAGACAAATACCCGCCAGCATCGCCTCCCACATGCAGCAACACCTTCAGGGCATCCATCCCGAGCCCTCCAATGTAAAGTGATAAAGCAGCTGCCTGGTTCCCTGGCCCTGACCAGCCCTGTTGACCACAGACGTGCATGCTGCCCACTGCAGGGTCCACCAGGTTGCCTTGGCCAGGCCGCCTCTCCCCAACTGTCACACCATGGGCCCTCCTCTAGGGCCCTCCAAGGCAAGTGAACATGCTGTGGTTACAAACAACCGCCAACCCCAACTAGCCAGGTGTCTACAGCCCATGTGGTTGGGGGTGAGCACCCAAATATGTCTCCATGGAAGCCAGGAGGAAGGGGGACAGCTGATGTCCATGCACCAGAGCCTGTGGTTCTGCCCTGGGAAGGGCTTTGGCAAGGAGCCTCCTGCCTACTGGTCAAAGGACGGGGTGGGCCTAGTGTGCAGACTCCCTCATCTGTCAATGACAGAATGACCCAAATGACCTTTCCGAACATACATGCTACCTTCTGTGACCATCCCCCGGCCCACACCCATTGACTGACCCCTGATCCCCAACCAGTCAACTGGCAGAACCCAGAGGTCCCAGACACAAAGTCTCAGCAAAGGGGCCCTGCTGGGGGGTTTCTGCTCAAACTGGCCTGCCAGTCTACCCCTGCTCATGCTCTGGACAACTCAGAATCCAACCCCAAGGACCCAGAGCCTGAATCTTCCTTATGAAGTTGGAGGGGGGTGCCTCCCTTGAAGCAAACCAGGCCACATCACGGTTTGGCATCATCGGTTCCCTTCCAGGCCAGCCTGTGAGGCCAAGCATGACCCACCCCAGATACTGACCACCACAGCCCTCTCCTTAGCTCCTGCACCACTCCCCACGTTCTGATCTCGAGGATGGGCTCCCTCCCTGCATGCTGAGCTGGCCAGCAGGACTTTCCTCCCCTCCTGCTCACTCCCCATGAAGTCCTTCCCCTCCCCCATCCCAGTAGCATCAGGCATCAGCGCCTGTATCATGGACAGACTGTGACTCCCCCAGGGCAGGACCGAATCTGTTTCCTCTGCATCCCCGGCCCTGGGGAGGGGCTCAGCCCTTCCCGCTGACCCCAGACTCACCATTCCCACCTCGAGGGTGGTTCACACCCTTCCCTCTTGCAGTGCGCCAATTTCCCTTCCTCCCCACCCCCTTACCAGCCTTCCTGGGGGGCTCCTCTCCCCTCAAGCTCCTCAGGCAGGCAAAGGAGGCCCCTGCAGAAGGCAGGAGGTCCTGGCCACCCCACAAGTTTGAACCCTGGGTCCAGCAGGCTGGCAACACCACCAGGGCTAGACACCTCTCCCTCTTCCAGTTCCCCTCCAGCAAGCCCACCCACAGCCCAGGACTCAAGACAGATGGCCAGGAGCAGACCCCTGGAGACTGCACAGTCACAATGATGGTGGCTGCGCCCATTTCCAAGCCCTGACCAAGCATTGGGAACAGCATCTCACCCCATTCTTGCCCCAACCACAGCAGGAGGCTGCCATCAGGGTCCCCACAAGGCCAAGCAGCAAGTAGAGGCCAAGAGCAGCTTCATACCTTGTGTGAAGCCACACAGCCAGGAAGAGGAGAAGCTAGAAATTAATCCTGGTGTGGCTCACAGCAAAGCTCAGGTGAGGCCAGATGCAGAGGAAAGTAGGTTTCCTGGCAAATGTAAGCCACATAAGACGGGAGCAGCATGTCCAGGAAGCCCACTGCACATGGGCACACCCACAGACTTGGTACAACTGTCCTGGCAGGTGATGGCTCATCTCACTGACGTCACCTTGCAGGAACTGAGCCTCAGAGAGCTGGGGGACCACAGCAAGGTCATGCAGCCAAGAGGCAGGAGGGTCTGGAGGCCAGGACTAGTGAACGAACAAGGAAGGAAGAGGAAAGGCAGGCTGCATGCCCCAGGCCGCCCCAGGAACACCATGAGAGAAGGGTCGCCAGGGTCCCGCCGTAAACAATCCAGGGAGGCGGTGGCAGGGCCGGCGCGTGCAGGAGGCATCTGGAAGCCCATTGCTGAGACTTGTCACCCATGCAGAGCTGCTGGCTTGGCTTGGTTCATGGGATATGTTGCTAATTCCACCTTTCCCCCACCCCTCACCTCTCTGCCAGCCGCTCAGAGTACCACAGCTTCTTCAAGTGGCTTGTAGGTTCTCACTGGGCATTCCAGCCTTGGACTCCCATGCTAGACAGCCCTGGCTGGAGCAGGGGGCACACAGAGCCGCCCTGACAGCGCCTCCCAGCCTGCAGAGCCCCCCTCCCCCAACTACCCAGGGAGGTCACTACCTGCTGAGCCTCAGCAGCTCCGTGTGCAGTCAGGAGGGTTGGCCCAGGGCAGTGTGTGGGCTTGGTAGCAATGGTAATGCCCCCACCCTCTCTGCAAGGTGTACAACGTGCCCACAACCCATTGGAAGCTGGAGGGCTGGAGTCAACACAGTGCCAGACATTCCACCAGTGCCTTCCATGGGACAGGGCTGGAGAGACAGAGACTCCCAGTCTCCCTAAAACACTGCCTTGAGACCCCAGGAGCAGGGCGAACAGAAAGAGTTCAGACTTTGGGGTCACCAAGCCTGGGTCCCCAGCTCAGTGGTCACTTCTATCCCAGTTCTGGTCCCTGGGGCAGGTACCAAGTGTCTGAGTTTCCATTTCCTCATCTGCAGATAAGTTGCTGTGAAAAATACACGCCTACTGCTAGTAACTGGTCTGGCACAGAACAAGTGCTCAGTAAAAGCAAAGCCACTGCCTATTCTCCAGCAATGAGCATCCAGCCACTGTCTCTGCCAGGTCAGACTGGGCACTGTGTATGGTGGGCGGAAATGCATCGGATGCGAGCCTACTGCCCGAGACACTGGCCATCCTGTTGGACAGGAATGACACAGAAAGCAGAAACTGAGAGTCAGGACAAATCAGACGGAGGCTGCAGGGCTCAGGGCATGCCTGCAACACCATAGCACCTGCCAATGTGAGACCATTCATTTCAGAGATGGGAAACCCGGAGTCCAGGCCAGGGGTGACTTCCCTGAGGTCATGCAGCTGGCCAGTGTCAGGGTGGGGCCCAGAGGGACCATCCCTGGCCTCCCCACCCCCATGGCTGGATTGGCTTTCTCACAGCCCCTCCCTGACTCCTCCAGAATCCAGGCCAACTTCCTGCTGGAGGAGGGGGCTGCCCTAGGACGATGAAGGGAGGGCACGAACAGCCCCTGAAGAGGAGGATGATGCATTCCTGAAGGAGAATTCTAGATGGACCCCTAGGATTGAGCGGCATGAGGTATGAAGGGTGCAACCCTCTCCCTGCAGCTCAGAATGCCTCTGAAGGGCCACTCAGCCTCAGAGCTGGGGCTTCCCTTGGGATGGCCTCTCATCCCTCAGTCTGTGTCCTGCCTGGCCTGACCCCTTTCTCTGCCTTCCCCAGGTGCAGATCCCAATGTCACCCCCAATAAGCCTCCTAAAAGCCAAAATCCCACTTGGACTCAGCTCCCTGGAACTGACACTGTGTCCCAGGCCCCCACCTCATCCCCGCTGGGGCTTCCTTCCCTGCCTTCCCACAGTGACTCCTGAAGTGATGCCTCCAGCACACCTCTCTCCTCGTGACACCTCACCCAGGTCCCCCAAGTACCCCAAACTCCATGGTCTACACTGACCTCACATCTTCCCCTACTTCTTCCTGACTCCTCGTCCCAAAGATGGCCTCCCTGAGGCCCAAGCGTGTACATGACCTTCACCTTGATGTTCCCCTTCCCTCACTCCAATACCCAGAAGCCAACCTCCAAGCTCCTGCTCTGACCTTCACACAGCCCCTCCTCGCTTGTCTGCCTGGCTGCACCATCAGCCTGTCCAGCCCACCTTCCACCAGGGTGGCCTCCCAGAAACACAAACCCATCACATCACCCCCAGCTTCAAATCCTTCCCAGCTCCTCTCTGCTATCAGTACGAGGTCCAGCTCCTGCTCCTGGGAGACCCACCTACCACCCAAACCTCCAGCCTCATCTCCTACCAGATCTTCCGTCAGGCTAGCGCTCCAGCAAACCACCAGGCACTCCCTGCACACCCCACAGATGGAGGTTTCCCATCTCTGCTCAGAATGCCATCTCCCACCACCATCTCTTATCCCTCATCTTAGGCAACCTGCTCAACTCCCATCCACACTTCAAAACCCCAACTAAAGTGTCTTTCAGGAAGCCTTCCCTAACTTCACTAGAGAGCAAAACATTCCCACCAGTCCATGCTGCTTCTAGGATAATTTCCCATTTATTCCATGAACTATAAATATTTATTTCCACATCTATGCTTTCCCCATTAGACTGGGAACATTTGGAGGAAAGGAGTTGTGCTGCAGCCATCCTGGAATCCCCTGGATTTAGCAGAGAGCCTGCCTTGCAGCAAGCTGTCAACAAATGTTGGTTGAAAGTATAGTTGACCCTTGAACAATGAGAGGTTAGGGTGCTGACCCCTCATGCAGTCTTTTGAGTACAACTTTTGACTCCCTAAAAAATTAACTACTAATAGCCCACTGTTGACTGGAAGCCTTACTGATAACATAAGCCATCTATTAACACATATTTGTGTATGTTAAATGTATTATGTACTGTATTCTTACAATAAACTAGAGAAAAGAATCATAAGGAAGAGAGAAAGAATATTTACTATTCCACTGTTAAGTGGAAGTGGATCATCACAAAGATTGTCATTCTTGTTGTCTTCACAGTGAGTGGGCTGAGGGGGAGGAAGAAGAGGGGTTGGTTATGCTGTCTCAGGGTTGGGAAAGGAGAAAGAAAATCCTGTGTAAATGGACCTACACAGTTCAAACCAATGTTGTTTAAGGGTCAACTGCATAGCTGAGTGAATAAAGGAATCAATCCACTAGCACTGGATGCCAGCCGCCACCCCCACTCCTCTCCTCTTCCCTCAAGCTGTGCTCTGTCTGGCCAGGGGAAGCCCCTCACCTCCTACATCACTCAGGGCAAAGGCTGCCTCCCCCCACCTGGGCCCCTAGTCCCCTGGCCTATCCATCTGCTTGACTAATGAACAGAACAACCTGTGTTCCTTTTCCGGGGAATATTCCTGCCCTAAACTGCTTTGAAGAGCATAGCACCTGCTCACATATCAATTAAAATTATAATTAGGTGGTGAGAGTATATAATTAAAATAACACGTTCCATCTCCCTCATTTACTGCTGCTGCTGGCTGTCTAGATGAAGTGAAGCAGCTCCCAGAGTGGATGGGGGTGGGGATCACCTTTGTCTCCGCATGCACCATGCTTTCCTTCCAGGTGTCTCTTCTGGCACAGAAAGCAGATCCCCAAGGTTGCCTTAAGCAACCCAAGTGAAAAGGGTTTTCTGTCACTTGCTCAATTATGACTAACACTCCTTGTCTGGTTATGGTTCGTATCACATGTCAGACTTTTTCAGGCCTCCACACCTTTGTACCTGAAGTAGAAGAAGGGCATTTAAGACTATCTGTCTAAATGCCCTTCTTCTATTGTATGCATAAGAAACTCCTACTCATCCTTCAAAACCCAATTCTGATTTTCATCTGTGATGGGTTCTGGGGACACAAAGGAGAAAGATGCAGTTCCTGCTTCAAGGGACACACAGTGCTGATCATCATCCCCACGTTCCAGAGGAGGAAACCGAGGCTCCCTGATAATGGACCATGGTTGGGAGGCTGAGGATGTGGCTGGGTCTGCAGAGCCCTCCCACAGCCTCAGTCCCTCCCCACTTCCAGAACACAGGTCTGCTACATCCGCTGCCATCTCCTGGCCAGCGGCAGTGCTGGCAGGTAAATCTGTCAAGTGGCATGTCCTGCTAAACAAGAATAGGAGTGTGGTTTGGGAGGAGCCATTTGCTGCTGCATGGTGCTTTGCAGAGATTTTGCTCAACCAGGAGATGTGCCCACCACCTAGCACATCCTGCTGTAATATTTATGAAGTCCCATTTTGGCAGAGCATGGGGGAAATCACTCCTTGTCTTTTAAAATTAAACTCACTTAGACTTTCATTGCTATAACCATTAAAACCAGAGTGTTAGCTACTGTCAGCTCCTCCAAGCTGATTTGCAGCCAGCCAGGGCTGCCTTATCCTTCTGCCTCCTCCAGGACGCCAAGTGGGGGAAAGACTCACAGTTATTGAGTACCTCCCAGGTGCTGGGCACTCTGTGGAGTATTTTACATATGCTGCCTTGGCATTTCCAAAATGGGTTTTGCAAAGCACTAATTACGCAGGATGTTAATAGGCGCTCTGCCAAATAAAGTTTCATGTTCAATTGAGCCTGCAAACTCTGAGTTCACAAAAGTTAACAGGCTTCTTTACTGCAGGACTTCTCAGAACCTTAAATATGCTGATGTATGTGGTGATGTCCTCAAGAGAAGTATCTAGCTGGGTCATATGTATTTGGCCACAGAGCCTGTTTTCTCCCACAATATTCAGTAAAATCAGTTGTGCAGAATTCTATCTGGGACATACTGTTCTATTCTTCCCCAGCCTGGAAAGTGGCCATTGCTGTCCCTATCTTAGGTATGAAGAAACACACTCATGAGGTCTCTCTCATTCACTGCTATATCCCCTGCATCCAGCATGGAGACCTCCACACAACAGGCCCTTGATGAACAGTTGGGAGCTATATGAAGATATGCCCAGCCAATGGTCATGAAGGGGAGAGCTGGGACAACACTCTGAAAGTATGTGACTCTTTCAAACTCCTTACACTTCCCATGGCCACTTCTCTAAAGCTCATGAAAGAACCCCTCTCCAACCTACCCCACAACCCGGTAGACTGTGAAAGGGCTGGGTATGCAGGCACCTGGCCTGGTCCCAACACAGGGTAAACCCTTAGAGGGGCCCTCCCACCCCAATCCAGCTGAGCATGGTTTTACATGGGGCCTAACCAGCCAGTGAAGGGGCAGGAATCCTGGAGTCACATGAACATCACACCTGTTGATCCCAAACATTGAAGACGGGAGGGCGGCAGAGGCTGCTCCACTCCACCTTTCTGAAGGCTGTGTCTATCACAGACAACCCTAGGTTGCTCTCCTAGGAGTATGATCACTGGACTTACTTGTCCAGTGTTGTGTCTAAGAAGGAGATTATTTCACAGTGTTTGCAATAAAATGTACACAATAACACAGAGAAACACTAATGGGGCACACAATGGCAGAGGCAGAGGCTAAAGGCTGATCTCCACTGTAATCCCCAGCCCCTGGCCAAGCACACGCTTAGGAATTGAACAGGATTTCATGATGGAATAGAAGAACTGTGACATCCAGGAAACAGAAGGTTAGGAGTGGGGGCCTCCAAGAATGTCAATGCTCCTTGCAGCAGTGACACCCTGGGCTCCAGGACTCCTCTAGAGCCCAAGCAGGCAACTGAAGAAGAAACACAAGTGTATGTCCACAACCCAGCCTCCTCCACGGTGACAACTAATGCTGTTTCCCACCCTCACCAGGTCCACACCTCCCCATCCCCCTGCCGTCCTCTGGATGCGTGGAACACCATGGTGTCCCCAACCAGTGGGCTCCAGGGCTGGTTTTCATATCAGGTACTAAAGTGCAATGATTAGGTGACAAACCTCATTTGCCAGAAGGCAACACGCAGAGTCATAACCAGACCTGGCTCCATGGGAACATGGCTATAAATTGTTTCTGACAGTTGTGTTATTTCATGTAAGCGTCGCCCACTCATCTGCAGGCATTTCTAGAAAGACCCTGACACACAGCCCTGCTGACTGCCTGACCCACTCTTTATCTGACCGACTGATCGACCGACACTAACCACAAGTCAGCCAGCAGGAACGCAGCCTATCCCCTATTAGAGAGGCCCCCCACGAGCCCACCGGCCCCTCCAACCTGCATGTGGGTAGGACAGGACCAGAGGCTGCCTGGGAGTACGGCTGTGCCGTCTCAGGCAGGAGCTGGGAGGCTCTGATCCCTGACCTTGTGTACTCCCTGGCTCAGGAGTCTTAGCCAGGGCCTTCCCACAGGGACACCATCCTGTAAGGAGCAGACAGCTTCCAACCACACTGGGCCCCAGCTACACCACCACAGAAAGCCAGCACTCGGGGAGACACTGACCCCAGTCTCGACCCTCCCATGTCCTGAAATAAGGGAACTCCCACCAGTAGGGGTGGCCTAGACGGCCTGAAAACCGCAGGGCAGGACCGCAGAGGTCAATGTCTACAGCCACCAAGGAAGAACTGCTCCTGGTGGTAGTCTGTAAGTTACAGTTCTGAATGTCCAGCACAATTGATTTGCTCACCTTATCCTGCTAACAGCCTTTCTCTTCCTTTTTGGGAACTCTCTTTTTTTTTTTTTTTTTTTTTTTTTTGAGATGGAGTCTCGCTCTATCCCTGAGGCTGGAGTGCAGTGGCACGATCTCCGCTCACTGCAAACTCGGTCTCCCAGGTTCCAGTGATTCTCCTGCCTCAGCCTCCGGAGTAGCTGGGATTACAGGTGCCCGCCATCACACGCCGTTAATTTTTGTATTATTAGTAGAGACAGGGTTTCACCATGTTGGCCAGACTGGTCTCAAACTCCTGACCTCAGGCGATCCACCTGCCTCGGCCTCCCAAAGTGCTAGGATTTCAGGCGTGAGCCATGGCAGCCCGACCCCGAACTTCCTTCCAATACTACCTGCTTTTGGAAAGAAGTGAGGCACATGGCTCAGGCTGGCCAATGAAAATATCCCTCCCTGATAATACTGAGTGGCTCTTCGATGGGCACATGACCCAGGCTGGGCCAGTCAGGATACGCCTATCCCTGGTAGCACTGATTGGTTCATGGATATGCACATGACTCAGGCTGGGCCAATCAGGATAGCCCTGTCCCTTGTAGCACTGATTGGTTCATGGATAAGCACATGAACTAGGGTGGGCCAATCAAAGTCCTCTGAGGACCCCTCCCCAGGAGTGGAAAGGGAATGTGGTCTCTTCTCTACCATTTTTGCTAAGCAGGAAGAGTGGATGAAGTGGAAGGAGCATGCACAAAGTGAAGTCAAGCAGAGCCACAAAGAGATACTCCACAGCCCAGAATCCAGCCTGCCCTGAATCCCCTTTTGGCAAAGGCCAGGGTGAGTTGGATCTTTGTCCTGTACAACTGAAGAAACCACAGTGGGAATACATTTGGGAAACTTACTGGTCCCTCCCACCTGAGAGTCCACAGTACCAGCCCCCCTGGGGAGGGAGGAGTCTCGCTCTATCCCCCAGGCTGGAGTTCAGTGGCACAATCTCGGCTCACTGCAACCTCCACCTCTCGGGTTCAAACAGTTTTCCTGCCTCAGCCTCCCGAGTAGCTGAGATTACAGGTGCACACCACCACATCCAGATAATTTTTGTGTTTTTAGTAGAGACAGGGTTTCGCCATGTTGGCCAGGCTGATCTTGAACTCCTGACCTCAAGTGATCTGCCCGCCTCGGCCTCCCAAAGTGCTAGGATTACAGGTGTGAGCCACCGTGCCTGGCTCCCATTTTAATTCACACAGATACCCTGAGTGACAGGGCCTATGCTTATCCCCATTTTATAGATGAGGAAAGTGAAGCTCAGGGAGCTTCAGTAAGTTACTCAAGGTCAAAAACTAGTCAGTGGGCCGGGCACGGTGGCTCACACCTGTAATCCCAGCACTTTGGGAGGTCAAGGCAGGCGGATCACGAGGTCAGAAGATCCAGACCACCCTGGCTCACACGGTGAAACCCCGTCTCTACTGAAAATACAAAAAATTAGCCGGGTGTGATGGCATGCGCCTGTAGTCCCAGCTACTTGGGAGGCTGAGGCAGGAGAATGGCGTGAACCGGGGAGGCAGAGCTTGCAGTTAGAGGAGATTGAGCCACTGCACTCCAGTCTGGGCGACAGAGCGAGACTCCATCTCAAAAATAAAATAAAATAAAATAAGTCAGTGGCAGAGCTTGGGTTCAGATCCAGCTAGTCTGCCTCCAAAGTGCTGTCTGTCACCTCCTCTCTCCATTCAAAAGCAAGCTCCAGGTGCCATGTCCACCCTGAACCCCAGCACCCAACACAGTGCCTGGTGCCTGGCCCAGACAAGACACCAGTGAACGTCTGTGAAGTGAACAAATGCTCTCTGCCCTGCCACACCTGGACATCTCCTAGGAGCCTCCCAGGAATCCTGCACTCCCAAGAAACATCTCCTGAGCTGCAGGGGAAGGCAGGGGAGGAGGAGGAAGAGGCATGGGATGAGAGAAGCCTCCAAGCCTGGCAGAGGCCAGGCCAGGGCACCTCAAAGCCCCATGCAGGAAGGCTGGGGGTTGGCACAGGCCTGCCCATGGGGAGTGGATTCGGTGATTACCCAGTGCTGGCTCCACCTACACCAATTAACTTGCAGCTCCCAGGGGTGTGGTAGTTCCCACTGCACCCTGTGGCTGAGCTAGGCAGGCAGAACCACACTGCAGGATGCACACTGAGGAAGAAAGCTCAGGCCTTTGCCTCCCGCTGGGGAGGAGAACCTAGAGCCGGCCCTCAGGGATGGCCATGTGACCAGCCTCACGGGCAGTGAGGAGGCCAGCCGCATCTTGCTGAGGAACCCACAACAGCAAAGGAGAGAACGAGCAGAGTGGGGAGGCTGGGAGTCAGCAGACCAAAGTGACTTCAGGAGGAGGTGTCAAGCTCTGGGGTCTGGCAGCCAGCTCAGAGGTATTTAGTCCTCCATGCAACCTGCATTGATGGAGCTCCTGCTGTGTGCAAGGCACGGCGCTAGAGATGAGGACCCAAAAGACAGAAATCCCTGCCCTCCTAAAGCTTCCACTTGGGATAGAGGTGAACGAGCAACAACTAGGTTAATTCATCATCCAGCCAAGTGGCCTATGAGAAGGACATGAGAACTACAGAGACAGACAGGCAGCGCCGGGAGGGCGGGAGGAGCTGCAGTAGGGTGGGGAGCGGCAGTGGGGTAGGGAGCAGGGTGAAATTCTGCATGGATCCCAGGGAAGAACTAATAGAGGAGGAGACAGCAGGGACTGGAGGAGGGGAGAGTGAGCCTCACAGATGAGGGAGAGTGCCCCCTGCAGCAGTTGGGAGGCTCCCGGGGAGAAGGTCAAGCAGCCAAGCAGTGGAATGGAAACCCCAGGAGGAGCGGAGCCAGAATCAGAGCAAGGGGGCACTCAGCCACCCAGCTGAGAGCACGAGCATGAAATGGCGAGAGATGCATAGCAGACAAAGCCCCGAACCACCAAAAAGTCAGTCAGCAACTCCAGGGGAGGCAAAATGTGGGACAGGAAAGGCTAAGGCAGCGCTTCCCTAACTGGGCTGTGCTGTGTGTTGACACAGGCCTAATGCAGAAAACGTGCACCACGGATCTGACCAGACTGCAGAGCACCATCATGACCCGCCACCCAGAGGGCAGGATGCAGGGCACAGAGGGAGGGAAAGCCCGTGATTCCCGTCCTCTGAGGCGAGAAGCCAATACAGACGTCCACAAGGGGAACATCAAGGGGTGGAGCCAAGCATGCACTTGGGAACTCTGCAGGTGAATACTCCAGGGGCACGGTGGCCTCTAGGAGAGGAAGGCAGGGGAGGGGAGTCGCTGTTTCTCTAGACCCTATAGAAATCATGGGCTCTTGAAACTACCTGCATGAATAACTTTGATAAAACCAAAAACTAGAAGGGGAGGAGGGAAGAAGAAAAAAGGAGGCGAGATGGCCCTGCCTGCTGGAGTCCCCACGGCAGCCAGGGCCTACAAAGACAGCACAGAGCAACTGGATGAGGACTGGAGTGGGAAGCTGCCTGGAGGCGGTGGCCCTGGACGAACACCTGGAGGGTGTCAAGGGAGGAAGAGAAAGGCCTTCACTCTGCCTCTCAGGAGCCTACTCCAGTTCAGGCCTCCTCCTAGTCAAGGACCGCAGGTGGCCCCCAACCCCGTCCCCCTTGACTCTGGGCCTCTCTGTCCAGTCCCTACAGCAGACAGATCCAGGCCAGTTACTGCAATCCCCTGACTCTCAGAGGGAGCCCTGCCTTTCCCGACCCCCACTGGCCCTTCTGTCTTTACCTCCTCCTGGGCACTTGTCCTTTGGCCTCTGGCCTTTGCATATGCTGTGTATCCTCCCTCCTCCGTATTGTTCAGGCTTCATTTAAGAAACCCCCTGCTCCAGGGACTGTCCCTGATCCCCCAGGTCCATCCTTTCAGCATGGTCCCCTAAAACACAAAAACAAAAGGAGCAGAGTGCTTCTAGAGATAGTAAGAAAATCCTCCCACCGACACTGAGCCCCGGATGCCCCAGAGCCTGCACTGCCCACTAAACAGTCCCAGAGGATGGAGGGACTGGGATGAGGTCCTGGTGGGACCCTGGGTGCTCACATGGTGCCCCTCCCTCACACATGTTTCCAGAAGGGCCCGCTCAGGGAAATGCTTAACCGTAACCAAAAACCTTAAAGGTGGCTTCTCGGCAGCCAATGAGGGTAGGCATCCTCCCCCGCAGGGCTCCCGGCCATGGCTTTTCCTCAGCCTGAGCATTCCCTCTCCTGCAGCTCCCAGAGCTAGGCCCTCCTCGCCAGCTGTAAATAACAGACACACTGAGAGAACGTGCCACAAAACCATGGCCACAATTCACAACACGTAGTCTCTTGCCATGAGCCTGGCATTTACATCTGTTGAGTTGGTGCCTCAGGCAGTGGGGTAGACACACAGCCCTGCCCCTCTTCCCAGCCCTGTCTGCCCAGAGAGGGGCCCTGGGCTCAAAGGGCCTGGGCCAGGTGGCTTCCAGTGGGGTTTCCAGGCTCAAGAGCTGTGTGCCTGCAGTTCTTAGTCCGCGGAGCCCCAGTTTAGGGATCTGGCCTTGGGGACTTTCCAGGGAGCATCTTTTCCTTGGATTCTATGCCAGAGTTTCCAAGCCCAGCCCGGGGATCTGGATTTTAGGGCACTAATTCTAGAAGTTCTATCATGAGATGGAGAACTAGTCCTGAGCTTGAGGTTCTCATCTGGGAGCTTTTAAAGAAGAGTCACCCTGGGCTCCTCCAACTGAGGGGCTGATGTGACCTTCTGGGCCTCATCCACCTCTGCTTACTCCCCAGGTGGCTCCAAACCAAGTGCCCCATGTGTCCAGGAGCAGGGACGAGAGCGGAGTGCTGGAATAGGCAGGTCACACGGCCCTCATGCTGTGGGCACTGCTGCACACAGCCAATGTCAGAAACCAGAGAGGGCTGTAGCTCACAAAGGCCACACAGTGGTGCTGTGCCAGCCAGGAGGTCCAAGTCCCGGTCCCAGTGATGCCTCAACCCCAGGTCCAAAGAACCAAGAAGGAGGTGGGGTGGAAATCAAGATGAATCCCAGTTCCTTTCCTAATACACACATACCCCACTATGTCCTCACCCAAAGTCTGTCAAGCCCCAGAAGTCTTTTGGGTAACTTGGCTGGCCTAACTGGGACAGCCCAACCCAGTTAAGGGGTTGGCTGGGCCCTGTTAGGTACCCAAGGGGGACTGAGACCCACGGGCTGGCCATGCCCCCAGGACGGAGTATGGAGGGCAGGCCTGAGGGACATCCAGAGAACAGGAAGTTTGGCCCAGCCCGGCCCACCCTCCAGGAAGCCCTAGGGAACCCACGCTGCTTCCCTGCCCAGGAGCAGCCTGAGTCGGGTAGCGATCTACCCCCTCCACCGCAGCGTACCCCTCAGCATTGAGGGAGCCCCAGCAGTGAGCAAGCCCTGTGTGCTGTGAGCCCCGGCCCGGCAGCCCATTCCGGGGAAGGACTGACCATTGAAAGGTCTTATTTGTCATAAATACAAATGTTTGTTCCTCTGAAAAGCACAGGCTCTTTAAAGATAAAGATCCTGGCATTCCTTGCTGTATATGCCCAAGGCCAGGGCCAGTCCACAGTAGGTACTCAGGAAATGAATGAACAAATGAATGGACATTTCCTTTATACTATCCCCACTGAAGGATCAACAGAGGACTTTGTGCAGCAGCCTTTCAGCCATGTGAATGTTCTCTCTGCTGATAGCACTCTCCATCACTTGTGCTCTTAAAACCTTGTTTTGGAGATGAGATGTTCGGAATTCCATCCAGGAATTAGGGTTCGGTTTTCTGCAGAGGGTTATTCGCCTTCTTCTAACAGAACAGAACCTCCCAGTTCTCATCTTAAGCTATCTCACAGCTAATTTTCTGGATTTCTATATATAAAATAAATCATTTAACAAAAAAATCTGTATCTACAGTGTATGGAACAAAAGAAGATTTCAAAGCCCATTAACTCACAGAGATGGTATGTTACTGAGAGAATATGGGCTGTATAATTAAAACAATTTAAATCCGATTATAAAAAGACAGTGGGCTTTACTGCCTGCCACCATCTCACTAATGGAAAAAAAACCAATATCTTGAGTTTTCTAAAATCACTGTAAAATTATGAATTAGAACACGTATGTACCATCACTCCACTGCTCCATATTACTGATAAAATGAGATGAAATATTTCTTGCAGAGAAATATTCCTTGCAGAGAACATAAGCCATTGTTGGCTCAGAGCTCTGCTGGGCGTACACAGCATCTGGTGGCTGAGGCCCCCAAGGTGGGAAAGGAGGTGGTCAGCCAGTATGACGGGGTATCCTTTCTAGAAATCCCAGCCTTGAAGTTAATGAGGCGTGGTTCCCCACACCTCCCTAGTGAACCATGGCACCCTGTGTCTGATGAGGGAGAATCGCTGTCATGCAGGGGGATGGACAGAATGACAGTCATGGCCCAGCCAGGAACCCCGCCTTGTGCAGCACAAGCCTATATTTTAGTCTGAACTAGGGGAGCATGTCCAGAGCTGTGATGAAGGAAATCAACAGTGAGAGCACCCCCACTAGCCAAGTACCTGCTGGGAGCCGGGGCGGGAAAGCACGTGGCCACGCCTGGTCCTTGGCATTCCATCTCTGCATCACGAAAGGCCACCATTCATTGGCTGGCCCTGGCTGCCCCTTGGCACCACCCAGGAAGCTCTTAGAGAATACCAGTGCCTGGGCCCTTGCCAGTCTTGTGAAATCAAGCTCTCTGGGGTGGAGCCTGGGCACTGACAATTTTCTGAATTCCTGGGGCCTGGGTCTGCTGTGTCCACAGTGGCTGGCACTGGGTCAACCCTCCAGAGACATGTGGGCAGGGAACAAATGGGCACCCACTGTATGCATACCATGTCTTCAGACTCTCAAAACAATTCTTCTTCAAGGTAGATGTGAGTATCCCCATCCTACAGACGAGGAAACTGAGGTGCAGATATTTAGAGGAACATGTACTGACTCACACAGCCAATAATAGGCAGAAGAGGGATTCGGCCCAGCCACAGCACTGTCCAGTGTCAAAGATGATTCAGAGACTTCACCCTATCCCACCTGCCTTCCCCCAGCCAAGACTGGCCCACATGTGCCCCACACTGGACCAGAAGCTAGGGGAGGAGCAGGGACCAGCAGGAGCCAGGGGCTGCCTCTGAGGCCACAGTGGTCTAGCAATGCCACCAGGTGCTGGGGAGAAATGGGGCACAGCCCCTCCTACACCAGTCTCTTTTGGGGTCAAAGTACATTTGTAGGATATAATTTCCACACACCGGGAAAGCCCTGTCTTGACACCTGAATTTTACCACTAGGTCACTGTAAGAAGTCTGGAAGAATTCAGGTCTCTAGACAACTCTTGTGGCCCATGTCACATCCTCTCAGCCACCTCTCCACCTGTTGCTGTGGTGACTGGCTGCATACAGGTATCCTTGGGCAGCCCTCACCTCTGCTCAGCAGGGGCCTCTCTGCTGGCACCAGGTGGGAACTGCCCAGCCAAGCTGCTGCACAAACCTGGAATAGCTGGGAAGGGAGCAGCACCAGGCCCCTCTGACCAGTGAGGAGTGGGCTGGTGGATAAATGCTCCCACTTTCCCTGCCCAGATGGACAATCCAGATGCCCTTTTTGTGGTTCCCTGGAGGGCCCCAGCAGGAACGAGCCCTGGCAGTGACCAGTCAGACTAGCCTTCCCTCCTGCCCTGATTCACACTTCCTCTTCCCTTGGCATATGTTCCAAAGTCCCCTGCTGGCGCATGAGCCTTCATCTCAGATGTCTGACATGAGACATCTTCATCTTCATGTCTGCGTGGAGGGGCCTCAGGCTGCCGTATCTTATGAAATGCAGGTATCCTTGTCATAAGCCAGCACCATCTCAACAGTATGTGTAATATAGTCAGAGTCAGAGTGGTGCAGCTTGGGTGGACAGGAATGGGCCCTGGGGTGGAGAAGAGAGAGGCCCGGGGCTACCAGACCTACCACCAGGCCTTGGGCAAATTTGGGGCTCTGAACCCTGCTCCCCATCCAGGGAGAAGCCAGCCAGCCTAGCAGCCTGCTCCTCCTCTCCCCTCTTCTATGGCAGGCCAGGAATCTGTGGCCATGGGAGGCAGAAGCCAGGTTTAGGGATGGGCCTCAGCCATGTAGAAGTCCTGAAACCTCCAAGAATGGTATGCTCTGCACCTGGGATCCTCAGGGAGCTGCTCTGAGTCCAGAGCGCAGATGCCTGCAGAGGCAGGGGTTGGGGGAGCTGACTGGCCTGTGCAATTCTGCCATCCCCACAGGCCTCTCTCCTCACAGCTTAAAGGCCTAGATGGAGGTGCACGGCTCTGAGTCCCAGCGATGTCCCCTCCAGTGGCCCACATCCCAGATCCTTTGATGCTCAGGGCCTTAGTCCTGAGCCACTTCTGCCTGTACCAGAGAGAAGCCCTAAGGCCCCTGCAGACTTTGCCAGGATGTCAGCACCCTCCTCCGTCTATGCCCAGGGACCCTGGACAGCTCACCTCTGAGCACTAGCTCCAGCTATGCCACTACCTGGAGTGCCTGCCTCCCTTTCTTCACCTAACCAACCCCTGTTCCACACTTAAGACTCAGCTCAGAAGTCACTTCTTCCAGGAAGTCTCCCCTGGTTGCCCCCAAGCCCAGGCTAGGTTAGGCACCACCCCTGTGCTCCCACACCCCTGGGCAGGCTTCATTCTCTTGTAGCATGCATCACATTCTTAGGCCACTCATCTGTCCCTGCCACACCCAGCCAGTGGGCATAATACGTATGCACAGAGTCCAGACCCGCTGCTGGGTGTGGCCTGCCAGGGCAACTCCAGCACATGGACTCTGCCAGCTGGAAAACACCCTCTCCGCCCCAGCCCGCCTCACACCCCTTAAGAAGGCTCACGTTTCTTCTTGGACCACCACCACCTGCTTTCCCCAGCTGAAGTTAATAATTTTAAAGTAATTAAGTCCAGCAAACCATAACCGATTAAGCAGGGACTGGTGCTGGCCAGCAAAGCTGCCATAGCCTCGTCTCTGCCCAGGCCTGTGTTTGGAGGGCAGCTGGGTGGGGCTGGCACCGGGTCCACCCCCCCAGGGCCTGACCATCCTGTGGCAGAGATAAACCTCTCTGAGCAGTCAGCCGCCTAATGAGACTGTCAGGGGACTTCTTAATGAGATTAGGCAGGGCCCTAGCTCTGCCTCACAGTGCGAGGATTTCTATTCAATTAATCATTCAGAGCAGAGCAGGCGCTGCCCAGGAGGCAGGAGCCAGGCCCATGCTGATAAGGCAGCCACCTCCCAGCAGCAGCCCAGCTTCCTGAAGTCCACAGCAGCCCCAGGCATTGGCCCCACTAGGCAGAAGGATAAACAGAGGCTAGCCAGGAGGATGGGGCAAGGCTGCTGGCCCAGGACTCCTCCTTGTCGCTTGGAACCTGGAGGGAGCTCTCAGGGTTCCCCACAAATGTGCCCATTGGGAGGAAGAAAGCAGAGATCCCCACCCACAATGTATGCATGGGGTTAGGAGAGGCCTGCCGGCTGGGGAAGACTAAAACCAGGAACAAGAGCACACATGGCAGCTACATAGTGAGGGCTATGTGTGAGAGCCCCAGGCCCTGTACCCTGCATGAATGCCGAGCACAGGTGTCATCCTGCAGGCTGGCACATGTCTCTTACCCCAGAAAGCCTACCCTAACTACCCAGCCCCACCCTCCTGCCCTGCCCCACACACCCGTGGACACACCACAGAGCTCAAAGCCTGGTCCTTCCCCTCCTTACTCTCCTGTCCCCAAAGAGGTTTCCAGCCAGCACTGTTTGGGTCTCCTGGAGCTCACTGGAACAACTGTCACCAGGTGTTGTTGCCCTGAGGCTCCCAGTCCAATCCCCCCTTAATGTGACAGGCCACGTTCCAAGTGCCTGTGGCAGAGAAGCCCCCAGCTGATGCTGCTGCCATCTCCGCATCCTTTCTCTTCCTCTCCAGGTGACCCCACCTCCATCTACCGTGCCTCTTTCACTCTCAGTCCAGGGACTGGGCAGCCCCCACTAGCCTGACAATCAGGGTGTTCTACTCCTTGGGCACCAGGATTGATTCAGGGAGGAAGTGATTCGGCCCCATACCAGCCCAGTGGGCTGCAGTCCTGGGACTCCTGTGATACTCTTGTTAAATAATTCCCCTCTTCCAGGGTCAAGTGGCCAGGTGGCTGGGCTGTTTCGACATCAGCCTGCAACAGGCAGGAGGCTGCTCAGGAAGGAAACCACCCAGGAGACAGCAGGGACAAGGGGTGTGGAGACGGAGACAAAGTCCTGTGGATACCATTTGGGCCTTGGATCCAGCCATGCCTGAAGCTACACAGCCTCTGGCCTTTTCCATTACATGGCCTAATAATGATCCCTGTTTTGCTTAGGCCCAAATGAGGGTTTCTGACACCAGCATGATTAATATGACTAACACGGAGGGTTATTTCAGACCCATGGCAGGTTTCCCTGAAGGCAATAGTCTCAGATGGTCTTCTTTAACATTCTGACAAACGACACACATGTGGCCCATAACTTCCCCACAGGCCATAAGAGGCGGAAACCCCTACATGCCACAGGGTGCGAGGCTTGGCCACCTTCCCCATGGTCCCAGTGGGGACCTCCCAGCACATCTAGACAGGCTCCCCCAAGGAGGGGCTCTCTGGGAAGATGGCCCCTAGACCACCTGTCACTGGGGTCTCAGTCCAACAGCAGGTGTGCACTGTGAGCTCTCTGGGACACACAGTGTGTATGCAGTGTGTGTGTGCAGGTCCTGGTGTGTACTTTGCCAGAGGCCCAGTCAGGCAGCCACTCAACAAACATTTGCTCCACCCCTGCATGTGCCTAGGCCTGTACAGGCCCGGGAGTCCCAAGATGAGTTCATGGTGCTGGTGCTCACAGACTTCAAAGGCGCATGTAGAAGCCAGACACCAACTAAGACACAATGAATGGCATGGCAGCAACGAGGCAGCCCTGGCCCAGACAGAGGAAGCAGAGTGGCCAGGAAAGGCCTCCTGAAGAGCGTACAGAGCTGAGACTGGAGACGGGGCTCGGTGGCACAGGGTGCATGGGTGTAGGCAACCAGGAGAGAGCAGACTGGATGCCAGGGCAGAGGCCAGACCACGAGGACTTGAATGCTGAGCATAGGTGTGACCCTGCAGGCCAGCAGCCACAGGGGCCTGGTGTCGGGAAGATGCCCTGGGGAGTTCTGAGGGGCAAGGCTGAGTAGGGGCCCATCTGCCATGTGCCAGTGCCTGGGCTGGCACACAAGAGCCCCGGCACGTCCACGCACATAGCATGTCCATGTGACAGCATCCCAGGGCAAGGCCAAGGCAGAGCCACATGCATGCCCCTGCTAGCTGCACCTGACATCCAGGAGCTCCCAGGAGCACTCACCAGTGCTGATCAGTGCATGCTGAGACTCTTCACAGACCTCGCTGTCCTGCCTTTAACAATGTTAATTTTCTTCTTAGGAGCTAAGTAGCCTAAAGCAGTGGGACCCCATCCTGGCTGCACTCATGCAGGCTTCTCCTGAGAAAGCTTGAGCATGAACAACCACAGAGCTTCAAAGCCCTTCTAGCCCCTGCTCACCAGGAGGGGTCCAGCTCCTGCTTCCTCAGAGGCCAATGTGGCGACAGCAGTGGCTGCTGGCTATGAACTCAGATGGGCAATGGTCAGCAGCTTCTGGAGTGCAGAGGGAGGCGCTGGTGGGAGCCGGTGGGAAGCACCTCCCTGCCAAGCTCACAGCTGTCAGGCTCGCCACTCCAGACCTGCAAGAGCTCCCCCCCTTCCTGGCCAGGGACCCTTCCACCTACCCTGGCCAGAAAGAGGCAGTGGCCAGGACCATGTCAGCCCCATTTCACCCATGGAGACTGCTGGGGGCAGAGGGGCTCATAAGCCCACAGGAAAATTCCCAGGTGGGAGAAGAGAAGACAAACCCAGGTTCTGGTGCAGAAGCTCACACTGCCAGCACCTGGAGCCCAGGTGAGCTTCTATTTCTTCTGCAAGGCTTCTCCACTCACCCCCACCCACACAGGCACACCTCAGGCATACAGAGGTATGGGGCCTCCAGAACTTTCCCACTCCAGCCAGTGAGTATTGGAAACATCTCCATCGTGGTTCTCCCCTTTGCACGTGGCCTTGGAAGACCTCATATAAATAGCCATTACCAGGGAGAAGCAGTGCCATCAGCTCCCATCTTTTCTTGACAGGAAGATCTTCAGTGCAGAAGCTGACCAGGAGGGAAGGGTTAGCACAGGCAGACCCACAGGGGGCAGGACAGGACTGCTCTACACACAGCTGTGCGACCCCAAGTGGTCCTGAGAAAGAACACGGGACAAGGAGCAACAGCATGCAGAGACTGCAGAGAGCAGAGGTCCTATGAGTCCCTCCATCCTGTCGCCCATCCAGGGACTTTCACTGAATACCTCCAACCAGCCTCATACCAGGCTTGGCTCTGAGGACTTGGCAGCAAACAAGACAGACACTTCTCTGCCCTCACAGACATGATGGCCCTCACAAATAAATTATTAACATCATTGCTGATGAGGAAACCTGCAAAGAAGGAAAATAACATTTTGGTAGAGTAATAGGGGCCCTACTTGGAGCCAAGGGGAGCTTCTCTGAGGAGGTAAGATCAGAGGCATAGCCAAAGGCTGAGAAGGGGCCCAGCATGCAAAGAACCTTCCAGATAGTAGGAACAGCATGTGCAAAGGCCCCAGGGTAGATGCATGCTTGGCTTGTTGGAGAGATGGGGAAAAGGCCAATGTGGCCAGAGCAGTGAGGTCAAGAGAAGCGGTGACTGAGACACAGGTAAGATCGGCTTTTGTCAGGGTCCTTGGGGACTTGTGGCCCCAGCGAGGGGTCTGGATTTTATTCTTAGTGCAATGGGGAGCCATTGAAGGGTTTCAGCAGGAGACGGAGGTGATTAGATTGATTTTTCAGATAACTCTGGCTGCTATACAGACAATGGCCTGGAGGGAAGGGCAGAAGCAGGGGGCCACGAGGAAGTGACCTCAAGTGTCCAGGCTGGGGCTGGGGAGATGGCAGTGGAGGTGGAGAGAACCAGACAAAAGTCAGGTGCATAGTGGGAGGCCCAGCAGGTACAAGGAGAGCACCAGCTTGGCTGCCAGTCCTTCACACTCCCTAAGCAATCCCTACTTCACTTTGCTTTCTGTGTCATTCCCTGTACTGCCCAGGATTGTCCTGAGATGATGCACAGACAGCCCTGGGCAGTTTGTAATGTATTGGTAGACACCTCTGCTTTTTTTAAAATTGACGTATAGTAATTGTACATATTTATGGGATACAGAGTGATATTTCAATACATGTGTACAACGTGTAATGATCACATCAGGTAATTAGCATATCCATCACCTCAAACATTCATCATTTCTTTGTGTTGAGAGCATCCAAATTCCTCTCTTCTAGCTGTTTGAAAATATACAATAAATTATTGTTAATTATAGTCACCCTGCAGTGCTCTAGACCACTAGAACTTATGCCTCCTAACCAGCGGTAACTTTGTATCCCTTAACCATCTTCTCCCTATCTTCCTTTCCCCTGCCCTCCCCAGGCTCTAGTAACCTGTATTGTACTCTCTACTTCTATGAGTTCAATGTGTTTAGCTCCCACATGAGTGAGAACATGCAGATGCCTCTGCTTTTGAACAGGCAATCACCAGGAGCCTGCAGTATGGCAGACGCTGCCAAGCTCACCACATTCCTTTCCCGAGTGAGATTCCTGGGCCAGCTGCAAGCACCACCCAGGTGACTGTCCATGAGGCTTCTACAATGAAAGGAGGATTAGCTGAAATGGCTCCAGGACCTCAGCCAACTCCAGCATCCCGTGGCTACATGAAACATGCACGAGACAGTGTATGTGGATAGAAAAAGTGTGCAGGACTGAGTCAGGTGCAGACACGCATGGGCTAATGGGATTTCTGGGATTCTTGTAGCACACGTAGGAGCTGGTCTGTGACCCAGTGTCAAGCCACAGGGCAGGCTGGGGAGGTGAACTGAGGGATCAGGTCTAGGTCCAGCCTCCTGGACATTTCTGAGGTCAGTGAGGGCAGCACAGGCCTCCCTGCAAGGTGGCTGGGGCTGGGAAAGACAGCCAGCTACCTCTAGAAAGTAAGCATGAGATTCGCAGAGCTCTGAACACACTGGACTAAAGGAGTCAGTGTACAGTCCACATTTGGAGTCAAATAGCCAGCTGCATGAGCATTGGCGGGGGTGTCTGATGCACCGCCTTTTATTGGGAGAAGATCCCAGAGCCTGAGGATCAGAGGTTTACCCAGAGCCACAGCAGACAGTGATTTGGGAAGCCAGTGTCCTCTTTGGCTTCATCAACATCAGCAGAGTATCCTGAACAAGCAGTGACCATTCCCATCCCTCTGCACTGGCCAGGTGACATCGCGAGGACAATAACTGTAGCTGCTCTTTACTGAGCACCTCCTTTGTGCCAGGGACATGCTAAGTCCTCTGCAGTCATTACTTCATTTGTTCTCAAAGACAGCCCATTAAGTGGGGGCACCAGTATCCCAAGTGTACAGGAAGGAATGCTGAGGCTCCGCGAGTTATGTCCCAGGGACCCTGTGTGTTAAGAGGGGCAGTGACAAAAGGAGCTGGGCGCAGTGGCTCACACCTGTAATCCCAGCACTTCAGGAGGCCAAGGCGGGCGGATCACAGGGTCAGGAGTTTGATACCAGCCTGACCAACATGGTGAAACTCCATCTCTACTAAAAATACAGCTCAGCATAAAGACTGTCCGAGATGAGAGTCACCAATCCTTAGAGGTACACGGATCTTCAGCTCATGTGGTTCAAGGCTGGATTTGAGAAATTTGGGCACTGTAGCCCTGACAAAGCAGGCTGGCCCATGCTCCCTCAGGCAGTCGGTGCCTGGCCAGGTCTAGCCCCAGGCCAGAGTTTGCTCACAGCCCTTCCTCTCCTGTCTTAGTCTGCTCTGGTTGCTAAAACAAAACACCATAGACCAGGTAGATTAAACAACAGACTAATTTATTTTCTCAACAGACAGTTCTGGAAGCTGAAAGTCTAAGATCAGGGTGCCAGCATGGTTGGTTCCTGGTGAGGGCTGTCTTCCTGGCTTGCAGACGGCTGCCTTCTTGCTGCATCCTCACATAGCAAAGAGACACAGCAAGTTCTTTGGTGTCTCTTCTTATAAGGCCACTAATCCCATCATGAGGGCCCCACCCTCATGACCCCATCTAAACCTAACTGCCTCCCAAGGCCCTGCCTGCAATGCCATCACATTGGGGGTTAAGGGCTTTGATATAAAATTAGGGAAAACAAACATTCAGTCCATAACATTTCTAGACCTTCCCCCACTCTGGCCTTGGCTTTGCATGGCCCCCTCAGCTCTGGACACAAGAACTCTGACATCTGCTGACCTGTATAGCTGAGACCCCAAGAGGGCCACTCCCTGGGGTGGTAGGCAGACTGGCTACTAGCATGATGCTGAGATGCTACAGGTGACACCGACAATGAAGAAGCACTTAAGGTGCTGTCCACGGCCTCCTCCTGATCTTGGCCAAGTTAAGTGACCACCACTGCAATGACCATCCCATTGGATGATCTCTGAGGGTCCCGGAGTCAGGTCTACACATCTAAGGCCAGGAATGTGCCCCAGGAGGGAGAGGAAAATGTATTTATTGAGTGTGCACTACAAACTGCCCTTAGAGCTGAGGATACCACAGGAAACAAAAGCAACCAAGTCCCTCCCTCCCCACAGTCCACAACCTCCAGGAGGCATCACCAACAAGTCAAAGGAAACACAAGGCAAGGGGAGCACATGGCCAGGTCATGTGGGTGCTGGGATGCACCCTGAGGATGCCACCTCCCAACTGGAACCTCACGTGAGTCCAGGAGGAGTGTGAGGGAGCTAGCAGTGCTCCAAGCAGCAGCTGGAAGCCTTGGCTCTTTCTGCTAAACATACCCAGGCAGCATGGGTGTCTGCAACAGTCTCCTTGTGTGTGCATGTGCCTGTGTACATACACACCTGCTCAGCACTGCCCACCACACCAGAGCCCCCAAAAGCCTTTTGGAGGGCTGAGCCATCACACTGCTGGACTCTCCAGGGCACCTATGGCCATGTTCCTCCTGGAACAGGAGGAACCCGTTCCAGCAGTGTGGTGGCTCAGCCCTCCAAAGTCTTTATCAGGTGCACAGTAGATGCCCAGAGCTGAGGCTCAGGTCCCTGCGCAGAGCTGGACCCCAGCAGCAAGCCTTAGGCCAGCTCCAGTTGGGGTTCTGTGATAAGGAGAGACCCACCCTCAGCTCTCCAGGCCCAGGCTGGCAAACTGCAGGACTTGGGGGTGGCCCACGGAGTTGTTTTAGTTACCAGAACCCTGTGGGAGAGGTGAGTGAGGGCAGGTACCCTGGGAGCCTCCTGGGACAGAGGAGGAGCAGCACTGGATGTTACAGCCACGGCAGGGAAGGTGGCAGGAACCCTAGAGCCCAGCTGAATCAAGGCCACCTCAGCATCTGACACTGGCCACTGAAGATGGAGCACTGTTGGGAGGGGGGCTCAGCCCAGAGCTCAGGTCAGGCCTCAGAGCTCTGAGCCCAGAGCCCAGATCAGAGGCCAGAGTGGGGCCACTCCATGGCTCACCACACCTCTGGGCACTCAGATGAAAAGGCAGAAGAAGGCCCACGACCCCAGGCCAGGAGCAGAGCCACAGTAGGACCTCAAGTCTCCACCCTGGACGGAGCAGGAGGAGTGCCAAGAGGGACAGAGAGCAAGGAGACGGCCTTCCAGGCCAGGCCAGGACCCAGTTTATAGGGGCACTATAAACTGCCATGGGTGGGCTGGGCCCAGAGCTCCAGGCAGCAAGGCCTGTGTCTCAGCCCTGACCTGGGGATTGCTAGCACCCAGACAGGACCCAGAGACCAAGAGGTGTCGTGTACCTTGGCAGGGTCCTAGGAGGATGGAAAACATTGTGGCCAGGACACAACAAGAACGAATGCCTCCTGAACATACTATGTGCCAGCACCCATGCCCTCAATGCAAGAATGAGCCCCAAGGCACTAAGCACCCCTCTCTCGGGCACCATGGTGGACTGTCGCTCACCACAGCCTCCCTCCTGCCAGCAGTACATCCTCTCTAGATCCACCACCACAACCCCAAGGCAGCCCCATTTCACAGAGGTTGAGACTGAGGGTCAGAGAGGGAAAGTGATCTGTTCGAGAACACACAGCTAATGAGTCAGATTTGGGAACTGAACCCATACCTGCCTGACCCCTTTCCACCAAATAGAGCAAGGTAGGCCTGCCCTATGGCCAAGTCCTACGGAGGCAGGGGCAGGACAGTGGGATTCTGGCCACTTCATGCACTCAGAGCAGACAAAGCCACAGCAAGATGGAAATACCATGCCGTGACAGTCCACAGGTTCCCAGAGTCCCAGCCCATATGGACGGCTCTGAGCAGCCTCCATATGAGCCATGTGGTCAACACTGACCTCCTTCCCTGCTCTCCTGAGGCACCCAGAATGGCTGGGGCTCAACTCCAAGCCGCACATCTCCACCGCCCTAAGTGGGGCCAAGGCTGTGGGAACCTGCTCACAGTGCCCAGCCCAGGGCAGGAAGTGAGAGGAGGAAAAGTCTCCACCATAGACCACTCAAGCTAGTAAGATCACAGCCACCTCCGCCTCTTCACCCAGTCACTGCCCTGTGCTAGCCCTGGGCTGGGCTATTCTAGTGCGTTTCCTCAACTGATCCTCTCAGCTGTCCTCTGTTCCATTTTACAGTCATGGAAACCAAGGTTGCCCACCCAGAGTCAGAAAGCAGAGCAGGGGTGGGAGCCCCAGTCTGTGTGAGGGACAGCCACTACACTCCCACCCCCTCAGCTCCTGGACACCACACGGATGCTCCGGCGGAGACATGGGTAAGGGCCAGGCTGAGCACAGTGGGGAACCGGCGCGGATCAGGTGGAGATGCAGTCGCAGAGCACAGCTGCCTCACCTAGAGTCTGTCGAGGGACGAGTGTGAGGGAAAACTGGAAAGATGGGGCCATCAGGGCCACATGTCCCACACCTGGGTGGAGGAGGAGGGGCAGCCTGGGCTCAGGACCACCCTAGGCCCCCAGCTAACACCCTCCACCTCACCCACTGGTAACCTACACTGCCCACAGCTTGGACCTAGAAACAAAAGGGGCCATCTCATCCCCTCCGGACCACCCTGCCCGCACCTCAGGCCCAGAAAGGGGAACTCTGGGTTCTCCTTTCTTCAACCGTGGCCATCTGCCAGGAAACTGGCTGTTTATGGGCTGGGAGGAAGGGCTCAGAGAGTCTAGCTGAGATGTTGGACGCAGACCCAGCTGCCTTCCTGGGCCCAATGCCTGTCAGAGAGGGCAGCACCCCAGAGAAAGGGGCTGTCACAGGCCAGCAACGGCAGAGAGATGCGTGGTCTCTGCCCCAGCCCACTGCCATTAGCAGGAGAGGGCTGCCACTTTGCGGGGCAGCAGGGGCAAGGCGTGGGAGTCTATATGAGGGACAGGGCCACAGGGCTGAAGCCATCGAAAGTGCAGACTTGCCAAGTCCAACTACGGGGACAGGGGGAGGTCATGGGTGCTGGTCCTGTCGGTGGCTGGGCCAAGAACCCAATCTTCACCTCATGACTAGCTCAATGCTTCTGAGAGCTGGGATTGTCCAGGTGCTAGTTTACAGAGCACAAGATTGGCAGACATGGAGAAAAGCAGAGGTGCAACCCCAGCTGGGGCTGGGACTCTGGCTTCCTGACTTCCCAGCACAAGGAAGGGCTGCCCAGAGGTCTGCAGAGGAGGGACAAGTTGCTGAGCACACAATGGGGAATCAATGGGAGCCACGGATTCCACCCAACCTAGCATCCAATACCTAAAATTGTTTTTGGCTTTTGTTTGTTGCTATTGTTTTAATGAATCGCCAAGGAAACAGGAAGGCTGTTTCGACACGAATGGGAAATAGGCATTTCTGTTGCTCACCAGTTGTTTCCAGTTCTCTCTGCTTCCAGGCACATAGTAAGGCTGTGCTTCCTGGATCCCTTGTGACTGGCTGCGGCCATATGACTGGTTGCAGCCAATGAGTCATAAGCAGAAGTGATGTGGGCACATCCAGGCTGAGCCCCCCAGAGCTCTCTTCCCCTCTGGCACAGCAACTGGCAACAACCAAGTGAAGTGACCATGAGGGGCCAAGCTCCCCACTGACCGGCAATGGACACACAGTAGGAGCAGGAAATACTGTGTCGTGCAAGCTGCTGGGAGTTTTGAATTGTTTGTTACTGCAGCATAACTTAGTCTCCCCTGACTCATATAATGGGAAACACAGAGCAAAACCAAAGGGTGGAGACCCACAGGCATGGCCATGGGTAACCAAGTGTAAAAAGAATCACATCCAGGGATGGAATGGGTTAGAAATGATCTGGGAAGAGACAGGGCAGATGAGATGCTCTGAGTTGTTAGGCAACAGCATTTCCTGGGCAGTAGAAGACTCAGTGAAGATGGAAGACAGCTGCTGTGAGGACAAAGCTAGAGAATTTCAACCTGGCAGCTACAAGAATTGGGAAAGAGAGTCTGTGTGCCATTATAAGAGGTGACTATGAGTGCTGAGGGACAGCCTTAGCTGGCCCCCAAGAGAAACCTGGAGAAATGGCCCCAGCAGGAAAACTGTCAAAGTACTCATGTCCTAGACCTAGAAACGGAAGGTGCCATCTCATCCCTTCCAGGCCACCCTGCCCACACCTCAGGTCCAGAAGGGGGAACTCTGGGTTCTTCTTTCTCAACTGTGGCCATTGGCCAGGAAACTGGCTGTTTACAGGCTGGGAGGAAGGGCTCAGACAGCCTAGCTGAGATGTTGGACACAGACCCAACTGCCTTCCTGGGCCCAATGCCTGTCAGAGAGGGGAGCACCCCAGAGAAAGGGGCTATCACAGGCCAGCCCAGGACTAGGAACAGCAGCAGCTCAGAGGCAGTATGATCCATGGCCTCTCCCACACGCCTGGCATGAGGTGTCCATCTGCTCATTGCCAGTTAAGTCCAACCTCCCAATCTAGAGAGTCGAGCCATGGCAATAAGGAATGAAGGGAGCCTCTTGAACCCAAAATTTGAGGAAGTGGGTGGTGCCGGAGTGTAGTCTATAAAAATGAGAAAATGTGTGTGTCCCCATGCATGTGTGCATGTGTGTGTGCTCTTGAGTACATGTGGATGTGTGTGTGCCGGAGTATATGCATGCATGTGTGTGTGTTGCACATGCGTGTGTGTGCACCTGCACAGGAGTGACTCCAGAATGAAGGAGAACCCTGACGCCTATGAGTTCAGCACCCTGACACCGTGAATTCAGCACAGGTTTGTGGGAAATCCAAAGAGGGGACCCAATGTCTAACTCCAGACTATCAATGCCTGCAACCTTATCCACAGCTGTTATCACTGGCAGTAGCCCTTGAGGGGTCCAGGAATAACAGCTCTCTGTGGGACCCCAGGCAGCAAAGTAAGATTGACTTCAATGAGGGCCCTCCCTTGGGCTCTAGGTAGGCATGGGCATAGATGGTGAGGTTCTGAAGAACAACCTGCCCAGGCAGAAAAGAGGCCCTGGGTCCAAGCGGCAGCACCAACTTACAGTCTGACTATTCAAACAGCAGTTTCCTACAGGAACTTCCTTATGCACAAGCAGCAGCCAAGCCCAGGAAAAGAAGCTGGCATGTCATTGGAGAACACAGGTTAAGTCTGTGGAGGCCCCACAAGCTTACAGTGTGATGCTTCCAGAGTGAGCTTTATAGAAATGGAAAGGAAACATAGCCATCCATCCCAGGTGACTGTAGCAAGCCCAGCGAAGACAAGAGGATGCCCCCCAGTAAGCAAGAGTGCAGTCACGCATGCAAAAGATTATCAGGGTGGAAGGAAAGTGGAGGTGGACAGTGCACATTGGCTACATTGGGCAAAGACAGGTGTGCCAACGTGGTAGCAGAAGAATGGCCCATAAAGATGTCTACATCCTAATCCCCATATCTGTGAATATGCTAGGCTACATGGCACAGGTTGCAGACGGCATTAAGCTTGCAAACCAGCTATCCTTAAAATAGGGAGGGCTGGGTGCGGTGGCTCACGCCTGTAATCCCAGCATTTCGGGAGGCCGAGGTGGGTGGATCACGAGGTCAGGAGATTGAGACCATCCTGGCTAACACAGTGAAACCCCGTCTCTACTAAAAATACAGAAAATTAGCCTGGCGTGGTGGCGGGCGCCTGTAGTCCCAGCTACTCGGGAGGCTGAGGCAGGAGAATAGTGTGAACCCAGGAGGCGGAGCTTGCAGTGAACTGAGATCGCACCACTGCACTCCAGCCTGGGCGACAGAGCAAGACTCTGTCTCAAAAAATAATAATAATAAAAATGAGGAGATTATCTGGGATCATCCAGGTGGGCCCAATATAACCACAAAGGTCTTTGAAAGAGGGAGCCAAGTGGAAAAGGGGGGAAGAAGAGTCAGAGAAGGAGACGTGATGACAGAAGCCAGGTCAGCATGAGAGGATGTGAGAAGGCCTTGACCCGCTATTGCTGGCCTTGAAAATGGAGGAAAGGGCCAGGGGCTGAGGAACCCAGCAGCCTTCGGAAGCTAGAGAAGGCCAGGAAACAATTCTCTCCTCCAGCCTCCAGAAAGACCCAGATTTTAGCCCAGCAAGACCCATGTTAGGCTTCTGACCTGCAGAACTGCAAGAGAATAAATGTGTGTTGATCTAACCAACTAAATTTGGGGTAAAATTTGTTTCAGCACCACAAGAAAACTAATACAGCTGAGAGGATGGGAATAAGGGGTCTACAGCATCTTTAGAAAGACACGGACATCACACTCAGACAGCCTCTGACAGTGTCTGGTGAGGCTGCCTGCAGGACTGCAAGGGTGTGGCCTCGATGGGACCTACAATTCTCTATAATTCTGAATGGAAGCCGAGGAAGATGCCGGAAGCCATCAGGGCTAGCAGAATGTCTAGATACCAGTGTGGCCAGTGAGGGGCAGAGTGACCACTTAGGAGGTAACGGATATAAACTGAGCAAGGCCTCCACATGGGCACCAACAAGCTCTCTGTGTTTCATTTTTATTTTATTTCATTGTTTCATTCTGTGAACCACAAGCTATTCTTGGTAATGTTTAAGTCCTCCTAGAACCCTTTTGTGCTTATGATAACTAAAAGGAATATTGCCTCACTTGCATGCACTCCTTTTTTCTGCCTCTTCCCTAAACTGTTATCCTTCCACGCTGCGACAGGTATATCTACAGCATATCCAATAACTCACGTCTTTTACTCACAGTAAAAAGTAATGCTGGGAAATGAGAAGACTCATGCTCAGCCAGTTCTTTTATATAAATTATATGCATTTATATAACCTCCTACTTGAGCAGGCACTTTATGACAATCTGAAATTTTTTTTATTTAACAAATTAGGATCTCTTTGAGTATCTAGAAGACAAATTTTCACACTATTTGTTAATATGGACTTTGCCAGCTAAATCTAAGATGTAACATTTTAGAGATTTAAATGTCCTTTCTGTGTTATTTGCTAACTTTCAATCCTTATCAAATGGATATTTTATTGTGTGATCCATTCTTTTCCATAAATTGACCAAATGTCCTAAAAGGCAGTGCTTGTAAGGAGCTTGTTAAAAGTCAGCCTAAAGAAATTGTTAAGTATAAATCTTAGGACCAATATATCCAGGCCGAGTTTCTTGTTTTGTTCAGGAATATTTAATTCTGCATATCTCAGCATAAATAGTTCCTTTAAAAAAAAAAAAAAAGTTTTGAACATTGAGAAATGTATGCAGTTACTAAAAGTAATGTTTACAAATAGTTCACAGTGATTTCAGAAAAGGCCAATGATGTTAAATGGGAAAAAAAAAAACAGGATATAAAACTGAACAGAATGGGAGCTCTCAAACTTTATAAAATACAGTGGTGGGGGAAAGACTAGAAAGAAACAACACTAGTGCAATTCAGAGCAATTTTGTTCTGCTTCTTGATGCTTTCCTGTACCTTCCACATTTTACATAATAAGCACACATTGCCCTTTTTCTTTTTTATATTTTTATATTAATACATGCTCATTGCAGCAATGCATTTTCTTTTATAATCAGGGAAAAAAAGTAAGAGCTAAAAATGAAAAGGTCAGTTTGGGTCCTCTCTCAAGGAATTCACTAGCTTAAAATAATGGTGTAGCTGAAAATATCAACAGCCTCAAGAGAAGCTGAGATGGATTCACAGTTGGGTCAAGGAATGGAAAGGGAATTACTGTTTACAGAACACCCACCTCAGGCCTTATGCAGACGATTTACACACGTCTCATCTCATTTAATCCTCACAATCCCATGAGGCAAATCCTATGATTATTCCCTTCGAACAGATCTGGAAACAGAAGCTCAGAGCAGGGCTCCAGGGTCACACGGCGAGTGAAGACAAGATGGGAACTGAAACTCTTTAGGCTCTACCAAGCTCTTATCACTGCATGGCACTGCCTCTCAGACCAAAACAGCTACAGCACCACTCTACTGAGAGGTCACTGTGGGCTTGTCCAGTCAATGATGGAGATCGAGCCCCCATCTGCCTTTGCTCTCCATCCCTGACCACTCCCCTACTAAAACTCTTTTTCTTTCCTACTCAACCTGTATCGACAACCCATGTCCTGCTGCAATGAATGTCCAGGCCCAGCAGTGAGAGATAAGCCATTCATCAAGCAGGGATCAAGCCCGGTGATGGAAAAGCACCCCACAGAGTACAGCCAAGGAAGGACATCCAGAGAGCTGAGTACCTGCAGCAGAGCCCCAGGCAAGGGAAAAGGAGGCAGATGAGCACTGCTCTGCCCCTCCCAGAGGCCTTCCAGGGCTGGCTCCTCCCATCCCTTGTAGGCATCCAAGGGCTATGCAAGGTCACAGGATAACAATGGATTTCAGTCCACCAGACTCATAAAATGAAAGTAAATGCCAGCTTTCACCAGCACAAACTCTCTGGGCAGTAGGCAGCCCAGCAACAATACCTGGCCAGTGTCTCTCTCCTTCGACAACTGTCAACCACCAGAATCTAACTCCCTACTTCCAGACATGCAGAAACACTCACTCTCACACCCCACAGAGACCGTGTCAGCCTGCCATCCTTGGAGCCTGAGACATTTTTCCAGTTATACAGAGAAATCAAGACCCAGAAAAGGCCCCTGGGTGGAACATTTGTCCCCAGGACAAAGTTGCTTTGAGGAGCTTATAGGTTGAATCACCCATAGCTATGTTTTGTGTGGCTTGTGCTGTGTTGTTTACATTGCTTTATTAGTTGATGACAGCTTTAAATCAAATTTTACATTAAGGTCCAGATTTGGGGTTCCTCTTAAAAAAATAAATCAGCATGTCTACAACAGTAGGATTTTCACTCCCAAAGGCAAAATCTGTTAAAGTTGTGTGACAGCTTCTCCTTTTAATGGAGATGACTTCTTCAGGCCCTATACTCCAGGTACCACAGGAACCAGCTGCCCGGTTCATCCTTGTATGTTACCTGCATGAGGTGGCAACCTTGTGCAAGAGCACCATGTTTAGTCCCTGGGGAACTGCTGATGGGAGTGAACGGGCATCATTCAGGGGCAAAATGAATGAGCTTGGATACTCAACACTGCAGAGGGGAGTCAACAGAGGTGTGTCACCAGACATGGAACACAGGCAGGGTCTCCACTACACTGGGAGCTCCTGGGTCCAGGAAATATGTGCTTCCAAACTGTGGCTTCGGCTCCCAAGCACAAAGAATGAATGTCGACAGAGATGGGGTGTGTGGAGCCAGTGTCAAGGGAACAGGAGGCAATGTGAAAGTTGTAGCTTGTCACCCCAGGTCCCCACCCCAGTTAGGGTTCCTTCCACTAAGAAGGCCCTGCCCTCCTCTGGCTGGAGCCCACCCCAAGAACCTGCAAGGAGCTGTGGTAAGGGCACACCGAAAAGAAGTCCAGAACAGGGGGCGTCTGGAGACAGAGACTGCTGGTGGGGCACCAGACACCAAAGAAGGGCAGGAATTCCTCTTCCCTGTACCTCAACAGACATCTGACAATGGACATCTGTCACAGCTGGAAGCAGCACTTCCCATAATAAGCAGTGTTAGCCTCACCCCTCGCCCAAAGAAAACACTTGGGACTCCCGGTTTGTAAAATCACCTCAAGAAATCCTTGGACCTTCAGTCCCCAGAACTAGTCCCCGGTCCCTGCCCCCAGAGCTGGCCCCTTTCCTTCCTCTGCTGCACCCAAGAATAGGAGACCCCCAGAATTCCTCCTTCCAGCACAACAACCTCCCCAACACCAGCTCTGACACCCCAGACCCAGACCAGAGCCATCATCGAGGTATCCTGTCCTTGCAGGCACCAGGGAGACTAGCAGCCCATGTGTACCATAGCAGCAAGAGGACTCTGGGCTCAAGGGGCTTGAGGAGAAAGCACCGGCCCGGAGCTCTTAGCCAGCCCACCTCCCACTACACCCACTGCCCTCTCTACACTGCCCTACCAGTTCCTCCAGCAAGGAATCCCTGCATCCTGCACCACTAACTGTGCCCTTCTATCCTCAGCACTGAGGGGCACTGGCCTCAGAGTCCCCATGGTTGTGGGGAGCAAGGCAGAGGGAAGGAGAACGGACTTAAGCTGGGTAAGTGTCAGAGGTGGAGCCTTAGGCCTTAACCAAGAAGCTGGAGGCTTGGAGAAGGAACTAGGGTTCCGGAGCTGAAAGTCAGGTTGAAGGGGAGGGACTAGGAGAGAGGAAGGAAAGCAGAGGGAGTTGCTGTCACGAACGCCCTTGCCGCGCACCTGTGGCGCCTGCCGCGGGGCCCGACCACAGGCAATGGCCGTGGACAAGGACGGCCCCGGCGCAGGCTAGGATTTCCCCGCAGCCGGACTAGCCCAGCTCCGCTCCTTTCCTGGGCGAACAGCGCCCACCTCCGGCCCAGGCGGTGGCGCCTCCGCCTGAGGCGCGGACAGCGATAGAGAAACCCGTTCCTCCAAACCTGGTGGAGGAGCGCGGCAGAGAAGCGCCGGGCTGAGGCTCTGGGGGCAGTGGGGCGCGAAACACCGCGCCTACCAGGTTATGCCCGGGAGAAGGAGACAGGGCGGGCTCCAGGCGCTGGGCTCTCCTCACCTCGAAGCAAGGAAGACACCGGCCCACCGAGATCGGGGGATGTGACCGACACAGGTACCCGGCACGCAGACACGCCCACCCCCAAACACCCAGAAACAAAGACGGCCCCAAGCCACGCACGCCTGCGCAGCCAGCACTGGGCGCACACCCGCGCCCACACAGCCCGAAAGGCGGCGCGCAACCCGCAGGAAGCCCAGCTTCCCGCGCTCGCAGGCTCTCATTGCCAGCCGGCAGCGCAGAGCAGTCCTGGCGCCGCTGCCTAGGTGGGCCAGGGAAGGCGCGCCACCGCGTGTAGCACCGCGGCTGCCCAGGAGCAGAGGGGGACCCGCGCGGCCCAGCTCGTCCCCAACCCCGCCAGTGCCCACTGCTGCGACGCCTCACAGACCGTGTCCCAGTGGGCCCTGGGCACAGCGGTCACTCACCTTCCTGCACAGCCTGGAACGGGTTGTTGGCCTCGATGACCTTGATGGAGTAGGTGATCTTCTCGCTCTGCAGGATGTCATCGTTGAGGCTCAGGTCGGATACGGCCAACTGGAACACCCTGTCGTCCTTGGCTGCGTTCTCCTCGAAGATGGCACCTGAAGGAGAGGAGGGATCAAGACCGGACCTAGACAAGAACCCTCTCCCCGCTTCCCTTAGCCCGAGGGTCAAGGCACTCGCAGACCGATGATTGCCAGGTGGTGGGAAATCTGAGCTGGGATTTCAGCTTGGCAGGGTAGAATAAGGCTCTCCCATCTCCACCCGCACAGGAATATGCTCCCCTCCCCCCAGCAGCCCTCAGCGCACACGTGCACACAGTTGACATGAGTTACACATGCACATCTCACATGCTGCCACCAGGTCACACACGTGTCTCACAACCAAGGCACCACATGTCCTAGCCATACCCCACAAAAGGGACTAAGCCAAGCTAGGGTGGCCCCAGGCAGTGCCCAAATGCCTTCCATAAATCCCATCCCAGGAGCCAGGAAGTTCCCTGGGAAGGTGGTGTCCCCCACCCAAACCCCAGGACAGAATGATGACTCCTTTCTGCCATGCACGTCCCCTGCTGAGTGGAGCTGAGCGAAGCAGGCCTACAGTTGGCTTTCCTGCGCAGAGGGGTCTTCCTTAGGCAGGGGCCTCCGGTGGCCTGCAGCTTGGACGGCTGTGACGCTGCCCGGCCTGGCGCCCTGAGCTCAGCCTCCTACTCTCCATCCTTCCCCACTTCCATTTCCTGTATGTCTGTCGAGGGGAGTGGGGGAAGGGGACTGTATCCTAGGCGCCTCCACGTTCAGATCTAGCGGGGCTGGGGGTCCCAGAAGGACCTGTTCTTGAAGGGTTTTCTAGAACCGCGGACAGCTCCTCCAGGGCGCCCGCCGGCTGGCGCTTTGTGCACCTATCACAGCTTCCGCGGACCCTGCGCTTCCAGCCGAGATTCGTCCCACCAGCCCGAGCCTAGTCCCGCAACCTGGGCAGCTCTGGAGTCAGCCACCCACACCCCGCCTCACCAAGCCCCGAGGGTCCCTGAGGTCCCGGAGCTGGCCCAGTGATCCCTCAAGCTGGGGGCTGGGTAGAAGGAGGGAGGCCCCGATTCCTCACTACACCCGGAGCCGGAGCCGCAATGCTGACCGCGAGACCCGCACCCCTCCAGGGCGGGAAGCAGGTTTGGTCACGGGCCCCTGCAGGGGAATCGTAGTTCTCTGAGCCCAGGCCTAGTACTCACCACCCCACTCCACGCCCCGGCCCCGCCTGTCCCGTCCTCCTCGCCTTCAACACCTCCCAACCCCCAGTTTCCCTGTGATCGCTGGTCTTTCCCAACTTCCGGAAAGACGACTGCGGAGGGACTCCCAAAGCGACCGCTGTCAGCCCCCCAACTCGGCCCAACTTCCCGAGATTCTTCCCGTGTTGCTCCCAACTCCCACCCACTCCCCCTCGGCGCGCCCCCTCCTCCTCTGTTCTCTCATCTTCTCTCCCGGTTCTCTCTCTCTATCCATCTCTTCCCGCTCAGCATCCCCCTACCCCGCGCTGCCCACGCTTCTTCCCTCGGCTCCCAGCACCCAGACTGTCTGGGCCCCCAAGACTTGGACCACGCAAAACTCTGGGACTGTCCAGGATGGGGCTGCAGTCGCCACAACCAGATACACACGCACCCACACATACACCGAGGGCTACACAGACACACCGGAGAAGCAGGCAGACACTGTGTCCACTCTAACAGGCTGACAGACAGTCGTGCACGCACCAACACACGCTCAGATGGCCCCACACACCCCAACGCCCTCTCACAGTAACACCGACACCGTGCCAGGCGCACACAGCGACACACGCTGACAACACGCACCCACACACATTCACACACGGTTCCGGTCCGGTCTCTTTGATCTTGCCCTGCCAACTTGACGAGCCCCCCGCCGTGCCTTCCCCTGCCCCCAGCTGCTCTGAGCTGCGCGGAAAGGACCTCCCGACCCGCCGACGGCCCCTCTAAGGGCGCGGGTCTCCACGCGCGTC
>NW_012105231.1:736642-738150 GCF_000951045.1 Mandrillus leucophaeus | reverse complement strand
GTGGCTTGTGCTGTGTTGTTTACATTGCTTTATTAGTTGATGACAGCTTTAAATCAAATTTTACATTAAGGTCCAGATTTGGGGTTCCTCTTAAATGTTAAATGGGAAAAAAAAAAACAGGATATAAAACTGAACAGAATGGGAGCTCTCAAACTTTATAAAATACAGTGGTGGGGGAAAGACTAGAAAGAAACAACACTAGTGCAATTCAGAGCAATTTTGTTCTGCTTCTTGATGCTTTCCTGTACCTTCCACATTTTACATAATAAGCACACATTGCCCTTTTTCTTTTTTATATTTTTATATTAATACATGCTCATTGCAGCAATGCATTTTCTTTTATAATCAGGGAAAAAAAGTAAGAGCTAAAAATGAAAAGGTCAGTTTGGGTCCTCTCTCAAGGAATTCACTAGCTTAAAATAATGGTGTAGCTGAAAATATCAACAGCCTCAAGAGAAGCTGAGATGGATTCACAGTTGGGTCAAGGAATGGAAAGGGAATTACTGTTTACAGAACACCCACCTCAGGCCTTATGCAGACGATTTACACACGTCTCATCTCATTTAATCCTCACAATCCCATGAGGCAAATCCTATGATTATTCCCTTCGAACAGATCTGGAAACAGAAGCTCAGAGCAGGGCTCCAGGGTCACACGGCGAGTGAAGACAAGATGGGAACTGAAACTCTTTAGGCTCTACCAAGCTCTTATCACTGCATGGCACTGCCTCTCAGACCAAAACAGCTACAGCACCACTCTACTGAGAGGTCACTGTGGGCTTGTCCAGTCAATGATGGAGATCGAGCCCCCATCTGCCTTTGCTCTCCATCCCTGACCACTCCCCTACTAAAACTCTTTTTCTTTCCTACTCAACCTGTATCGACAACCCATGTCCTGCTGCAATGAATGTCCAGGCCCAGCAGTGAGAGATAAGCCATTCATCAAGCAGGGATCAAGCCCGGTGATGGAAAAGCACCCCACAGAGTACAGCCAAGGAAGGACATCCAGAGAGCTGAGTACCTGCAGCAGAGCCCCAGGCAAGGGAAAAGGAGGCAGATGAGCACTGCTCTGCCCCTCCCAGAGGCCTTCCAGGGCTGGCTCCTCCCATCCCTTGTAGGCATCCAAGGGCTATGCAAGGTCACAGGATAACAATGGATTTCAGTCCACCAGACTCATAAAATGAAAGTAAATGCCAGCTTTCACCAGCACAAACTCTCTGGGCAGTAGGCAGCCCAGCAACAATACCTGGCCAGTGTCTCTCTCCTTCGACAACTGTCAACCACCAGAATCTAACTCCCTACTTCCAGACATGCAGAAACACTCACTCTCACACCCCACAGAGACCGTGTCAGCCTGCCATCCTTGGAGCCTGAGACATTTTTCCAGTTATACAGAGAAATCAAGACCCAGAAAAGGCCCCTGGGTGGAACATTTGTCCCCAGGACAAAGTTGCTTTGAGGAGCTTATAGGTTGAATCACCCATAGCTATGTTTTGTGTGGCTTGTGCT
>NW_012105231.1:730282-731052 GCF_000951045.1 Mandrillus leucophaeus | reverse complement strand
TTCTTCCAAAAACCTGTCTTAGGGTCCTTGAGTAGTGAAACCTGACCCACCCTGCATCTCAAAACCCTCTATGCCTCTAATTCTCATTCCTGCAAAATTCTACCATTCACTGGCTGAAATGTTGTAAGGAGAAGAGAAATAAATGATGAGTTTTATTATACATCAGTTTGTTTCCTACGGGGACTGTCTCCACCTTGAAAGGATGGTGGGTGTGGTCTTGACCTGAAGTCCCTGTGGGTCAGGGACACTCCCAGGGCCTCCTGTTGTTGGGGGTTCTCCAGTGTGTTAGTACAGTGGGCATGTGATATACCCAGTTAGAAGTTTTTCTTTGATGTATGTTTTGCTAGGTGTAGGTAGCATGATTTCAGTGGAACAAGTATTAAGACCTCCTTCCAAGTATTAAGAAGACAACCCACCAACGCATAGTTTTGGAGTGATTTCCATCAAGTTCCAGTTTGGATGATGAGGTGAGTGATGAAGTTCCTGTGGCTTGGCATCTGAGGATCATGACTCAAGGTGGATCTCATCTGAAGCTGTTGACCTGGGGCAACCTCACCTTCTGTCCCGGGTGCCTCCTTCCCCTCCAGCTTCCAGGGCGTGTGGTAGTCTGCCATCCCCATATGCGCATTCCCAGATGCTCACCCTGGGACAGTCCACTCAGCCAAGCCAGTTTTCCTATTCAGGCTACAATCCCCTGAACACCCTTTGTGTGGTGACTGTAGGCACTCTGCTCAGCTCCTGTTCCTCACAGAGCTGGGAGGCAGGCTCAG
>NW_012105231.1:704297-725227 GCF_000951045.1 Mandrillus leucophaeus | reverse complement strand
GGCGCCTGGACGTGAGGAGCCTTCCAAGCGGCCGGCGGGCTCAGACTCCGACCCTGCACGGAGCTTTCTTGCGCGAGCCCGGGCGAAGAGCCCGCTCCTCGCGGCCATAGCGGAACGGGGCTCTCTCCGCCTCCGGTGCCTGCCTCGGGCCGGCCACCACCAAAGCGTTAAGCTGTTGTGGGCTCCTGCCTGAAAGGGACTGGGCTCCATGTGGCACCCCCAAGATTACGAGGAGACAGCTGAGTTTCCTGGAGTCTGGGACCTGGCAGAGCCTCGTTCGGAAGCTGCTCCTCCGGCAAGCCTGGGAACGTCCCCAGGACTCCTGCCGCGCACCAGGTGGTGCTCGAGCTCGAGGGAGGCGGAGAGGCTCCCACCACAGCCCTTGCCCAGAGCTCCCAGAGCGGTGGGCGAGGCAGACACCTAACCAGGTCATCTTTTAAATGTTGGGGGGGACTATGAATGAGCTGTGTATGCTCAGATGCCTGGGCTCTGACCCAGCCTGGGAAGAAGAGTAGGGATGGCTTCCTGGAGGAGGTGACAGTTGTAAAGACTGAGTGGAGGTACCCAAGGAGAAAATAAGGCTTCCAAGCATTGAACGGTGGTTAGCCAAGGCAAAAAGAAAGAAGTATGTGTGTCTGTATGTCTGTCTCTCTCCCATGTGGCCACCCAAAGAGTAATCATTGGTAGATTTCACTTTGGAAAGAAAGATTGGAGAGGATGAGCTGTGCTGAGGGGGCCAGTGGAGGCCCATAGTCCTGTGAGGGAACCCTGAGGGGGCCAGCTCAGCTGGGCAGGGACAGCATGGTGGAGCAGAGAAGCTGGATTGCAGAAGTATCAAGGAATCCCATGGGCCAGCAAGGTGGCTTCCAAGTTAAGGGGGCCAGGGAGCAAGAAGAGAGGAGTGGTCATACTTGCCCATGGGAGTGGCTGAGTGTGCTCCTACACACACACACACACACACACACACACACACACTTCTTCCAAAAACCTGTCTTAGGGTCCTTGAGTAGTGAAACCTGACCCACCCTGCATCTCAAAACCCTCTATGCCTCTAATTCTCATTCCTGCAAAATTCTACCATTCACTGGCTGAAATGTTGTAAGGAGAAGAGAAATAAATGATGAGTTTTATTATACATCAGTTTGTTTCCTACGGGGACTGTCTCCACCTTGAAAGGATGGTGGGTGTGGTCTTGACCTGAAGTCCCTGTGGGTCAGGGACACTCCCAGGGCCTCCTGTTGTTGGGGGTTCTCCAGTGTGTTAGTACAGTGGGCATGTGATATACCCAGTTAGAAGTTTTTCTTTGATGTATGTTTTGCTAGGTGTAGGTAGCATGATTTCAGTGGAACAAGTATTAAGACCTCCTTCCAAGTATTAAGAAGACAACCCACCAACGCATAGTTTTGGAGTGATTTCCATCAAGTTCCAGTTTGGATGATGAGGTGAGTGATGAAGTTCCTGTGGCTTGGCATCTGAGGATCATGACTCAAGGTGGATCTCATCTGAAGCTGTTGACCTGGGGCAACCTCACCTTCTGTCCCGGGTGCCTCCTTCCCCTCCAGCTTCCAGGGCGTGTGGTAGTCTGCCATCCCCATATGCGCATTCCCAGATGCTCACCCTGGGACAGTCCACTCAGCCAAGCCAGTTTTCCTATTCAGGCTACAATCCCCTGAACACCCTTTGTGTGGTGACTGTAGGCACTCTGCTCAGCTCCTGTTCCTCACAGAGCTGGGAGGCAGGCTCAGAGACCACTGGGGACCTGTACAGACTCACCTTGAGGCAAAATGTGTTTAATCCTCTGCCACCTAAAGTTGGAGTTGCCAGGATCCAGGGGCATTGACTGTTATTGGTGGCTTGCTCAGACTCATAAAAGCCCTTAACAATTTATTGCTCCTGGCCCAGCTATCCCTGGCCCAACACCCTTATCCCTGATAGCCTCTGGGGCTGCAAATGCTGTCTCTCCAAAACCAGGGGAAGCAGCTCTACCCAATGAACAAGTTCACCCCTACTGCAATAATCTAGCTGGAGAAGATAGATTAGCAATCTCTGGGTCATATGACAGAAAAACTGAGGCCCAGAGAAAGGCATCAGGTGAGTTGCTGGCAGGCCCAAGGCTCAGTCCTCTTGGTTTGCTCCTCACTACACAAAGGTGTATTCAAAGAAATTAAAACTGAGTCAGTAAATCTTTCTTTTACACAAGCTCAGCCAGCACAGGTGACTGCTTTTTCTAAAGAGTTCTTCAGTTTTACTGATTCTAATTACTTTTCTTTAGCACTTACCACATGCAGGCACTGTGCTCACCGCCTGACATCTTACTGAGGAGATGGTCATCCCATTTTACACACAAGGAAATGGAAGGAGGGTGCAAAAAGATAAACTGGGCTCATCAGGAATCTCAACTGAAACAACACTGGAAGCTAGTAGTTGGCCACAGAAGCTGTAGGTGAAATGTCAAGGCAGAGAGAGGCCTCAGTGGTCTACTTGGAAGCCACAATCATTGTGACTTAAAGCTTTGTCATTCCAGAAATGCAGACCTTTCCTTTCTCCATTGCCTTCTTTCTCACCCCAGCCAAGAGCTGGACTAAGGAAAGGTCAGCTGGAGTCCTGGCCCTCCAAGTGACCTGCCTCCCAAGCACAATCCTGAGGAGCTGCCTGCCTGATGCGGAACCACCAGTGCCCAACCCCTGCAGAAGTGCACCTCCTGAATCATGCGTCTCCAGGGAGGGCCCCAAAACTCTATCTTTCTCAGTCCCTCCTCAGCACAGAGCCCACCAGTGATATGGAAGACGATTCAGCCCAGGCCCTGCTGGCAAAGAAAGGTCAAGTCCAAGCCTGGGGAATTCTCTGCAGGCTTTGGCATGGAACCCAGCTGTCTGTTGTACACAGGGTAGAGGCCAACCCAGGTCTTGAGGTCAAGCCCCCAGGAAAGAGTCTGTAGGCATCTGGGAAGGAGTCTTGCTGCCAGCCTCATCTGTCATTACAGGCTCCAGGGAACCCACTTTCTGCCAAGATCTAAGCTCAGAAAATCTCACTGCTGCCTTCCTCTCTTAACCCACTGGGTTTTTCCTTTTTTTAATTTTTTCCTGAAGACAGGGTCTTGGTCTGTCACCCAAGCCAGGGGACATTGATGTGATCGTGTCTCACTGTAGCCTACACCTCCTGGGCTCAAACAATCCTCCCACCTCAGCCTCCTAAGTAGCTGAGACCACAGGCACATGTTACCAGGCCCAGCTAATGTTTTTCATTTCTTGTAGAGATGGGGTTTCACCATGTTTCCCAGGCTGTCTTGAACTCCTGGACTCAAGCAATCCTCCTGCCTTAGCCTCCCAAAGTGCCAACATTACAGGCATGAGCCACCACTCCAGCTTTGTTTTTTTTTTTTTGTTTGTTTGTTTGTTTTGTTTTGTTTTGTTTTGAGATGGAGTCTCATTCTGTCACCCAGGCTGGAGTGCAGTGGCACGGTCTGGGCTCACTGCAAGTTCCGCCTCCCGGGTTCACGCCTCAGCCTCCCGAGTAGCTGGGACTACAGGCGCCCACCACCATACCTGGCTAATTTTTTGTATTTTTTTTAGTAGAGACGGGGTTTCACCGTGTTAGCCAGGGAAGTCTCAATCTCCTGACCTCGTGATCTGCCCGCCTCGGCCTCCCAAAGTGCCGGGATTACAGGCGTGAGCCACCGCGCCCGGCCTGTTTTTTTTTTTTTTAAACACCCTTGTTTATTGCTTTTTTCATCTGTTCTCCCAGCACTGCTTTGGCTCTTCAGTTGAATGTGAATTGTCTGTCTCTACTTTGTCTTCCTTACTACCCTTTCTTGCCAACCTCTTTCATCTTATTTTTAATGTTTCTCAGCTTGTATTTATTTTATTTGATCTTCTTTTATATTACTGTATTTTTTTAGTTTACTTTTACTCTTGGTAGCCTCATGGGTTTTTACTTTAAATTTCCCAGGCCAGCAATCTTTTGCATTGCTCATTCTATTAATTTGAGACTTCTATTGATTCATTCCTTTGTTTTCCCGAGGTTAGGTAGAGGGAGAATTCCAGCACCAGCTTGCCTCAGCCACCAGGGCAAGACCCACTGTTATGCCCCTTTGCACCCTTCCCATGGCACGGTGCAGACACCCATGGCGGGCAGCCCAGGTGAGGGAGAGCTTCTGCAGGCCAGAGCCGTGCCCCATGGGCCAATGAGGAGAAAGGAAATCACACACTGTGTGTCTGCCCTAGATAGGAAGGCCTCATCTTTCCAGGGCAAGGACCTCTTTACCCCCATTATACAGTCAGGAAACTGGGACTCAGGACTGGGTCTTCAGTCTGCTTAGAATCAACTAGTCCAAAAAGTTACCTGTGTGGAAAATTGCTTCCTTTGCAAAAGCAAGGAACTCCAGAGGTCTCCTTCCTGGACTCAGGCTCTCCAGGCAGGGTGGGTGGCAGGACTGAACAGCAGCTCAGGCTCATCTGGGGCTCTCATACTGACATCCAGGACTCCCTTTGACCCCTTGGAATCCAGCAAGGTTCATCCCTTCCTTAGAACCCTGCAAAAGTCAGATAAGGCAAGCTGGAGTGTGTACAAAGGCATCTGCAAACACCAAGGGAGAGCAAAGGACAAGGCAGGCTCAGGTCCGAGGAACGACCCCCAGGAGCTGTCATCTCAGTCCCAGGCCTCTGGGGGCAGCCTGTGTCTCACCTCCTGCTAAAGCAGAGATTCTCCAAGTATGTGCCCCAAAGCCTGGATCTAAGAGGCTCTTCAGAGGAAGCTCGGGGTTTTTGAGAGCCCCACTCCACGTCCATAGCCAGCCTTGGGCATGGGCGCTTTGAGTCTACCTGTGTGTAGAGAATGGCTTCTGCTGCTGCAGCTCACATGTGTAAAACCACAGCCCTGAAAAGCCTGTCCTAGAGCCCACAGGCTAGCCTAGGCCCTCCCAGGAGACCTGCTGGGCTCCCTGCTTCCCAACCCCAAAGCCTGCCTGGGGTGGCTCCTCTCCTCTCTCCCCAGTGCCTGGGCTCTGCAACTCTGCTGTTTTTGCACTTTGGGGACCACTCTATTCCCCAGTGACTGGAAGGACTAAGTGGCAGGGTCCTGAATCCTGGCCTGTCTGACCCCAGAGCTGAACTCAGGCTCCTGTACCCTCAACAGTAACCGCCTGACTGTCCCAGAACATGAAGTGCCACAGAGGCCCCTGCCCCTCCCACCACTGCCCAGGGCTCCTCCTGCCCCTGTCATCTCCTGCTTTGGGTTCCAGGGCTCCACACAGGTTTAGCTGAGACCTTGAGCTGAGTTAAGGAAGGGAGTGTACATTGCAGGCGAAGGGAACAGCAAGAGGAAAGGTATGGAGGTGGAAGCAAGTAAGGGAAGGCTGTGGGGAGAGCAGCAAGGTGGGAAGAAGGAGGCAGCAGAGGGACCAGCATAGAAGTTGACAGAATGGTCCTGGTGAGAGATGCTAAAGCCAGACATGCTCCTTCCCAAACACATCTCTACAGAGTGGGCCTGGGGTGGCATCATGGCAGCCAGAGGCCTGTCAACCATCGTGTCTTCAGTGGACATCCTGGGCAAGAGAATCACCAATCCACAAAAGGGAACTTAAACAGTGGAGTGAGAGGTCTTTGTCCCCCTGGCTACCAGGGAACTCATGGGAGACTGTCCCACCCTGGTTCTACACACAATGCTCTATGCCAGTCATATGTCCTCTGCCCTCCCCAGGAATGAGGCTGCAAGTGTCCACACATAGAGTGGGGCCTTGTTGCTCACCAGACACCCCCTGCTCCTTGTTTAAGATGAGGTACCTAAATGTCAGCCTGCACGGCAGGCCAGGAGCTGCACAGATATTTTGTTCAATGGATGTGAGAGGTCCACCCCACCACACCCCTCCTCACCCCATCCTCCTAAGTTGGGTGCAGCACAGGGGCTCCCACCAGCCCATAGCCTTTCAGAGCCAAGTCCCGACTCTCCCAAGGGAGCAGGGATAGGGGGAGCTGCATCCACCTGAAGCCCTTGCTCATCCAACAGAAAGCCCCTTCCCCAGACCCAGCCCTCCAGCTAAATGCAGCCCCTAATGGATCTGAGCACCCTACATATGGACACACCCATTTCCAAGAGCGGGTTATCTGGCCTGTAAACCTCTTCTTCCATCTGGCAATGAAGTGAAATTGTGATTGATTTTTCCTATCTGGGCACCATAGTGCATTTAGCACCCTGTAAACCTAAAGGGGGGAAGTACTACCTCCCAGGAGGCTTCTGGAGACTTGGTTTGGAGCAAGGGCTGCCTGGTACTCCTTCAGATGAGGCAGGAACATGGCAAAGGCTCTGAATCCACTGCCAATATGCTAGGCAACCTTGGGCAAAGTCCCTGACTTGCCAGAGATCTGTCTGGAAAATAGACAGGGACCCAGAGATGTCTTTTGTTTGGGGGGTTTTGGCTTTTTTTGTTTGTTTGTTTGTTTGAGACAGTCTTGCTCTGTTGCCCAGGCTGGAGTACAGTGGCATGATCTCGGCTCACTACAACCTCCACCTCCCACGTTCAAGTGATTCTCCTGCCTCAGCCTCCCAAGTAGCTGGGACTGCAGGCATGTGTCACCACGCCTGGCTAATTTTTGTATTTTTAGTAGAAAGGGGGGTTTCACCAGGTTGACCACGTGGTCTCAAACTCCTGACCTCAAGTGATCCGACTGCCTCAGCCTCCCAAAGTGCTGGGAAATTACAGGCCTGAGCCACTAAGCCTGGTGGGAGCTTTGATATGAGGGAACAGAAAAGGGAGTGGGAGGAAGCAGAAGCTCCCAGGGGAGGCTCCCAGGGAAGGAGCCTGCATGTGCTTAACCCTTGCCAAGCGCAAGGCCTGTGCACCACAGCAGCACACACACCTCACTGTGGGGACAGGCAGTGGAAGGAGAAGGAGATGGAAACAGGAAAAAGGGTCTGCAGATCAGAGGCCGTCGGCAGGCCTGCCACCCAGGTCCTCTCACTGTCTCCAGGACCAGGGCAGATCAACCAACAAGAGAAAGCGAGGGAGAAGCAGCCTCAGCAGTCAGAGGGGAGGGGCAGGGCAGGGCTCAACCACTGAGGGACACTCACTGTTGCCTGCCGAGCACCTGCTCACGGCCTGTTGGTGACTGACTCAAGACTTTGTGAGACTGGGACTCTTATCCCCACTCGACGGATGAGATCATCAAGGCTCAGAGCAGTAAAGTCACCAGACAGTTAATGAAAAATAGCCCCCAACAGATGTCCACATTCTAATCCCCAGAATTTGTAAATGTGACCTTATTTGGAGAGAGCGTTTGCAGATTTGATTAAGTCAAGCATCTGCAAATGAGGAGATGGTCCTGGATTGTCCAAGTGGGCCCTAAATGCCATCATGAATGTCCATCTAAGAAAGAGTCAGAGAAGGATGACACAGAGGAGACCATGTGATCACAGAGGCAGGGATTGGAGGGGCGCGGCCCCCTGCCAAGGAATGCGGGCAGCCACCAGAAGCTGAAATTTCATACGGCAGCCACAGGAAATGAACACAATGCAGAGGCCAGGACACAGACCGAGATTAGCCTGACATGGCCCACCAGCCCTGCGCATGGCGACAAACCCCAGCTCCTTTGGGGGGAAAGCCCCAGGGCCAGTCAGTCCAGCCCAGCATGAGCCCAGGCTGTACACACTCACCCCAGCAGCCACAAAGCCTTCCTGGAGACCAGCAAACAGAGAGAGTTAGGGCAGCCAGCAAGGCGGCCAGTAGACAGGTACGGCCCTCCCAGGGACAGCCACAGTCCTGCACTCCACCGTGTCCTCTGAAGACTGCACCAGTCTTCAGGGGCACACAGGACTCAGGGGGATGGAAATTAGTGGGAGAGACCTCCAGGACCGCAGCACCCATAGCAGCTGTGTCTGAGCCCAACTGCAACTGCCTGCCCTCTGCCCTCCATTCCCACATAGCAATCCACCCCAACCTTGTTTCTTAAAACGCAAAAAGTCCTTCACTTCTTATACACAGAAGCTAGTTTTAATGTCTTGTTTGATTTACAAAATGCCAGAAAATGTGAAGAAGAAAATGATGATAACCCATGACACTACCTCCATGTTCTTCCCAAGTGGTCCATTCTGACCAATGAGACCTTGACTGAAGCTCTGTTCACATAAAATAAAAGGCAGAGCCTCTGGAGGAGAAAGACTTTGTTCCTCTGCCTTCCCCCTTCTTCCTGCCTGGAAGGTAGACAGGAGACCCGGAGGAAAGCCTACCGTCCTGTGACCTTGAGAAGCCAAGCAGGTCATGCACAGCCTGCGTTCCAGGAGGGCAGAGTGGAGCTGCTTTATCAGCCCAGGACACAGGAGCCAATCAGACCCTGGTCTTTATAAGCTTCTGCAGTGAAGTTCTCAGTTACTCGTAACTTAACACAAATCCTACCTGGTACCACCAACCAGAAATAACCGCCGTTGACATTCTGATGCTCTTCTTCCCATCCTTTTTTCTATTCAAGTATAATTTTGAAAGAGAAACAGACAAAAGTATTACTACCTGAAATTATTTTTCACTTCTTTCTTGCCTGTCTTCGCCTATAGAAGGAAAGCCCAGTAAGGAGGGCGATAGTATTTATCTTACTTACAGTTGTATTCTCAGTGCCTAAAAGAATACCTCGCATGTCTCACAGATATTCAATAAATGTTAAATCAATTAATTAGTGAATGAATGAACATTTTAATGTGAGCATTTAACTCTGCTATGAAATTCTCTTCCAAAAATGTGATTTTTTTAATGGCTGATTACAGTTCTATTCCATGGAGCTATCATACATTATTCAATCATTCATTTCCTGTTGAACATTCTCCCCAATTTTTACCATTATAAACAGTGCTTCGGTAAAAATACTTATACATGCATTTTCAACTTTTATGCAATTATTTTCTTAGTAGAAAAAATACCTAGCAGTGGAATTGCTGGGTCAAAGGTTATGCATCATTTAAGTCTCTAATACATCGTTCCAAAATTGCCCTCCAAAGCTGTTTTTAAAACCAATCTACATTTCCATGGGCAGTTCATGAAAGTGTCTGCTTCTCTGCACCTTCACCAACACTAAACATTATTCTTTGTTTCATTCTTGATAAATGAAAAATTGTATCTCTAAGTTGTTTTAGGGTGCACTTCCCACTCACTGGGAACACTGACTGTTCTTTCCCCAGTGTGTGGCTCTTTGTGGGGTCACCTGAGGGTAGCGGCCTGCATCTGCCATCATCTGTTGAAGGTCTGTGACCACAGAAGGGAGGGTCCCCTTGGCCTATGGGCCAGTGGTCAAGCCTCTCCAGGAAATGTGGGGGAGAGTAGCCAAAGGCTAGACCTCTGGAGTCCACGAGATTTCCAGACTAGTATCATCTGGAATCACGGAGCTGACTTTCCTTCACAGGAGGCCGGGCCATCCCCGTGATCCCCTGCCAAGGGTCATGGTGGGCAGGACAGACACAAGTCCTAATGTGGACCCAGAGTCTGGTGGTGGGGGGTGAAGGGTAGGCCCAGGCGAGGACCAGACGTTTTTGGGGACTGGCAGGGAAGGGAAGCTGATGCCAGGCCCTGACACCTGGAAGGCTGTTACGGACTCTGAGATACCCGAGGGGGTTGAATAAGGAGGAAGGGGGAGCCATTCCAGGAAGCAGGCTGAGCATAAGAAAAGGCCCAGAGCAGATTCAAACATGGGGTGGGCTCAAGCCCAGATCAGGACCACACGGCGCGCACATCCTCTCCGCCACACTCCCTCCCCAGAGGCCACGCGCGCCTGCAATACCGCTCAGGCCCAGCCTGTCCGCGACCTAATGAAGGCCGAGGTGGGGGTTGTCCAAACATCCCCCGACCCTCACACTCTGTGCCTGGCCTGGGCCGCGCCCTGAGCCACCGCGCAATTGCCCACATTTCACAGATGGGGGGATTGTGCACGGAACAAAGACGGTCAAGGGCCTCCAGGCCCCACAAGAGGCCGAGAAAGAGCCACACACGCCGGGGACTCGAGGGCTGCAGAGCCTCGTGGAAGAGGCGGTGGGGCGCCCTGCCCCAAGAGACCCCGGGCTGAACAGAGACAGCGGTCTCCAGCCCCCATGCCAGCCCTACACAGGCTACCCCGCCGATGCCGCAGGTGACAGCACGAGGCACGCAGCGAGGGCACGGGCCCACGCGAGGAGCGGTTCCCAAGCCCGACCGCCGGCGCCGCCCAGGAGCAGTCGCAGTGCAATGCTGCCCCCTGCCGGCAACTGCGGGAACGGGCCCCAGGCGCTGCCTTGCGAGCCGCCCCAGGAGGCAGGACCTGTCCCAAGGATAACGGCACCTCCCCGTGGTCCGGGAGGCCTGCAGGCTGCTGGGCGGTGGGAAGCCTAACAAGGCCTGGTCTCAGTGAAAATGACAGCAATAACCCACATTTACATTGCGTTTACTACGAGGCAGGCACTATGTCAACGCTTTGCATACATTAACTCATGTAATCCTCACCCAATCCTTCATAAGGGAGGCGCTTTTATTATTCCCATTTTATAGAGCAGTAAATGGAGGCACAAGAGAGTTGTGTAATATGCCCAGGTGGTATGTGGCAAAATAGGATTTGAACCCAGGCATTCTGGCTCCCCAGCCCACGTCTTTGAACTATCTGCCAGTCAGAAAAGCCAGTGGGGGATCCACCTTTATACAGCCCAGCACCTATGTGTAAATTCCTGCGGATTTCTAGAGGCCAAACCCCATGGTCAGCCCCTGCTGCAAATAGCAGGCAGGTGTCCTAAAGCGTGGATCATTAACCATTCTCCGTCTGGACCACATATGGAGGAACTAGGGCCCTGGATTTCCCAGGGGTCTGTTAGAGACTGCCTGAGCCTTCCCTGAGAGCCTTAAAAGGCCAGGATCCACAGGAGACTGAGGCAGGAGAATGGCGTGAACCCGGGAGGCAGAGCTTGCAGTGAGCCGAGACTGCGCCACTGCACTCCAGCCTGGGCGACAGAGCGAGACTCCATCTCAAAAAAAAAAAAAAAAAAACATCTCAAAAAAAAAAAAAGGCCAGGATCCAAAGAGGTGATCCCGGTGTCCTCCTCCTTAGGCCATCCAAGATCCAGAGCAGAAAGAGGGCCTGGGTGAGCTCAGCTTTTGCGAAGAGCCCCCTGTGTGTAGTGTCCGTCCTGGCAGCCCCAAGTTCTTGCCGCTTCCCCCTCACCCTGATTCCTGCCAAAGTTTCAGGCTCAACTCTGTCAAAACCGTAAGTCAAACTGTGACAGTCCTACTTAAAGCTCTTTACTACAACTCAACAACAAGACCCAACCTGATTAAAAATCAGGCAAAGGACATGAATAGCCATATCTCCAAAGAAGAGATATAAATGACCAATAAGCACATGAAAAGATGCTCAACATCACTAGTTATTAGGGAAATGCAATAAAAACCACAATGAGATACCACCTCACATCCATTACACACTAATCGCAATCAATCAATAAATCACAAGCAAGGATGTGAAGAAATCGGAACCCTTGTGAACTATTCGTGGGAACATAAGAGGGTGCAGCTGCTATGGAAAACAGTAGACCATTTCTCAAAAAATTAAAAATAGAACTACCATGTGATTTCCAACTTAACCGAAAGGGTCAGAATCTCACTTAAAGAGTTTATTAAGTGCAAAGTTCAAGGGCAAGTGGCCCAGGAAGCAAAGATTCCAAAGGATGGAAGTCAGTGTACATCCAAAGTGTAGAAGTTTAGGATCGTGCATACAGACAAAGTTTAGGGAAGCTTAACAGAACATTTAACATCTTTTATGTAAGGCTTAATACATAGTTACAATGATTTGATTTGTCAAGATGGTCTTTTTCTTCCAGGAAAGGTATACTTAACATTCCACACTGAAGATATAACTGTCGTGGGGTCTTGGCTGCTATCTGGTCTAAGTTAGGTACAGGACAATAAAAAAGGCAGTTAATCTATAACAAAGATCAGTGATTGGAAGGGGGGAGTTATGGTCTCTGGTCTCCATTAGTCATTTACAGAACAAGAGCAATGAGTAAGAGAGTTAATCTATAATCTTTTTCTTTTCTTTTTTTTTTTTTTTTTTGAGACTGAGTCTCACTTTGTCACCAGACTGGAGTGCAGTGGTATGATCTCGGCTCACTGCAACCTCTGCCTCCTGGGTTCAAGAAATTCTCTTGTCTCAGCCTCCCAAGTAGCTGGGATTACAGGCACCTGCCACCACACCCAGCTAATTTTTGGATTTTTAGTAAAGATGGGGTTTCACTATGTTGGCCAGGCTGGTCTCGAACTCCTGAACTCAAGTGATCCACCCACCTCGGCCTTTCAAAGTGCTGGGATTACAGGTGTGCTCCGCCACACCCGGCCTTAATCTATAATCTAAGAAGCAGAATTGCAAACATGCTACATGAATGAGCCTTTCCCCTTGGTATAATAAATTTAGAGGATCCTGAAATTTTTTTTCCTTTTACATGATCCAGCAATTCCACTATGGGTATATATCCAAAAGAATTGAAGACAGGTCCTCAAAGAGATATTTGTACACCACTATTTATAGCAATGTTATTCATAATAGCTAAAGGGTGGAAGAAACCCAGGTGTTCATCAACAAATGATGGATAAACAAACTGTGGTCCATCCATGCAATGGAATATTATCCATCCTTAAAAAGGAAGGATATTTTGACACATGTTCCAACATAGATGAATCTTGAGGACATTATGCTAAATGCAATAAGCCCATCACAAAACGAAAAATACTGGCCCGGCTCGGTGGCTCATGCCTGTATCCCAGCACTTTGGGAGGCCAAGGCAAGTGGATTGTCTGAGCTCAGGAGTTTGAGACCAACCTGGGCAACATGGCAAAACCCTGTCTCAACCAAAAACTACAAAAAATTAGCCAAGCGTGGTTACACACACCTGTGGTCCCAGCTTCTTGGGAGGTTGAGACAGGAGGATGGCTTAAGTCTGGAAGGCAGAGGTTGCAGTGAACCAGGATCGTACCACTGCACCCCAACCCGGGTAACAGAGTGAGCCATCATCTAAAAAGAAGAAAAGACAAGACAAATACTGTATGATTCACTCACAGGAGGTACCTAGAGTAGTCAAATTCATAGAGACAGAAAGTAGAATGGTGGTTGCCAGGGTCCGAGGGGAGATGAGAATGGGGAGTTGTTTAATGGGGACAGAGTTTCAGTTTGGGAAGATGAAAAAGTTCTGGAGATGGATGGTGGTGAGGGTTGCACAACAATGTGAATGTACCTAATGCCACTGAACTGTACACTTAAAAATGGTTAAGACAGTAAATGCTATATTATGTGTATTTTATCACAATTAAAAATAAAAATAATGTAAAATCAAACAAACCCTTTGCTGGGCCCTCTGTCTGCAGAACAATGGTCGAGTTCCACAGCATTGATGCTGTAGTGAATTTCTGCAGGATTGGCCCCAGGCAATGCCCCCTACCCTGGGAGCTGTGCCATCAAAACAACACAGGGCTGTAGCAGGAATGACCAAGGTCATAGAAGACCCAGGCCCTGACTATGTCTGATTGGTCTGAAGATGGTCACCTACTCCAAACTAGCCAATCAGCACCCTCCTCAGAATGCTTTAACTAGAATAAAGAGAATCTGGCCCTCTAGGTGGTGGGAATGTAAGATGTGAAGTCAGGCTAGGTGGGCAGACATGATCCCTGATGGGTAAAAGGACCCAGAGAAGCAGGGGCAAGAGGTGGTGGCTGTTCCCCTGCCCTCCCTACCTTTGCAGTGTGAGTTTCTGCCATGTGTTATGGTCACTGGCAACCAAAAGATTACTGGCTAGAACAGAAGCCCTCCAAAGGGCTCCCAACCCCCCAGTGTGAAACAATTCGGTAACACTAATGAGCCACACTGTTTCCCACCTCCCAGCCCCTGCTGTTCCCTCTCCTAGGAATGCCTTCTTTCGTGGATGGTCCACTAAAAATGTATGCGGCTTTTAAGATGAGGTTGAAGCTCCATGAACCAGGAAGCCTTTATTACCTATACCCCCAACCCCATGTGAAAGTGACCCATCTTTGGGCCACCTGTGGCTGCAGCATCCACCATCATATATGTCTGTTCTCACACCTGCCTCCCGTTCTAGCTGGAAGAGTCTCAAAAGCTGAGACTCATCTTGTGTTCCCACTACCCAGGAAAGGGTCTAGCACCTAATGGGTTCTCAATCAATGCTTACTGAATGAAGATGGAGAGGCAAATTAAATATCAACCCTCTTTTACAGGGCACACAGCTGAGGCTCAATGACGTGGCATCCCAGGTCAATCCCCTATAAGCTGCAGGCATCCCCTTATCTGATCCCACCTCCCAGCCCTCCCCAACTGCTGAAACCCATCCACATGCCTTTGGAACTCCTGGTCAATAGGAAATTCACACCTGGGTTCATCATAGTGAGACAGCAGAAAACCGAAGATACAGAGAAAAATTGTAAAAGCAGCTAGAGAAGAAAAAACAGATGTCTTAAACTGACATCTAACTTCTCAACAACAGTACACACATAACAAGGCGGAAGATAGTGGAGTGGTAGCTTCAATGAGCTGAAAGAACATTTCTACCCTAGAACTCCACACTAAGGAAAAAAATGTCTTTCCAGAATTAGGATGAAATAAAGATTTTTTCAGGCAAACAAAAACTCTGAGAGTTCAATTAGAAGCAGACGTTCACTAAAGGAAATGCTCAAGGAGCTATTTCAGGCAGAAGGAAAGTGATCCCAGATGGAAGGACCTATGTACAGGAAAGAGTGAAAAGCAATGAGCGTTTAAATGCATGGGTGAATATAAATGAACACTGTCTAGAACAGTGATGCGTACGGCATACAAAAAAATAAGAACTAAAATATAAGACAATACATGGATTGCCTGGGGAATATAGCAAAAGTATTCATTAACTGTAAACTTTGGTAAATTAAGTATGCAGATTTTAATTTTGAAGGAAAGCACATACACACAAAAGGAGACAATAACTTCTGATGGAAAATGTATGACAAAGTACAGCGAAGTCCAAGAAAATACAGTTGAGCCCAAGAAAGCAAGAAAAAGAAACAGAACAGAAAGGCAAATAGCCCAAAATAAAGTGATATTTTAAAAACAGAAATACATTGATAAGTATATTAAATGTAAGAGGAATGAATGCTTTAGTCAAATGGCAAATATTAGTAAATTGGATTTTCTGTGAAAATCTAGATGTGACAAAAGTCACATTTAGGATATAAAAAATAAAGAAATATTGAGAATAAAAGGAATAAGTATAATGTGCCATGTGAGCATTAACCAAAAAAGAGCTACTGTGGCTATAGTAATGCCAGACAAAATAGATTTTAGAGCAAAAAGTATTATTAGAGATAAAGAGGATTATTATGTGATGATAAAATATTCTATTTACAAGGGAGACATAAAAATGTTCTATTTGTATGCACTTAACCACATAGTCGCAAAATATATAAAGCCCAAAATTATATGTCTACAAGAAGAAAGCAAATCCAACATCATAGTGAGAGAATTTAGCACAAGTCTACCAGTATAGACAAGAAAAGCAGTAAAAAGCCATCACAATTCAGGGAAGAAATAAACCATCTATACAATATTATTAACATATTTGATCTAGTGGACACATACAGAATACTGCACTCAACAAGAGCAGATTACAGTTTCTTTTCAAGCATACACGAACATTTAAAAAAAGATAATGTTTAGGCCAGGCACGGTGGCTCATGCTTTTAATCCCAGCACTTTAGGAGGCCTAGATGGGCGGATTACCTGAGGTCAGAAGTTCAAGACTAGCCCGGCCAATATGGTGAAACCCCATCTCTACTAAAAGTACAAAAATTAGCCCACCATGGTGGTGTGTGCCTGTAATCTCAGTTACTTAGGAGGCTGAAGCAAGAAAATCACTTGAATCCAGGAGGCGGAGGTTGCAGTGAGCCAAGATCACACCACTGCACTCCAGCCTGGGCGAAAGAGCAAGACTCTATCTCAAAAAAAAAGATAATGTTTGATTGAAATAGTATTAAACATGATTTTTTTTTTTTTTTTTTTTTGGTGAGACGGAGATTTACTCTTGTTGCCCAGGCTGGAGTACAATGGTGCGATCTCAGCTCACCACATCCTCTGCCTCCCAGGTTCAAGTGATTCTCCTGCCTCAGCCTCCCAATAGCTGGGATTACAGGCATGTGCCACCACGCCCAGCTAATTTTCTGTTTTTAGTAGAGACGGGGTTTCACCGTGTTGCCCAGGCTGATCTCGAACTCCTGATGTCAGGTGATTCACCTGCCTCGGCCTCCCAAAGTGCTGGGATTACAGGCGTGAGCTGCTGCGCCCAGCCATTAAACATGATTTCTGACAACAATGTAATCAACTTGGTAGTTAATATTAAAAATAAAACTGAGAAATACATTCCTAAACAATTCAGCATACAAAAAGAAAATGATAAATGAAAATTAGAAAATATTTACAACAGAAGAATAACAAAAATGTCACATATCAAAACTTGTGCTTCTCTTTAAGTAGCCTTTTATGTACTTGGAAGATTTATAGTCTTGAAGGAAGTCAGAAAATTAATGAAAAAGTGTCCATTTCAGACATTAGAAAAAGAAATGTAAAATAACCCAAAAAGGTAGAACAAAAAAGTTGAGAGTCTAAATTAATAAAATATGAAACAAACATAATACATGCAAAAGAGAAATCAAAATAAAATTTAAAAGTCAAAAGTCATTTCTTTGAAACTATTAACAAAGTTAAAAAAATCCTGGCAAGACTGATCAAAATGGAAGAGAGAAAAAAAGAGAGAGAATGAAAATAACTAAGCAAGAGTAAGAAAAAGAGAAGTTAACCAAGGATCCTACAGACATCAAAAAATAAGAAAATAGTATGAACATATATTTGAAAATTCAAATGTAATGGATAAATTTCTCTCTAAAATATAATTTACCAAAAGTTATACCAGAGGAAATGGATAACTTGGGCAGTCTTACAATTATTAAAGAAATGTAAATCCTTGAATTCCAGATGGCTTCATTGGTGAATTCTACCAAACATTGGAAGAAAGGAAGAAACAATGTCACTGTTACACAGACTTTTCCATAGATCAGAAAAAGAGGAACTAGGCTGGGCGCAGTGGCTCACACCTCTAATCCCAGCACTTTGGGAGGCCGAGGTGGGCAGATCACCTGAGGTGGGGAGTTTGAGACCGGCCCACCGGTCTCTTCAAACATGGAGAAACCCCATCTCTACTAAAAATACAAAATTAGCTGGGTGTGATGGCACATGCCTGTAATCCCAGCTACTCAGGAGACTGAGGCAGGAAAATCACTTGAACTGGGAGGCGAAGGTTGTACTGAGCCGAGATCGAGCCATTGCGCTCCAGCCTGGGCAACAAGAGTGAAACTCCGTCTCAAAAAAAAAAAAAGAAAAGAAAAGAAAAAGAGGAACCATCCCAACTTCTTTATGATGCCAGCAGAGCCTTAATATTAAAACCTGACAAAGACATTAGAGAAATGAAAATCACAAACCACTCACTTTCATGAAAGTAAATGCAAAAATTCTAAATCAAACATTAGCCAACCAAATCAAAAGATATATAAATAAAATATAAAGATATTATAAATATATAATCCATCATGACCAAATTTTATGTATTCTAGTAATGAAAATTGGCTTAAATTTTTAAAAATCAATGATATTCACCACATCGTAATGGATTGAAGGAGGAAAAATATATGAAAACCTGTGGATTCTATGGAACAAAAAAAGGTGCAGTGAGAAGTTTTAAGAACACCTACATAGATGAAGGGATACACTACGAATACATATTGGAAGAACAAATATGATACAGATGTCAGTTTAAATCAAAAATTCAAAAGATGTTTTGTGGAACTTGTAAAGTGAGTCTAAAATGTATTAAGAAGTATAAAAAAAAACAGGATAGCCAAGACACTTTTAAGGAAAAGCAAGATGGGAGAACTTATTCTGCTAGATGTCAAGACCTATTACAAATAGAAATTCAGACAGTGTGGTATTGACTCAAAGATAGAAGATTAGAATGGAACAGAATAGAGAGCCCAGAAAGGACTCTTGCATACACAAACATTTGCTCTCTGGCCAAAGTGGCGCTGCAGAGCAGACAGGAAAGGACATTCTTCTTAATAAATGACACTTAGATATCCATATGAGGAAAAAATTAAATTGGATCCCTACTTCACACCATACACTAAAGTAAATTCCAGGTTGATTAATGACCTAAATAGAAAGACAAAGACAGAAATCTTCAGATGATTAGAAAGTTAGACAGCTCTTATGACCTTGAGGGAGGGGAAAACTTAAACAAGACTTATAAAGCATTAGCCACAAAGCGGGGAAAAGCTATAAAGAGAGTAAAAACAAAGCCATAATGGGATAAGGTATAAATAAAAAATAATTCTCCAAAATAAATAATTATAAATAGAGGGTATATATAAAGAACTACAAATCAATATGAAAAAAAAGTTACAATCAAGGGAGATGAAAGTTGACTATAAATTCTTTGCTGTTCCTCTCATTGAAAGGTAGAATCCGATTCCCCTTTCCTTGAACCTGGGCTGGCCTTAGTGACTTGCTTGACTGAAAAAACACATCTGGGACATTCAACACTACGTCAGAAGAAGCCCTGCACTTCTACCCAATGCTTGCAATGCTTGTTCTGGGGTACACCTGAGACTGGCCCGCTATGAAGAAGCCATTCTCCAGCTAGCCCCACCCCCAGCCATTGAGTCATCACAGCTGAGGACAAGTCCTGCTCAAGTTGAAGACCCATGAGCAAAAGAAATTAGTGCTGCTGGCAGGGCGCGGTGGCTCAAGCCTGTAATCCCAGCACTTTGGGAGGCCGAGATGGGCGGATCATGAGGTCAGGAGATCGAGACCATCCTGGCTAACACGGTGAAACCCCGTCTCTACTTAAAAAAAAATACAAAAAAACTAGCCGGGCGAGGTGGTGGGCGCCTGTCCTCCCAGCTACTCAGGAGGCTGAGGCAGGAGAATGGTGTGAACCCGGGAGGCGGAGCTTGCAGTGAGGTGAGATCTGGCCACTGCACTCCAGCCTGGGCGACAGAGTGAGACTCCGTCTCAAAAAAAAAAAAAAAGAAAAGAAATTAGTGCTGCTTTTTCCGGTCACAAATTTTGGGGTGGTTGGTTATGTAGTAGTACATAACCAGAATAACAACCTAATAGAAAAATAGACAAAACGCTTGAACAGGTACTTTTTCAAATGAAAAAATTCATTTGTGATTAGAGAAATGCAAATTAAAACTAGAATGAGATGCCATTACACATCCATCAAAATATAAGAGTGTAAAATTATGTGTCCCCTTTGGAAAGAGTTTGGCATCACCTATTCAAGCTGCAGATACACATGCCCTCTGACCCAGCATTTCCACTCTACCCCCTGGAGACTCCTGCACAAGGACACATGTGACAGACCTACGAACACTCACAGCAGCACTGTTTGTGAAAGGCAGAATCTGCAAACCACCCAAACTTCCATCTTAGTGGAATAAGTAAATAGATCACTGCAATATGTTTCTACAATGGACCCCTATGCAGCCATGAAAATGAACAAGCTAAAACTATAGAAAACATGAATGCTATTCACAAACATGACATTGAATAAAAGGCAAAACCAAATCAAAACAAAAAACAACCATATTTAGTGGCCTTCTATTCAAATGAAGCTAAATAACAACCAAAACAAATTTAGGAATGTACTGAGATAGTAAAAACAGGAATGTACTACTTTTTAAATATTATCACCGTTGGCTGGGCATAGTGGCTTACACCTGTAATCCCAGCACTTTCAGCGGCCAAGGTGGAAGGATCACTTGAGGCCAGGAGTTTGAGACCAGCCTGGGCAATATGGCAAAACCCCATCTCTACTAAAAATGTTAATACAAAAAAGTAGCCAGACACGGTGGCACACACCTGTAATCCCAGCTACTTGGGAGGCTGACACAAGAGAATCACTTGAACCCAGGAGGCACAGGTTGCAGAGCCAAGATGTTGCTACTACACTTCTACTAAACAGAGTGAGACTCTGTTTCAAAAATAAAAATAAAATACTATCAGCATAGCCAGAATGGTGGTTATATCTAGAGCAGAAGGAAAGGATTATGATTGTGGAGGAGCACTGGGAAGATGGGTGAGGTGTTAATACCCTTAATTTTTTTAACCTGGGTGATGGTTACATAGTACCTACTTCATTCACAAAATGGCATATTTGTGTTTTATGCACTTTTCAGAAAATATTGTTAGCGTAAGGGGAAAAAGGAGAACTTCCACAAGCTCCACCTAGCTGCATCGACGTGCACATAATTTGTACCCTCCTGCCCGTTGCTGTGGTTGAAGCACCTCCTGACAGTCAGCGCTAGGCCTTGCTCTGCCAGGCCTCCCTCTCCTGCATCAACCCACCTGCCTCTGCAGGACCTGCACTCACATCTCCCTCCAGATGCTCCCCATCTTCCCTTCAAAGTTCACACTGTGGGAAGGCTTGTCTAGACTCACTGTCTCCAGCTGTTCTCTTCTCCTTTTCTCTTGAACTCACTCCAATCAAGCTTTCCCCCCACCATTCACCCACGCTGCTCTATCAGCCTCACTAATGACCTCATGGTGTTACATCTAATGGTCGCCTCTTAGTCCTCCTCTTGAACTGTCATCGGCATTTGGGACAGCTGAGCAGCCCTCCTCTTAAACACTATCTTCACTTGGTTTTAAGGGCCTCCTCCCACCCTCCTGGTTTTTCTCCAGCCTTCCTGACTGCTCCAGCTCAATCTCCTCCACTCTCCTTCTCCTATCTCCCCTACCCACCTTTTCTCGGTCAGTCCCTGGATGATCTCATCCAGTTCCAATGCTTTAAAATGCCATATCTACGTTATGACTCCCAAATCTTGATTTCTAGCCCACCACCCCCAACTCTCT
>NW_012105231.1:700574-703517 GCF_000951045.1 Mandrillus leucophaeus | reverse complement strand
GGTGGGAGTAGGGGAGAAGGCTGCGACCTGGGAAGTGTCATCAGTGAGGTTGGCCACAGCACTGGAGCCCACCTCCCCCAATATCTGGCCAACTCCGGGCCCAGCCAGGCAGCTCTTCCTCCTGGAACTCTTTCCATACACTCCTAGAAGAGCTTGGTTCTCCTTCCTGGCTGTGCTCTGTGACCTGAGCCTACCTCAGGTAAAGCCCGCTGAAACCTGACCCCTAAATCACCCCTGGGTGCCAGTGCCATCCTGAGCCCAGGTCAGACATGGCCAGGCAGGGCTGGGATGTACACATGAATCATGCTTAGGAAGTCATGTCTGCATGTCTCAGGAAGTCTGTCGACCTGAATGAGTGAAAGCAGCAAGAACTAATTTAGAGTTATTGAAAGAGGAAGGTCAAGTCCTGCCCCCACCTGCCTCTGCTGGTCTCCTCCCTCTGAGTCCTGGGCCCTGTACTGTCACCCTATCCTGGCGGACTGAAGCTGGGGAAAGTGTGCAAGTGACATGTGGTCAGCAAGCATGGCCCCATCCAACACTAAGATGTAGGGCCAGGAAGGTGGACCGAACTATTAGGGGGAAGGGAGAAATCTGCCGCCGGGAGGCGACAGAGCCAGCTGGGCGCACCTGAGTGCTGGCGGCTGCGCAGCCGCGGGGCCTGGGCCTGAGGTCCTCTCCCACCCCGGCCTCGCGTCCCTTACTGGTCTGACCCACCACTGCGCCCACTGGGCTGACAGCGCCCGAGACCCGCGGCGAGGCGTCAGGGAGGAGTTGCGGGCTCAGGGTGGAGGAACCCTGGGGGCAAGCTGAAGAATGGGTTAATATCCAGGCAAAGAGCGAGGAGGTGGCTAGGCCTGGGGCGTCTGAAGCTGGGGCAGGGGGCGTTCCTTGGAGGCGCAGACAGAAGACCGGTGTGGCTGGGCTCGCCAGGCGGGCTGCTGGGAGGAGGAGGGGCTTGAGGCCCCAATGAGGATTTGGGCTTTTCCTCAAAGGGCCACTGATACTTTTGTTTGTCCCCAGAGAAACAGGATCAAATTTGTCTTGTAAACACGTCTCACTTGGATAGGAGGGAGAGGGAAATGGAAGTGAAAAGCGTGAATCAGGAATAGGGCCAGAGCCAGCCGGGACCAGGGAGTGGAGGCAGATGTAGAGAGGGATAGATTTTGGAGTTAGAATCGATGGGACCTGGGGATGAGTTAACTGCACGTGGGAGTGATAATAAAAATAAAAAAAGAAAGAAAAGAAAAGAAAAAAAAAGAGCAGCCTACACAGACCCCAGGGTTCTGGCTTAAGCAGCTGCGGAGAGGAGCTGCCACTTCAGGAAGGGGGAGAGGTCGTTCCAGAAGGCAGTTTGGGGCCACTAAACCTTTGACACTCGTGAGATTAGAGCAAATCTGTTCCAATACTTAAATCACTGGGAGAAACCGCTTACCAGGGAATTTCCAGTGAAGTTGCTGGTAGAAGGTCTTACTCCAGATCACAAAAAATGCTGCCATGCCTGGTGGGGCTGGACTCTGCCTATGCTGAGTTTGGGCCTGGATAAATGTTGCAGCCAGCCTTGATCCTGGGGAGAGGTATTTAAGGAATGGAACATAAAGGCAGCAGCAGATTGTCATGTGTATGTGGCGATGGCAGTCCCATCGTCTGCCTACCTGTCCCCGTGTCCCTGTGTGACCAGCGCAAGGAGTCAACCCTGCTGGCTGCTGTCCCCTGTGAAGGCAGCAGGACTCACTGCAGCTGCACTGGTTATGACCCTGGACTGTTGAGCCAAAACTCTCTGGGTTTGTAATCCCAGCTCCACCTCCTGCTACCTGCATGGCCTTGGGCAAGTTTCTGTGTCTGTTTCCTCGTCTGTAAAGTGGGAATAATAACATCTAGGTCATATGATTGTGGTGAGACACCACCTTATAAAGAATTTACTACTTGATTAAGAAGAACCACGAGCCTGTAGGGACCAGCTCGGACTGCAGCCACAGATTCCTTAATAAGTTCGCTGGATTTTTAAGTAACATTTTTTTCACTTCCCATGCCAGATGGAGCTGTCACACTGGCAGGTGGGGCTCAGAGGAGGGGTCAGGCTGGAAGGCACCTGCGTAGGACACGATGCTGGTGCCTTGATAGTGTAGGCAACACCCTGGGTTGGGCTTCTCAGCCCTCACAGAGCACTTATATCACCTGGGAGTGTTGGAAAAATACCAGTGACCCTGGGCCTCCCCTGGATGCGATCAGCCTGGGTATCAGCATTTCACAGAACTTCCTGATGATTCTCATGCAAACTAAGATTGAGAACCTCAGGTCTAGGGAGGTCAGGTGGAGGCAGAAGGGCAGGAGCTGAGCAACTGAGCAACTGAGCAGCTGAGCAGGGGCAGGGGAAGATGGGGTGCAATTTTAGAGGGCAGCCTGGAGGAGGAGTTAGCAAGGAGACTGAGACCATGTGGCCCTGGTGCGGGAGTGAATCCAGGAGCAAACTGAAGAGCCTGGAGCTTGAAACAAGGGAAGAGGCAGAGCAAGGGACTTCAGAAGTCAAGAACTGAGATGTGGTGATTACACGTGGCCCGGGAGGTCCCTGGTGACCTTAGCAGACGGGATGCTGGGTGAAGCTACAAGCTAAAAAGGACAGTAGAGTCACCAACTGAGATTAGAAAACACCTGTAGATATAAACAGGGGAAGGAGAGGAAACAGTAGCTGGAGGGAGTTGTGGAGTCAAGGAAGTTTGGTTTGTTTTCTTTTTAGGGCCTCCTGGGCCTGTTGGGAGGCCGGGAAGCCCCCAGGAGAGGGAGAGGACGGAAGGAGGTGGTGTGGGAACAGGTCCCTGAGGAGAGAGAAGATGCACTAGAGCCCGGAGGGGCCACTTCTGAGGGAGGAGGGATGAGGAAGGTGGCAGCCAGAGAGTGCACTCACAGCTGGGAGACAGGCTCTGTGGTCCTCCCAAGACCAGAGTC
>NW_012105231.1:697106-698449 GCF_000951045.1 Mandrillus leucophaeus | reverse complement strand
TGAGCCTGCACCCGGCCCAATTCTTCTTTTTAAAACACTCATTTTGTTATCGTATTCTGACAGTGAGATGCACAATGACATCACACTGTGTGTGCAGCACTGCTTGGGATATGAAGCAAGAATGTGCAGTGGGAGGACACGGAGGCCAGGGATGGGGCTGCAGCAGCAAGGGGGTGGGACAGGCACTGCACTAGAGCAGGACATCAAGGTGCAGTGTCATGGGCACAAGAAGCAAGAGGAGCACCAGGGCAAACACTCAATGGGCTCGGCCGGGCCTCTCACACCTCCTCCCAGGCATTCTCCAGCACTGGTAGGGTGGGGGGTGATAGACAGTCAGGAATTAAACTTCAAATTATACTCAACTGCAGAATGATAAAGTTATTTCCTTCTTATTTATTTTCCAACTCTTCTGATTACTTCACAGGGGAAATTAAAAGTGCTCATGCAGAGATAATACATTGTAATTACAAAATTTTAAAACATACAGAAAAATAATGATGTAACACACACTCTTACTGGCCATGGAGAAATAACCCATGAAATCCCTTTGCTTTGGAGCTCTTTCTCTATCTACTAGAAATAAACCACTATGGAGAGAGCTGAGGCTCATCCCTCCCCTCCCCTCCCCTCCCCCCGCCCCAGTGGCACAGCTGTTGACGTGTAGTATTGGTTATTGTGTTAAGTAGTCAGCTGTAAGTCTAATTGACTTTTCTACACTTTGATATATGTGTATATTTCCATTAATGATATATATTACAGCTTCAGTGTATTTCACTTTACATAAATTATGATAATACTGTGTATATCGTGTTGCCGCTTGCTTTTTTCTTGCATCATGTTTTTGATGTTTCGATGCATTGGCAGATGGAGTTTCGTACTCTCTGGCTTCGCTGCTTTGCAGTATTCGATGATAGACAATGCTGCTCTCACTCTCCTGTTCTCCTACCAGGGCAGAGTCGGGTTTTTTCCATTTCCTTAGAATGGCGGACAGTGCCACAGTGAATATCTTGGTACTTATGCCCTTGCGAACATAGGAACAAGTTTCCCTAGAGCTGATACTTACAAATGTCTCTACCACAAAGTATGCAGATATCTAAGTAGGATTACCAAAGTGCTCTCCACATAGTCAGCTGATTCAGACTTCAACAAATGGAGTACACAATTTCCTGTTTCTGCCACAGTCTCGCCAGCTTCCCTATGGTTCCCTCTCTGAAAATCTTGTTTTACCCTTACTCCTGAACAATAGTTTAAAATGAAATGTATCATCAGGGCTGGGTGCAGTGGCTCACACCTGTAATCCCAACACTTTGGGAGGCCAAGGCGAGTGGATCACTTGAGGTCAG
>NW_012105231.1:691287-695226 GCF_000951045.1 Mandrillus leucophaeus | reverse complement strand
GACAAAAAATAAGGGATGTTGGCAAGGATTCAGAGAAAGGGGAACACTCATACACCGTTAGTGGGAATATAAACTAGGACAGCCACTATGAACAACAGTATGGAGGCGCTTCAAAAAACTAAAAGTAGAACTGCCATATGATCCAGCAATCCCACTGCTGGATATATATCCAAAAGCCAGGAAATCCGTATACATAAGAGCTATCTGCGCACCCATGTTTGTTACAGACTGTTCACATTAGTCGAGAAGTGAAATCAACCTAAGTATCCACCAATGAATGAATGAATAAGGAAAATGTGGTATATATACACAAAGAAACATTATTTGGCCATAAAAAAAAAACAAAATCCTTTCACTTATAGCAACATGGATGGAGCTGGAGTTCATTATGTTGAGTGAAATAAACCAGGTACAAAAATACAAATATCACATGTTCTCACTCATATGTGGGAGCTAAAAAAGTGGATCTTATGGAGGCAGAGAGTAGAATGGTGCTTACCAGGGCCTGGGAAGGGTAGAAGGGAGAAGAGATAATGAAAAGTTGGTTAGTGAGTACAAATATACAGTTAGAAGAAATAAGTTCTAGTGTTTGATAGTACAGTAGGGTGACTATAGTTAGCAATAATTGATTGTATATTCCAAAATAGCTAGAAGAGAAGAATTGGAATGTTTCCAACACGAAGAAAAATGTTTGAGGTGATGCATATCCCAATTACCTGAATTTGATCATTACACATTGCATACATGTATCAAACTATTGGGTGTACCCTCAAAATATATACAACTATCATATATCAATAAAACAAAGTGTCTTTTTAAAAATAAATTAAATTTAATCTGAAAAAGGGGCAGTGGTGGTGGAAACATAAATTTGTGCTTTCTGAATCCCCACATAAATACAGTCAGAGCAACAAGACATTAAAACCAAAACCTGTGGACAATATTGCAACAAAACTAAGTGACAGGGTATCCTGTCACCACAAAATGCAAGTGGGTAGACAACAGCCGTGACTCCTGCATAGTATCAGCATGTGTTGGGGGAAAGCAGAGGGAAGCAACAGGTTACCTGGGCACCTGAGGGCCCTGTTCATGTACAGCGCAGAGGCTGGGTGAGGAACAGCAGGTTTGGCTCACTCCAGATCTTACCAGAGGTCTGCGGTAAGATCTGAAGGTCTGTGAATTCTCTCACTGACCTGCCAGGGCTCTCTTCCAGACTGCACCCCCACAATGGACGGCAACTGCTGAAAACTGAATCAAAATTAAGCAGGGGCCAGGCATGGTGGCTCACACCTGTAATCCCAGCAATTTGGGAGGCCAAGGTGGGAGGATTGCTTGAGGCCAGGATTTTGAGACCACTCTTGGCAACATAGCAAGACCCAGTCTCTTTAAACTCGCCCGCCGAGTTTTGTTGTTGTTGTTGTTGTTGTTGTTGTTGTTGTTGTTTTTGAACAGGATAAGAAAAATAAAAAGCAAGGAAAGACGAGCTCCAACTCATCTCCAACCAAGGTGAGGCAGGTGAGTAGAGAAAGGTCCTGGCCTGCAGCACAGAATTTCAGAGCGCACTAAACAGTTCAGGGATGCAGAAAATGAGATTTTAATGCAATAATTTTTTAAACCAAATTCAATGCCAAAAAATCCATGATGAACAAAATATCAAACTTTTAAATAAAGATAGGATATTAATAGTCTTGTACTGAACCATACTGGAGCCTGAGGCCAAAGGAATAATCAGTGATGCTGATCCTGTCTTTATTACAGTGATACAGTAACATGGTCCATAGCCCTTCTTGAGGATCTACTAAAGCACCAGCCGCAGAGACCAAAATAACTAGAGAAACATCACATTAATGATTGGTGATGATTAACAAATGTATAGTTATTTGTGGAGTGAAGACTAAATGAGGGTTTAAAAAGAGAGATTATACTATCTAATGGCTTTACCATCTGAGAATGTAGAGTACAAACAAAAATAGGGGGGAGGCTGGGTACATTGGCTTTCGCCTGTAATCCCAGCACTTTGGGAGGCCGAGAAGGGCAGATAACCTGAGTTCAGGGGTTCGAGACCAGCCTAGCCAACATGGCGAAACCCTGTTTCTACTAAAAAATTAACCAGGCATGGTGGCATGTGCCTGTAATCCCAGCTACTTAGGAGGCTGAGGCAGGAGAATCCTTGAACCCAGGAGGCAGAGGTTGCAGTGAGCCAAGAGTGTGCCACTGCGCTCCAGCCTAGACAACAGAGCAAGACTCTGTCTCAAAAAAAAAAAACAAAAAACAAAAAACAAAAAACAAAACAAAACAAAAAAACATGGGGGGGATAGAAATAACATATGCAGAAAGAAAAAGTTTTAGGTGTTTTCAGAAATTATAGCTAGTTATGGTATCGATATTGTTATTCTGAGCCTGTAAGTATATAAATTGAAATAAAACAAATGACTAATTGGATTCTAATTCAGTTATTCCCAGTGTCCCTAAGAACCAGGATTCCCAGTGTGGAAGAAAAGAAATACAGGTGTAATCAAGAAGTCCTCCATTTAACTTAGTTACATCAGTATAAATTCCCAGTGTATTTTATCATATATGTAATTTATAGCCCATCCATTGAAAAGACCTAGAAACAAAGATCAACCAAGAAGTGAAGAGAATTCCTAGCATCCCAAACTGGTAAGACGTCTTGTCATTCCAGACAACAAGGAAGTGTTCAAAGACTACTAGGGTCACATCTAAAGGACTCAAGAGTTAACCTAAAGAGGCTCCAGCTGCCCAGACATGGGACCATTTGTATGTCAGCACTGACAGTAACTGCAATGTCTTGAAATCCATCTAGCACATTTAAATCCTTGGCATCATAATGGTATATATTTTTTAACTAATCCTTCACTTTGACAGGATAGCAATTCATTATCTTGAAAATGGATAAATAAATGCAAAGAAACAAGCATTTACCCTGCCTTTCCTCTGTGAATGCTTCCACTGGGTAACCAAATAGCAGATGAGGAGGAGAGTCTCTTTATAAAATCAACCCAGATGATAAATGAAAAATAAATTATTTAATTAGTATATCACCATTTTCATCCCCCAGTGAATTAATGAATGTAAGCATTGGACATCATCTCTCCTCAGATCTCAAAAAAGAGAGACAACCAGACATTATCTACCTCCTGACAAAACAGCACTCCACTACCTGGAGTCTCACCAAAAATCTTGAACCTGAGTCTGATCAAGGCTTTGGATCCAGCTGTCAATTTGCAGAAAATGCAGAAAGCAGGGAGATGTGTTGAACTGAACCAGGAGAATGCAATCAGTGAAATCCAGACTAGAAATCTCTTCAGATTCTTCCAAGGATACATTGCAAGGAAAATAAAGTGATGGAGAAAGAAATTACAAATTAAAGAGACTTAAAAGATATTAACAAAATGAGCAAGTCTAATTTATAGCCTCTAGAGAGGCGAACTTGGGTGACAATAGTTTTTTTAAACTCGGTTAAGTAATTACTATGAAAGGCAGGATAGTGGCTACTTTGGGAAGGAGGGGGTCGAGTGAAATCGGGGGCTAGCACGAGCAAGGTATTCTGAGGGAAAGTACTATTTCTTGGCTTGGGTAGTGGTTACAAAGGTGTTTATTTTATAATAATTCACAAAGCTTCACATTTGTGTGGCTTTCTGTGTATTGGCGATTGAATTCAAACTCAGAACTGCTAAGGCCAGCGCCCAAGGCAGCAGAGGCGGGTGGGCAGAGCGGATGAAAGGCAGGCGCTCGGGCCTCCAGGCCTGGTGGGGGCAAGAATGTGTTCCGGGCCCCGTGCAGGGGACGCACTGCAGGGGGCGCTGCGGGCACACTGAGACCTCGGAGAGGACCGCAGCTCCCGGACCTAGCCCGCGACGCGCTCAGAAGCCTCTCTCGCATCCAACACAGAGCGCGACGGCGCGGGAGGAACGGCCC
>NW_012105231.1:682479-689537 GCF_000951045.1 Mandrillus leucophaeus | reverse complement strand
TGGGGGAGCAGCAGAAACTGGCACGTCTACTTTGCCAGCAGTGAGGAGTGCTGTGAGAACAAGGGAAGGGGTGGGAGGGCGTCGCCTACGGAGACGAAGGCAGGCCTCCTGCGTTCATCCGCCTCTGCCTTCGGAGCACTGTGCTCGGTGTCGTATCTTTTTGCCGGAAAAAAAATTTCAAAGAGAAAATATTCTAAAATAAACAACAATAAGTCAGATGAAGGGGGTCAGCAATACATAAAACCTGGTACAATTTATGGTAGAAAGAGGTAAAAATTTATTTCTATTATCCAATGCCAAAGGACACCCCAAATGGTTCTGATACCTCTAGGAGGTGCCAGATTTGGGGCAGTGGGGGGTGGGGAATCAATGGGACTCCGGTTTGATGAGTGCAGTTCTTATCTTTACTGAAAAAAAAAAAAAAAAGCACTTGACGCATTGTTGGTGAAACTGAATATATACAAATATATAGATATCTGGTAAGGAGAGCTGAAGACAAAAGGAGGGGATCCCTGAGAAGTGGGGGCACTTGCCCTGCCCAGAGCCCTTTTAAGGAAAGCGTGTGGGCAGAGCTTCCGCAGACTGGGAGGAACAGCAATCTGCAGAGAGGTCGGGTGCTGGCAAGGGCTTCTAAAGAAAGGGCCGTGGCAGGAGAAGGCGTTTGGTGCAGCAGGAACAGCATAGGCAGAGGGCACGGGCGGTGGGAATGGCAGCACCATGGCAGGAAATCCGAGGGCTAGTCACCACCGCTGAGATGTGTTCTGATGTCCCTGAGTCTCTATCGCTAAGGGACCTGAGAGAGTCGTCCTTCCGTGCAGCATGAGAGGACTTTAGAGCGAAGTGCAGAGGCAAAGGCTGGTGCGGAGAGCGACACAGCAGGGCCCAAAGCAGGACAGTTTACTTGCAGACTGGGTCGCCTGTAACCAAGAAGAGACATAACTCTGAGAGGCAGTGAGACTGAATCACGTGGGTCCTTGAATGCCAGGGTGAGATGGTCAGACTTCCGAAAGGCGCTGGCAGCTGAGGCGGGGTGATCCAAAGGGCAGGGATGGTTTTGGAGCTGGGCTGCAGAAAGCCACATTTGCCCCTGGAGAAGGTGATTTTCCTAAAGGCAAGCCAGAGACTGGTTTGGCAAGAGCAAGAGAGGCCTGGTGCTGCACGAGAAGGACCTGAATGTGGTGATGGGGATGGAAAAGCAGAGGTCAAAGGGACAGGTGCTATGCAAGCCAGTGCCAGGGGATATGGGTGTGGCTCCTTTAATCAGGTGGAGAAGCCTATTCAGTCTACCTGGAGGAAGGGGGAGTTTCCTTAAGGGCAGAGATGAAGCCGAGTCAGGCCTTACAGAAACGAGGCTGAGATCTGGGAATCATTAAGATTGGAGAAAGCTCCTCTTTCCATGTATGTGTCTCCTTTCTGTGACTCTGCCCTGTCCTCTGTGGCTCCAGTTTCTGTGCCCTATGACTTCATCCTGCACTGATCTTCCGTTGCCCTGGAGCCAATTCTGACCTCTCATCTCTGTGACCTGGAAGCTCCTGTGTTCCACACTTCTGCTCACAGTTAAGGATCTTGACATTGAAATAATTGGCTGGCATTTGGCCATGTGTACACTGGGCCATGCGTCCACTCTTGGGTGAGGTCACCAACGCTGCCCCTTCCTGAGCTATGGCAAAGCAGATTAGTTCAAAAGTTGACTGACAGGTCTGGTAGAGATGCCAAAGAGAAGCAATCAAAGACAACAGCAGGGACAACTCAAACAACTCATTCTTACTAGAAAACACTGGTGCAATTCACTGAAAGAAAAACACGAACTTGGGCATTTGGTAAACTTCAACACCAGGGTTTTTTTTGTTTTGTTTTGTTTTTTTGTTTGTTTGTTTGAGATGGAGTCTGGTTGTGTCACCTAGGTTGGAGTGCAGTGCCTCAGTCTTGGCTCACTGCAACCTCCGTCTCCTGGGTTCAAGCGATTCTCCTACCTCAGCCTCCTGAGTAGTTGGGACTGCAGGCGCCCGCCACCACACCCAGCTAATTTTTGTATTTTTAGTACAGACGGAGTTTCACCATGTTGGCTAGGCTGGTCTCCAACTCCTGACCTCAGGTGATTCACCCACCTCTGGGATTACAAGCATGAGCCACCGTGCCTGGCCAAGAATTTTTAAAAAATCAACATCACAAGGCCAGGTGTGGTAACTCATGGCTGTAATCCCAGCACTTTGGGAGGCCGAGACAGGTGGATGACCTGAGGCCAGGAGTTTGAGACCAGCCTGGCCAACATAGTGAAACCCCATCTCTAGCAAAAATAGAAATATTAGCTGGGTGTGGTGGCGGGTGCTTGTAGCCCCAGCTACTTGGGAGGCTGAGACAGGAGAATTGCTTGAACCTGGGAGGCGAAGGTTACAGTGACCTTCGAGCTGGTGGACTCCCCTAGGGCAGAGCAGGGAGTTGGAGATGCAGCTCTGCCGAGCTCTTCTTTGCCCACCCACTTCTCGGATTGGGAGACTGAGGCCACGGGCATGACTGAGGCCATGGGCATGACTGGGGCCCGGCAGTGCCAGCACTTCTGGAGGCAGAGAGAGCGCCTGGAAGGCGGCTCCCACGCCACGATAGCACCACTGTACTCCAGCCTGGGCAAAAATAAAAAATAAAAAAAAATCTACATCCCACATTATTCTCAATGAGAAATGTCAAAATTATTTTTAAACCGGAAGTATATATAGGATGACCTCTATCACTCTCTCTATTCAGTGTTATACTGGCAATCCTAGCCAACACAGTAAGAGAAGAAAAAGAAAATGGACGTAGAAAAAAGTGAAAAGGCAGAAACAAAACTCATTATGCAGGAGATATTCATATCTAATAGAAAACCAAGAAATCTGTAGATAATTTAGTATACTAATAAGAGCTTATATAAAAATCAATTGCATTTTTATACAACAGCAGTTAGAAAGCATAGTCTTTTAAACGTTATGTATAATTTTTAAAATAATACTATTTCCATTAGGAACAAAAAAATACAAGGTATCTAGGGAAAAATGTCTTACAAAAGATGTGTAAGAAAAAAATTTAAAGACTTTATTATAATATATGAAGGACATAAATAAATACAAGAGTATAATGTGTTTTTAGAAAACTCAATACTGAATGAGGTCAATTTTTCCCAAATTGATTTCTAGAATCTATGTAATTCTAAACAAAAACCCCGATGATCATATTTGAGGAACTTGATAAGCAGATGCTGAAATTTATCTGGAGGCTGGGCGCAGCGGCTCACCCCTGTAATCCCAGCACTTCGGGAGGCTGAGGGGGGAGTGGATCACTCAAGGTCAGGAGTTCGAGACCAGCCTGGCCAACATGGTGAAACCCTGTCTCTACTAAAAACACAAAAATTAGCCAGTCATGGTGGCATATATCCCAGCTACTTGGGAGGGAGGCTGAGGCAGGAGAATCACTTGAACCTTCAAGGCGAAGGTGGCAGTGAGCCAAGATCGTGCCACTGCACTCCAGCCTGGGAAACACAGCAAAACTCCATCCCAAAAAACAAAAAAAAAGAAAGAAAGAAATTTATCTAGAAAAGCAAAGCCCCAAGAAGAGTCAAGTAGCCATGACACAGGTAGGAAGAGGAGGCTAAAGGACCTGATTTATCAGGTCAATATTTATAATGAAGCTACTATAACTAAGAGTGTGGTGTCAGCAGAAGGATACATAGTAGACTAATGGAACAGGAAAGAGAACCTAGAAACGACCTCAGAAGAATATGAAAACTTGATATCCAACAAAGGTGATTTTGAGTACTATATTAGTTCCCTATTGCTACTGCAACAAATTACCACCAATTTAGTTACTTAAAGCAATACACATATATTATCAGGCAGTTCTGGAGGCCAGAATTCTAATGTGTCTGCAGGGCTCTGTTCCTTTTGGAGACTCAAAGGAAGAATTCTTTTACAGTTTCTAGAGCCAGCCTACATTCCTTGGCTTGTGACCCCTTCCTCCATTTTTAACGTGCATCACTTCAACCCCTGAGCTGCTTGTGTCTTTACATTGTTCTGATTCTAACCTCTTTGCCTCCCTCCAGTGAGGACCTTCTGATTATACTGGGATCACCACGTAATCCAAGATAATCTCCCCTTCTCAAGATCCTTAACTTAATCATATCTACAGATTCCTTTTCGCCTTACAAAGTAGCACATTCACAGTTACAGAGATTAGTGTGTGGACATCTACGGAGAACCATTGTTCAGCCTACCACAAAGACCGACCGACAGGGAAAGGACAGAAATGGTGCTGGGACAATTGGTTGTTCATATGGAAAAAAAACAAAATTTATATTTGTAATACAAAAAATAATTTCGAAAAGATCACTTAAATGTGAAAATCAAAGTTTAATACTTTTTGAAACTAATATAGGAGAATGTTTTAACAACTTCGGTAGAGAAGGATTTATTAAGTAATATATTAAAAATTGGAATCACAAAAGATTGAGCCAGGTACAATGACTCACACCTACAATCCTAGCACTTTGGGAGGCCAAGGCAGGTGAATCACTTGAGCCCTAAAATTCATGATCAATCTGGGCAACATGGTGAAACTTCACCTCTACAAAAACACAACAACATTAGCCAGGCATGTTGATGTGCACCTGCACATCCGTAGTCCAACTACGCAGGAGGCTAAGGTGGGAAGATTGCTTGAGCCTGGGAAACAGAGGTTGCAGTAAGCCAAGATCACGGCACTGCATTTTAGCCTGGATGCCAGAGTGAAAAAAAAAAAAAAAAAAAAAAAAAAAACCTTCCAGAACATGAAGGCACATTTCATCGTCATTTTAAAACAAAAAAAGAATAAGAAAAAAGGAAAAGATTAATAAATGCAACTGCATTAAAATTTAAAAGTTCTATTTCGTAAAAGACACTGTACAGAAAGTGAAAAGTCAAGCCACAAACTGGAAGAATATATTCACAACATATATAATCAACAAGGAAATCATATTCAGAACATGTAAGTATAATAATCAATAAGAGGCCAGGCGCGGTGGCTCATGCCTGTAATCCCAGCACTTTGGGAAGCCAAGGCAGGCAGAACACTTGAGGTCAGGAGTTCAAGACCAGCCTGGCCAACATGGAGAAACCCCGTCTCTACTAAAAATACAAAAATTAGCCAGGCATGGTGTCAAGCGCCTGTAGCCCCAGCTACTCAGGAGGCTGAGACACGAGAATCTCTTGAATCCGGGAGACAGAAGTTTCAGTAAGCCAAGATCGTGCCATTGCATTTCAGCCTGGGCAACAGAGTGAGACTCTGTCTCAAAAAAAAAAAAAAAAAAAAATCAGTAAGAAAAAAATAAACAATTCAATAGAAAAATGGACAAAAGACCAGTGGTCTGTAAATATGCTCAACCTCACCAGTAATCAGGAAAATGGAAATAAAGATGACACTTGAGATGCTATTTTATATCCATCAAATTGGCAAAAGATTTAAAAATCTGATTGTTCAAAGTGTTGGTGGAAAGATAGAGCAGTAGGGATGCCTTTAGCTGCACATGGGAGTATAAATTGGCACAGTCACTTTGGAAAACAAGTTGACAGTATTTTAAACTGAATATGCACACATCCTATAGCTAGATATTTCACTCTTAGGTATCTATCTAGAGAAACTCTTGTACATATGCATGAGGAGATATTTACAAAACAGATCATAACAGAATTCTTTGAAATTAAAAATCTTTGGAGGCCCAGGCAGAGTGGCTCACACCTGCAATCCCAGCACTTTGGGAGGCCGAGGTGGGCGGATCACTTGAGGTCAGGGGTTTGAGACCAGCCTGGCCAATGTGATGAAACCCCATCTCTACTAAAAATACAAAAATTAGCCAGGCATGGTGGTGCACGCCTGTAGTCCCAGCTACTCGGAAGGCTGAGGCAGGAGAATCGCTTGAACCTGGGAGGCGGAGGTGGCAGTGAGGCAAGATCATACAACTGCACTCCAGCCTGGGCAACAAAGTAAGACTCTGACTCAAAAAAATAAAAATAAAAAAAATAATTCTGAGAACATTCCATATTTCCATGGATGGGCTACTGCATAAATAAACTGTGGAAATTTCATGTAATGAAATATTATCCAGCTGTGGAGATGGATGACCTACAGCTACATGTAGCAATAAAGCTAAATCTCGGAAACATAAAAGTGAGTGGGGAAAATAAAAGGAATCCTTCAGAAGACAGCGCATTATAAGGTACTATTTTTATACGTCTCAAAAACAGGCAAAACCAAGCAACATGTTGTTTACAGATCATGTTAGTCCATTTTGTGCTGCTGTAACAGAATATCTGAGGCTGGATTATTTATAAAGAACAAAAACTTATTTCTCACAGTTCTAGAGGCTGGGAAATCCAAGATCAAGGCACCAGCAGGTTTTATCTCTGGCTCCAAGATGGCACCTTGTTGTGTCTTCCAGAGAGGAGGGACGCTGCATCCTCACACGGCAGAAGGTGGAAGCGGACAAACCCACTCCTGCTAGCCCTTTTTTCTTTTCTTTTTTCTTTTCTTTTTTTTTGAGATGGAGTCTCCCTGTATCACCCAGGCTGGCATGCAGTGGTGCGATCTTGGCTCACTGCAACATCTGCCTCCCACGTTCAAGTGATTCTCTTGTCTCAGCCTCCCAAGTAGCTGGGACCACAGGCACACACCACCATGTCCAACTAATTTTTGTATTTTTAGTAGAGACAGGGTTTCACCATATTGGTCAGGCTGGTATGGAATTCCTGACCTCATGTGATCCACCCACCTCAGCCTCCCAAAGTGCTGGGATTACAGGCCACAGCGCCTGGCATGCTAGCCCTTTTTATAGCAGCATTAATCCAATCATGAGGTCAGAGCCCAAATGACCTAAACACCTCCCATTAGACCCCACCTCACATATTTTGGGGGACACATTTAGACCATAGCAGAGATACAGTCATGTTAGCTAATGCTATTTTTAAAAGCGTGAAAATGATAAACACAAAATTTAAGGTAGTAGTTACCTTACTCTGAAGAGTAGAGAGGGAGGCAGGGGTTGGTATAAGGGAGAG
>NW_012105231.1:677438-682104 GCF_000951045.1 Mandrillus leucophaeus | reverse complement strand
ATGCCACTACACCCAGCTAATTTTCATATTTTTAGTAGAGACAGGTTTTCACCATGTTGGCCAGGCTTGTCTTGAACTCCTGACCTCAGGTGATCTGCCCACCTCAGCCTCCCAAAGTGCTAGGATTACAGGCGTGAGCCATTGTGCCTGGCCTATATTTTTTTTAAAGGTAAATCTTGATTTGTTAAAATTAAGTACTTACATTAAGCAAAAGACATCATTATTAGGCAAGCCAGTGACTGGGAGAACATGTTCACAACACATGTATCTGACAAAATATAATATGCAAAATATATTTTAAAACACCTATATAGCAATTAAAAAACAACTCAATTAGAAAATGGGCAAATGGCTTGAACAAACACTTCATAAAGAAGATATCCAAATAACCAATAAGTGCATGAAAAAGTGCTCAACCTCATCACTCATGGGAGAAATATACATGAAAACCACAGTGAGATACCATCACATACCAGACAGGGCGGCTGAAATATAAAAGTGTGACAATATTAAGTGCTAGCAAGGTTATGGAGCAGCTGGAAATTATCATTAATTGTCAGAGGGAGAGTAATCCATGTTTCTATTTCAGAAAACAGTTGGACAATATCTACTAAAGTTAAATATATGCCCTACTTTATGACCCAGAATTTCACTCCTATTTACCCAAAAGAAATTAGCGCGTGTAACTATAAAAGACATGCATGCAACTGTTCATGAAAGTTTTATTCATAATAGCCCCACACTAGAAACAATCTAGAACATATATCTATAAAAGACATACACGAAACTCTTCATGATAGCTTTATTCAGAATAGCCCCAAATTGGAAACAAACTAAATGTTTACCAACAAGGTAAATAAATTGTGGTATATTATACAATTAAAAAGAGCAAACTACTGATACAGTGACATGCATGAATCTCCAACGTTATGTAGATCAAAAGAAGTCAGACACATACATGCTGTATGGTTCTATATATATGATGTTCTAATTAATCGGTGATGGTAGAAGTTGCAATAGTGGTTGCCTTTTGGTGGAGAAAGGTCTTGCCTGAGAAGAAACGTGAGGGAAACTTCTGGGATGATGGAAATGTTCTAGATATTGATCTGAGTGGTGGTTACATTGTGTATACACATGAAAAGTTTTATCGAGTTGTACAGTTAAGATTTGTATATTCTACTATATATATTCCACTAATTCTCTCTCTCTCTTTTTTTTTTTTTTCTTTTTTTTGAGATGGAGTTTCGCTCTTATTGCCCAGGCTGGAGTGCAATGGTGCGATCTCGGCTCACCGCAACCTGAGTAGCTGGGATTACAGGCATGCACCACCACGCCCGGCTAATTTTGTGTTTTTAGTAGAGAGGGGTTTCTCCATGTTGAGGCTGGTCTCGAACGCCTGACCTCAAGTGATTCACCTACCTTGGCCTCCCAAAGTGTTGGGATTATAGGCGTGAGCCACTGCGCCCGGCCCACAAGTTCTTTCAAGCAGATTTCCCCTCCCCAGCATTCCCTGTATAAGAATTTTGGACTCCTTGACATTTGGCCTAAGGAGAGCCACTTGAATCACAGTGAACAAATATAGCAAAGACATTAAGTACTATTAGGAGCATAAAATGACTCACAAGGCTGGGCACGGTGGCTCACGTCTGTAATCCCAGCACTTTGGGAGGCCGAGGCGGGTGGATCACTTGAGGTCAGCAGTTCAAGACCAGCCTGGACAATATGGTGAAACCCCATCTCTACTAAAAATACAAAATTAGCCGGACGTGGTGGCACATGCCTGTAATCCCAGCTACTCGGGAGGCTAAGGCAGGAGAATTGCTTGAACCCGGGAGGTGGAGGTTGCAGTGAGGCTAGATAACGCCACTGCACTCCAGTCTGGGCAACAAGAGCAAAACTCTGTTTCAAAAAAAAACAAATGACTCACAGGATAAACAAGAAACCAGGTGACACCGTTGAGAGGAATGTATTTTGCTGATGAAATGAAGATAAGTAGAACAGGAAAGCAGACTGCTTCATGAATTCATTTGCTTATTCCACAAATACTATTTGAACTTTGGCCACATGCAGACATCATGCCAACTTCTCCTCTAAGGATCAGGCCATCTGACTGATGCCTCGGAAACAGAACTGGCTTTATCTTCCCCTTCATGTTGACTCAGTTTATCTCTGCTCCTGCCTTAGCCTCTCTCCCGTTCTTCTGTGGACCTTTTCCATCTCATGAGTTTAGCTGACTTGAATTTGACCATGGCCTGTGAATCTGTGAACCCTTCGTTTTGACTCTTCCTGATAAGTATCTGTCTCAGTCAGCTATAGCTGTGTAACAAAGTACACCCAAACTTGGTTGCTCAAAACAGCATTTGTCACTCATGATTCTGTGGAGTTTAGCAGGACTCAGTGGGCATAGCTTATCCTTCTCCACGTGGTGTCTTCAGGTGGTTCAACTACAGCTGGGGGATCCAACACACCTCCCTCCCTGCGTGGGCCTTGATACCTGTTATCTCTGACTCTGCTCTCTTCTCAACAGCTCATTAAGAATTGCCTGAACACATCCTCTCCTTTCCCATTGAGCTCTTGTAAAACTTTCAGATACTGGCTACCACTGTCCCTATAACAAACACAAACAGGGGCTAAAACCAGGATGCTGAGCTCCACACCAGCATGAGGAGTCGTCTGTGTTTATGAGAACCAGCCTTCAGGAAATGCACGGGGATAGTGTGCAGTCTAAGAGACTAAAGCTGGGCTAAAAATATTTTATTGTCATTGTTAAGAATGAGGAAAAAAAAAAAAGCCTATCTTGGGTAACCCCAGGTTAGATAAATAAATCAGTCGCTTCTCTTGACACTTTCCCACTCCACCCAGCTTCTTCCTGGATTTCCCATTCCAGCTAAATCTTCATAAATCCAAAGCCTCCGTGCAAACGGAGGTGGAGCAAAACAGAAATAAATGTCAAAGACTGCACAGACAGCATGCATCAGCCTCTGACCCAGCAGATTATTTCAGGAAACACCCACAGTGCTCAGACAGGAAATTCTGTGCACTTCAGAGCTGTGAGCTCGCAGACACAGGAAGCATTGCTGTTACAGCCCAGACTCGGAGAATTGAGGCAAAGCATGGACTGGGCCCTTATCTGCTAGCTGTGATCCTTGACTTCTGTAGGCCACAGTTCCCACAGCTGTAAAAGAGGAGTAACAATGAATGAGACAGTGCACATAAACCACCTAGTAGGTGTTCAATAGACGTTGGCTTCCACTTGGACCATGGTACAAGCCAGCCCTGCAGAAAGCTGGCCCTGTCCATCCACTTCATCACCTGTCATGAAACCAGGCCTGGTCAGGCATTGTGGCTCACACCTGTAATCCCAACACTTTGGGAGCCCAAAGCAGAAGGATCACTTGAGCCCAGGAGTTCGAGACCAGCCTGGGAAACATAGTGAGACCCCATCTCTACAAACAGTAAAATATTAGTCAGGCATGGTGGTGCATGTGTGTAATTTCAGCTACTCAGGAGGCTGAGGTAGGAGGATTGCTTGAGCCCAGGGAGGTTGAGGCTACAGTGAGCTATGATCACACCATTGCACCTCAGCCTGGGTGACAGAGCAAGACTCTGTTTAAAAAAGAAAAGAAAAAAGAAAAAAAAGAAAGAAAGGAAGGAAGAAAAAGAAAAAGAAAGGAAAATAAAAGAAATCAGGCCTTTGTGGGCTGTCCGCACCTGGCACTGTTCCTTGTAAAGAGGTTGTTCTTTTTTCTCCCATGCCAGGCTGTACATACCTGTGGCTCACCCTCAGTACATTGTATCACCGTACTCATCATTTGACCAGGTAGAAGATTTGATTAAAATGCCATTATGTTAATTTGCTGTGTATGAGACACCTACATGCTCCGCTATAAACAATTCATACACTTCCAGGTAGTGCCCAAAGTAAACCTATTGTTTCTTTAACTTCACACTGCCTTGAAAATTAGGTAAGAGTTTGTCTGTTCACACATTATGAACTCTTGACGCATAGACCTGGAAACCCAAAATTGAAACATAAACTCTTCTGGAGGTATCTGAAAATTGAAGACAGGCCGGGCATGGTTGCTCACAAACTGTAATCCCAGCACTTTGGGAGGTAGAGGCAGGCGGATCACTTGAGGTCAGGAGTTTGAGACCAGCCTGACCAACATGGAGAAACCCCGTCTCTACTAAAAATATGAAAATTAGCCAGGCATGGTTTTGGGCATCTGTAATCCTAGCTACTCAAGAGGCTGAAGCATGAGAAATGCTTGAACCCGGGAGGCAGAAGTTGCAGTGAACCAAGATCACACCACTGCACTCCAGCCTGGGCGACAAAGCTAGACTCCATCTCTAAAAAAATAAATAAATAATTGAAGACTGCCAGGCACATTCTAAGTGCTCAGTGAATGTTCACCATTAATATTAAAAACATTCCTCAGAACGTCATCCTGGGCTGGAGAGGCATGATCGGGCAGTCGTTGGAACAGTAACAGGTGCTGAAGTAAGATGGTTTACTTTACTCCATTTTAGTTTTTCTTGTGTATGGGTTCTCTGTCACTCTTACAACCCTAAAAATAAATGCTATATTTAATATTAGTCCACTTAAACTATTTCTGTCTGGACATGGTGGATTGTGCAGTAATTCATGCTTACCATTTCAGAAACT
>NW_012105231.1:670795-677388 GCF_000951045.1 Mandrillus leucophaeus | reverse complement strand
CGAACCAAGATCACACCACTGCACTCCAGCCTGGGCGACAAAGCTAGACTCCATCTCTAAAAAAATAAATAAATAATTGAAGACTGCCAGGCACATTCTAAGTGCTCAGTGAATGTTCACCATTAATATTAAAAACATTCCTCAGAACGTCATCCTGGGCTGGAGAGGCATGATCGGGCAGTCGTTGGAACAGTAACAGGTGCTGAAGTAAGATGGTTTACTTTACTCCATTTTAGTTTTTCTTGTGTATGGGTTCTCTGTCACTCTTACAACCCTAAAAATAAATGCTATATTTAATATTAGTCCACTTAAACTATTTCTGTCTGGACATGGTGGATTGTGCAGTAATTCATGCTTACCATTTCAGAAACTGTTCAGTGATCCAAAGGTTAAACGCAGGATGTGGTTTCTGCAGACTCTGGCATATATATAGCGCATGTTCAGCGCAGGCAAGCTATTTTTATGAAAGCTGTGCTTAAATTTTCTCCTTGGATGACAGCAACATAAAACAGAAGAAGTTAGAGTAGCAGTGTGTGCTTATGTAATATTTGGTTTGTCTTGTTTTATTTTCCATGGGGCGCTATGTAAGTACAGTACTGACAACTATAGTACTGAAATCCTGAAAATTTATTTTTTATTATTTCAGTTTAGTTACCAAAAACTATTTGATGTATCACATGGCCAGTCATGCAAAAATTCATGCTTATGTGCCTCAGAAACTTTTCCATGGTTTAAAGGTTCAATTCAGGATGTGGTTTCCAACCCAAAGCCAGTTCCAGCTGCCACTCACTTTACTTTTTTCTTTTTTTTTTAAGAGTTGGGGTCTTGGCTGGGCATGGTGGCTCACCCCTGTAATCCCAGCATTTTGGGCGGATCACCCAAGGTCAGGAGTTCGAGACCAGCCTGGCCAACATGGTGAAACACCGTTTCTACTAAAAATACAAAAATTAGCCGGGCATGATGACAGGTGCCTGTAATCCCAGCTACTCGGGAGGCTGAGGCAGGAGAATTGCTTGACCCCAGGAGGCGGAGGTTGCAGTGAGCCAAGATGGCACCATTGCACTCCAGCCCAGGCATTGCAGCGAGACTCCGTCTCAAAAAAAAAAAAAAAAAGCTGGGGTCTCGTTCTGTCACAGGCTGGAGTACAGTGGCACAATCATGGCTCACTGAAACCTCAACCTCCTGGCCTCAAGCAATCCTCCTTCCTCAGCCTCCAAAGTAGTTGGGACTACAGGCTCATGCCACCATGCCTGATTAAATCTTTTCAAAATTATTGTTTGTAGAGACAGGGTCTTGTTATCCTACCCAGGCTTGTCTCAAACTCTTGGCCTCAAGTGCTCCTCCTGCCTCAGCCACCCTAGTCTCTGACTAGGGATTTCAGACACAAGTCACTGTGCCTGGCCCCTCACTTTCCTTTTATAGCTTGAGTTTTATCGCTATGGAAGTAATAAGTTTACTTATTAAAATCAAACGTTTTACAGTGAAAATGCTTACAATTAAAACTAATGGTTCCCTAGCTCTGCAGTTCATCATTGACCTCTGTTCCCGGAAAGCACCCTGTTCCAGCCCTGGCACCTGCTTTTTTCTGCCAGTTGATTTAACTCCATATTTTAATTTTATTATTGTTTTATTTTATTTTATTTTTTGAGACGGAGTCTCCCTCTGTTGCCCAGGCTGGAGTGCAGTGGTGCGATCTCAGCTTACTGCAACCTCTGCCTCGCGGGTTCAAGCGATTCTCCTGCCTCAGTCACTTGAGTAGCTGGGATTACAGGCATCCGTTACCACACTCGGCTAATTTTTGTGTTTTTAGTAGAGACAGGGTTTGACCATGTTGGTCAGGCTGCTCTTGAACTCCTGACCTCGTGATCCACTTGCCTTGGCCTCCCAAAGTGCTGGGATTATAGTCGTGAGCCACTGCGCCCAGCCTTTACTCCATATTTTTAAACAATATGCTTATACTGCTTTTTCTTGACTTTTCCATTGACTGTCTGCCCTCGAAGACTAGATTTTCCCTCTCCTATGCCCCACACATATCTCCCCAATAAAGTTCTATCACAAGTTTTGGTGAGATCAGTACTCAGTATTCAACTTTCATGATTACAACTGTGTAAATATTACCCAGTGAACCATGTATACTATACTATGATTGCATTTATTTTCTCGTGAAACTTTGTTTCCTGTAAGTTAATAATTTGCTTATTTTTCTAAGTATTTATCTTCCCTTCATCACGAGGTGCCAATTGACTCATGAATTGATTCCTAGAACACTCAAACCCGTGAGGTCCATTCTCTTAATATATTTTTCTTTACTTAATATATTTGTCTCTCCTGAAATTCTCCTGCTTCTAATTACTCTCTTCCTTAGAACTTTAAGTGGTTTCATCCTTGCTACAAGGAATCAGAATTTATTTTAGTAATTGGTTGAGATAAAAATAAAAAGTCATTTTGAGATAGTTTCAGTAGGACACTGAGTATTCAAACATGAATAAAACCGACTTCCTGCCCTCAACAAACTTTAACTGAACAGGGAAAACCATAAAACAGAAAAATTCAGGAATGCGTATGCAGGGGCTACAGGAGTGGCCACCCAGGAAGGACAGCGTGGGGTCTCGGGACTCCCGGCTGCTGTGGGAATCAAGCAGACCTGGGTTCAGATTCTGATCCTGCCCCCATGTGACCTCAGGTGGCTAATCCAGGCTCATGACACAGGATTTATTTCTCTGTAAAACACAGATACCACCCACCCATCCTCCTAGGATGTTGGAGAAGTTATGCCAGAAAAGTTACGTGAAAGCACTCAGCACACGCCAGACCCTTGACATGGTCATGCCCTCCCAATCTTGACAGTTGAGTCCAGGAAAAAACTCCTCAAATAAAACCCCAAGAGCCACATACCTTAGGATTTGTGTTGATTTTTCATTTCATATTGCAATTGTCCTCCCCAAAATCACCTTAACTTTTTTTTAGCTCTTTCTTTCTTTCCCTTCCTTCCTTCCTTTCTTTCTTTCTCCTTCCTTCCTTCTTTCTTTCTTTCTTCTTTCTTTCTTCTCTTTCTTTCTTTCTTTCTTTTTTTCTCTCTCTCTTTCTTTCTTTTCTTTCTTCTTTTTCTTCCTTCCTTTCTTTTTTTGAAACAGAGTCTCACTCTGTTGCCCAGGCTGGAGTACAGTGGCATGATCTCGGCTCACTGCAACCTCTGCCTTCCAGGTTCAAGTGATTCTCCCACCTCAGCCTCCTGAGTAGCTAGGATTACAGGCGTGCACCACCATGCCCGCTAATTTTTGTATTTTAGTAGAGATGGGGTTTCACCATATTGTTTAGGCTGATCTGCAACTGCTGCTCTCAGGTGATCCACCCCCCTCAGTCTCCCAAAGTGCTGGGATTACAGGCATGAGCCACTGCGCCCGGCCGGTTTTTTTGTTTTGTTTTGTTTTGTTTTGTTTTGTTTTTAGCACTTTCAAAGGCTTGTGATTACGAAAGTAAAAAGCTCAGTCTCACTGGAAAGTGATAACTTCATTTTAGTACATCCCCATTTCAGAGTTCAACTAATTCCTCAGGGTGGTTGTGAGAAAAGTCCGCAGTGAAAATTCTGTTGTTTTCTATTCTCAGAGTTTAGGTTTTCAATCAGGCGATCAGTTAGTGTTGCCGGACAGCTAAAGGAACTGTTTTCAAAGCACACTGATCTTCTTTAGAGGTGGACTTGGACTGTCTCACCAGCTGCTTCCTAAGTCTTGGTTGTTAATCAGCGGACAATGGCCATATTCTCACATCTTACTCCCCTGTTCCAGGTGTTTTTAAACACTTTAAATACCCTGAACAGACTAATTTGGATATTGACTATTTTCATTATTAGACACTCTTTTCTAGGATTATTTTATTATTTATTTAATTAATTTTGAAATGGAGTCTTGCTCTGTCACCCAGACTGGAGTGCAATGGCATAATCTCGGCTCACTGCAACCTCTGCCTCCTAGGTTCAAGCGATTCTCCTGCCTCAGCCTCCTGAGTACCTGGGATTACAGGCACGTGCCACCACGCCCGTCTAATTTTTTGTATTTTTAGTAGAGATGGGGTTTCACCATGTTGGCCAGGCTGGTCGTGAACTCCTGACCTCAGGCAATCCACCTGCCTCGGCCTCCCAAAGTGCTGGGATTACAGGTGTGAGCCACCGTGCCCAGCTACGTATTTACTTATTTTTGAGACAGTCTTGCTCTGTTACCCATCCTGCAATGCAGTGGCACAATCTTGGCTCACTGCAGCCTCTACCTCCTGGGCTCAAGAGATCCTTCACCTCAGCCTCTCAAGTAGCTGAGACTACAGGAGCACCACCATGTCTAGTTAAATATTTTTGTTGTTTGTTTTATTTTTAGTAGAGACAAGGTCTTGCTATGTTGCCCAGGCTGGTCTCGATCTCCTGAGTTCAAGCGATCCTCCTGCCTCAGCCTCCCAAAGTGCTGAGATTACAGGCATGAGCCACTGTGACTGGCTGAGGATTGTTTTAGAGAATCAAGACATTCAGTAAAAGGATTCAAGAACCATTCTTAATTTTGCTCATATTCCTAAAGAATGAAGGAGTGGGCTCATTTTAGCATTAACCCATTCGCATGATGCTTGTTGAAATATACATTACGTGTAAACCACTCAGGAACTGTTAGCTATAGATAACACGGTTATTATATCCACTGCCTCTGGCAATAAAGAATAAACAGAGGTCAGGTTTCCACTGAGCTATCAGGACTGTTTTAATTAAACTAAGTGTGGATTTCTAGCTGTTCTTGAATGTAAGCAGGTCATCATTTAGATATGGCTCAATATTCAGCACCCTCTGCCCACCCCTTCTAAATAACAATGCTAAACTTTTTGTCTGTTCATTTGTTTTCCTGACTTTTTCAACTTATTTTTAATACATAGGAAATGAATAAGTATATTCTCATTTAAAAGAAGTCTAGGCTGGGTGTGGTGGCTCACACCTGTAATCCCAGTGCTTTGGGAGGCCAAGGTGGGAGGATCACTTGAGCTCAGGAATTTGAGACCAGCCTGGGCAACAGAGTGAGACCCTGTCCCTACAAAAATAAAAAAAAATAGCTGGGCATAGTGGTGCATGCCTGTAGTTCCAGGTGCATGCCTATACTTCCTGTAGGTGGGAGAATCACCTGAGTCCAGGAGTTCTAGGTTGAGGTGAACTATGATAGCACCACTGCGCTCCAGCCTGGGCAACAGAGTGAGACCCTGTCTCCAAAAAAAAGAAAAAGAAGTAAAGAGAGAGAAAGAAAGAAAGAAGAAAGGAAAGAAGTAAAGAAGGAAGGAAGGAAGGAAGGAAAGAGAAAGAAGGAAAGAAAGAAAGAAAGAAAGAAAGAAAGAAAGAAAGAAAGAAAGAAAGAAAGAAAGAAAGAAAGAAAGAAAGAAAGAGAAAAAGAAAGAAAGGAAGAAAGAAAGAAAGAAAGAAAGAAAGAAAGAAAGAAAGAGAAAAAGAAAGAAAGGAAGGAAGGAAGGAAAAAAGGAAGGAGGGAAGGAAGGAAAAAAGGAAGGAGGGAAGGAAGGAAAAAGGAAGAAAGAAAGAAAGAGAAAGAAAGAAGGGAAGGAAAGAAAGAAAGAAAAAAGAAAGAAAAGAGAAAGAAAGAGAAATGAGGAAGAGAGAGAAAGAGGGGAGAGAGATAAAGAAATCCAAATCAATACAGAATAAACACAATTTGCCTTGTATCTCCCTTCATCTCATCCCCCAGAGATAATAACTATGAGTTTGATATTTAGCCTTTCAGAATTTTTCCATCTATGCACTCACAAGCATGTATGGAAATTATATATATACTTCAACTGATAGAACACACTGTACATATTACTATGCCACTTAAATTTCCCTCTTAAAAATATGACTTTCTCTTTCCTTGTCAGCACAAGAGCCAGCTCTTTCTTTTTACTGCTGTGTGATATTCCATGCAAAGAAGGACCACACTTTGTTCAGCAGCAATCTCCTTACTCAGGGGCATTCAGGGAGTTTTCATTTTTCACTATTCTGATGTTGCAGAGAACATAGTCATATTTATTCTTTGGGTACAATACAAGTGTTTTCTTCAATGGATTACAAAAAAAAAATTTCTGGGTCAAAAGATACCCATCTTTACAATTTCAATAGATACCCTCAAATTGACCTCTGTAAAGGCTGTCACATTGAGGGAGGATAAATAGGTGAAGTACAAAACATTTTTAGGGCAGTGAAAGTACTCTGTATGGCACTAACATGGTGCATAGATGTCATTGTACATTTGTTCAAACCCACAGAGCATAGAAGGCCATGAGTGAGCCCTGATGTAAACTTGGCCTCTGAGCGACAATGATATGTCATGTTTACTGATTGTAGCAAATGCACGGCACTGGCGCAGGATACTGATCGTGGGGGAGGCTGTGCGTGCTGCGGACACGGGGGTACCTGGGAAATCTCTGCACCTTCCACTCAATTTTGCTGTAAAACTAAAACTACTCTAAAAAATAAAGTCTTTTTGGCCGGGCACGGTGGCTCAAACCTGTAATCCCAGCACTTTGGGAGGCTGAGGCGGGCAGATCACGAGGTCAGGAGATCGAGACCATCCTGGCTAACA
>NW_012105231.1:665000-670360 GCF_000951045.1 Mandrillus leucophaeus | reverse complement strand
GCCCACCTCCAACACTGAAATAACCCATAAGACCACCAAGACTCATGACTTGGAACACCACCTACGTGTTGATGACTCCCAAATTTGTAGCTTCATCAGCTCACTGAAACCTTCACCTCCCTGGTTCAAGTGATTCTCCTGCCTCAGCTTCCTGAGTAGCTGGGATAACAGGCATGAGCCAGCACGCCTGGCTAATTTTCGTATTTTAGGATTTCACCATGTTGGCCAGGCTGGTCTTGAACTTGTGACCTTGTGATCCGCTCACCTCAGCCTCCCAAAGTGCTGGGATTACAGGCGTGAGCCACCGCACCTGGCATAAAGTCTATTTTTTAAAAAGCTATAACAATTTACACTCACACACGCAGTTTATGAATGTGTACCTGTGGCCCAACATCCTTACAAAGGAGATGGTATCAATCTTTTAAGATGTGTGATGTATTTAAAAACACTCGAGGTCATTATTTGTAAAAATATTGATGGGGGCTGGGCACGGTGGCTCACGCCTGTAATCCCAGTACTTTGGAAGACCAGGGTGGGTGGATCAGTTGACTCCAGGAGTTCATGACCAGCCTGGGCAACATAGCAAACCCTGTCTCTACAAAACACACGACAACATTAGCTGGGGTGGTGGCACGTGTCTGTAGTTCTAACTGCTTGGGAGGCTGAGATGAGAGGATTGTGTGAGCCTGGGGAGGTCAAGGCTGCAATGAGCCGTGATCACGACCCTGCACTCCAGCCTGAGAGACAATGAGACCCTGTTTCAATAAAAAAAAAATACATTGACTGGGTGCCTACTATGCGTCAGGCCCTGTTCTGGGCACTGGAATTGAGCAGTAATGAAAGACACAAAGCTCCTGCCTTCATGAAGCTCACATGCTAGCAGGGGAGAGAGATGATGAACAGATATATGATAAAAATATGCTATCTGGCAGTGAGAAGAGGTGGTGAGAGGTAGTCAGATTCTGGGCATAATTTGAAATGGAAGTGAGAAGGTAATAAATGAATTATATAAAGGGAGGTGGTGTCACAATTATTCCATGTTTGGTGCCTAGGAGCTCAGTGAAGGGAACTGAGCTATGAAAGGCTCATGGGTTACATACAGATTGTTTGGGAGGGTTTCAGAATTTAGTTTTGACATATGAGGTAGGAGATGCCTGTGAGACATCCAAGGGGAAAGGGTGGACGGGCGCCTGGATATGTACAGTTAGGAAAATGCTAGGATTGAAGCTACAAATTTGGGAGTCATCAACACATAGGTAGTGTTTCAAGTCATGAGTCTTGGTGGTCTTACGGGTTATTCCAAGCCATTAAGACCACCAAGAAGTGAGGGAGGGAAAAGAAGGGGCCACAGGTTGAGATCAGGGGTGTGCAGAAGCTTTTGTGCACACAGACGACGGGTTGTTTTCCTAATATTAAGGTAACTTGGTTGTGAGGTGTTCACTTTTTGTTTTTTTCTTTTTTGAGACGGAGTGTCACTGTGTCACCCAGGGTGGAGTGCAGTCACGTGATCTCAGCTCACTGCAACCTCGGCCTGCCAGATTCAAGCAATTCTCCTGCCTCAGCCTGCCAAGTAGCTGGGATTACAGGTGCCTGCCACCAAGCCCGGCTTTTAGTAGAGACAGGGTTTCCATGTTGGTCAGGCTAGTCTCAAACTTCTGACCTCAGGTGATCTACCCGCCTTGGCATCCCTAAGTGCTGGGATTACAGGCGTGAGTGAGCCACCGCATCCAGCCACATTTTTATATATTGCTGTAATTTACTGGCTAACATTTTATTACCATTTCACATCCAAGCCATGAAAGATTGGACTACAGTACAATCTTTCTTACAATGTCCACATCAGGGTTTGGTGTCAGGGACAAATGGGTCTCATAAAATGTGTTGGAAAAGTATTTCCTCTTTTTCTATTTCCTTAAAGAGTTTTGTATAGCACTGTTGTTACTTTTGTCTTAAAATGTTGGAAAACTCACCACTAAAAGTAAACGGGCCAAGTGTTTTCTTTATAGGAAGGTGCATTCATCTGTTTTGCATTGCTATAAAGGAGTACCTGAGGGTGGGTAATCAAGAAAAGAGGTTTCTATGGCTCACAGTTTGGCAAGCTGTACCAGAAGCACGGTGCCAGCATCTCCTTCTGGTGAAGGCTCAGGAAGATTCCAATCAAAGCAAAAGGCAGAGAGGGAGCAGAGATGTCACATGGTAAGAGAGGGAGCAAGAGAATAGGGAGGGAGGCACTGGGCTCTTTTCAATAACCAGATCTCACATGAACTAATACAATCAGAACTCACTCATTACCGCAGAGAGGGCACCAAGCCATTCATGAGGGAGGAGGGCCCAACTAAGCCCACCTCCAACACTGAAATAACCCATAAGACCACCAAGACTCATGACTTGGAACACCACCTACGTGTTGATGACTCCCAAATTTGTAGCTTCAATCCTAACATTTCCTAAACATACACATCCAGGCACCCGTCCACCCTTTCCCCTTGGATGTCTCACAGGCATCTCCTACATCATATATAGAAACTAAACCCGGAGACCCTCCCCACCAACTTGTGTGTAACCCATGAGCCTTTCATAGCTCAGTTCCCTTCGCTGAGCTCCTAGGCACCAAACACGGAACAACTGTGACACCACCTCCCTTTATATAATTCATTTATTACCCCTCATTTCCATTTCAAATTATGCCCAGAATCTGACTACCTCTCACCGCCTCTTCTCACTGCCAGATAGCATATTTTTATTATGTATCTGCTAGCATGTGAGCTTCATGAAGGCAGGAGTTTTGTGTCTTTCATTACTGCTCAATTCCGGTGCCCAGAACAGGGCCTGACGCATAGTAGGCACCCAGTCAATGTATTTTTTATTGAGACAAGGTCTCACTCTGTCTCCCAGGCTGGAGGGCATTGGCTTCACTCTGTCTCCCAAGCTGGAGGGCATTGGCTTCACTCTGTCTCCCAGGCTGGAGGGCATTGGCGTGACCATGGCTTATTGTAGCCTTGACCTCCCCAGGCTCACACAATCCTCTCATCTCAGCCTCCCAAGCAGTTAGAACTACAGACACATGCCACCACCCCAGCTAATGTTTTGGTGTGTTTTGTAGAGGCAGGGCTTCACTGTGTTGCCCAGGCTGGTCATGAACTCCTGGAGTCAAGTGATCCACCCACCCTGGCTTCCCAAAGTAGAGATTACAGGTGTGAGCCACTGTGCCGGGCACCATGACTTTTCATATATTTTATTTTCATTATCCAGTTCTAATTTTTTTTTAATGAAATTAAATTTTTTATTTTTTATTGTTTTAGACAGGATCTCACTCTTTCACCTAGGCTGGAGTTCAGTGGCTCAATCAGGGCTCACTGCAACCACCACCTCCTGGGTTCAGGTGATCCTTCCCTGTCAGTCTCTCAAGTAGCTGGGACTATAGGCGCGTGCCACCATACCCGACTAATTTTGTGTATTTCATAATGATGGGGTTTCACCATGTTGCCCCGGATGGTCTTGAACTCCTGGGATAGAGTGATCCACCCGCCTCGACCTCCCAAAAATGCTGAGATTACAGGTGTGAGCCACCACGCTCAGCCTAGTTCTAATTTAAAAAAAAATTATGGCCAGCTGTGGTGGCTCATGCCTGTAATCCCAGCACTTTGGGAGGCTGACGTGGGCAGATCACAAGGTCACAAGTTCAAGACCAGCCTGGCCAACATGGTAAAACCTTGTCTCTAATAAAACTACAAAAATTAGCTGGACATGGTGGCGCGCACCTGTAATCCCAGCTACTCAGAAGGCTGAGGCAGGAGAATCACTTGAACCCAGGAGGCGGAGGTTACAGTGAGCTGAGGTCAAGCCATTGCACTCCAGCCTGGGCCACAGAGCGAGACTCCATCTCAAAAAAAAAAAAAAAAATAGACTTAATTTTTAAAAGTAGTTTTAGTTTTACAGGAAAATTGAGTGGAAAGTGCAGAGATTTCCTAGGTACCCCCGTGCCTGCAACATGCACAGCCTCCCCCATGATCAATATCCTGAACCAGCAAGTCTTTGTATGAAAGTGTGCTTTCGTTTGTCTTCAGTAAATACCTAGCAGTGAGATGTATGGGTGATATGGACAGTGTGTGTTTAAGAAACTGACGAACAGGCCAGGGCAGTGGCTCACACCTGAAATCCCAACATTTTAGGAGGCCAAGGCAGGTGGATTGCTTGAGCTCAGGAGTTCGAAACCAGCCTGGGCAAAATGGTGAAACTCTGTCCCTTCAAAAAATACAAAAAATTAACCAGACATCATAATATGCTCCTGTAGTCCCAGCTACTTGAGAGGCTGAGGTGGGAGGATCGCTTGAACCTAAGAGGTTGAGGCTGCAGTGAGCCAAGGTCATGTCACTGTACTCCAGCCTGGATTGCAGCGCAAGACCCTTTCTCCAAGAAAAAAAAAAAAAGAAAAGAAAAAGAAAGAAAGAATAAAGCAGAAAAGAAAGAAAGTAAAAAAAAGAAACTGGCAAAGTGTTTTCCGAAGTGGTTCTTCCACTTCACATTCCCCACCAGCAGAGTACAAAATTCCAATAAATCCATGCATTTACAATCAACTCATTTTCAACAAAGGTGGCAGGAACATACACTGGGGAAAGGACAGTCTTTTCAACAAATGGTGTCTGGTAAACCAGATATCTGTATGCACAAGAACAAAACTAGACCCCTATATCTCTCCATATACCAAAATTAAATCAAAATCGATTAATGATTTAAATGTAAGACCTGAAACTATAAAACTACTAGGAAAAAACATTGAGGAAATGCTTCAGGACATTGGTCTGGACAAAGATTTCTTGAGTAAGACCTCAAAATCATGGCAATCAAAGCAAAAATGGGTAAATTGGATCACATCAAGCTAAAACACTTCTGCACAGCAAAGGAAACAATCAACAAAGGGGAGAGAAAACCTACAGAATAAGAGAAAATATTTGCAAACTCTTCAACTGACATGGGACTAAAATAACCAGAATACATAAGGAATCTAAACAACCCAATAGAAAAAATACAAGGAATCAGGTTTTTAAATGGGAGTAGGCCTGATTACACATTTTTCAAAAGAAGACATACAAATGGCCAACAGGTATATGAAAAAATGCCCCCCATCTCTACTAAAAAAAAAAAAAAAAAAAAAAAAGGGTGTGGTGGCTCATGCCTGTAATCCCAGCTACTCGGGAGGCTGAGACAGTCCATTGCACTCCAGCCTGGGTGACAGAGTGTGATCTTGTCTTAAAAAAAAAAAAAAAAAAAGGGTCAGGTAAGCAGAAAGATGACAATAATTATTGTCCCGAAAACAAGAGGATGGACAATGCTATGGTTTGAATATTTGTCCTGGCCAA
>NW_012105231.1:616363-664950 GCF_000951045.1 Mandrillus leucophaeus | reverse complement strand
AAAAAAAAAAAAAAAAAAAAAAACTGGGTCAGGTGCAGGAGCTCATGTTTGTAATCCCAGCACTTTGGGAAGCTGAGGCAGGAGGATTGCTTGAGCCCAGGAGTTCAAGACCAGCCTGGGCAATATGGTCAAATCCTGTCTCTATTAAAAAAAAAAAGAAGAAGAAAGAAAGAAAAGAAAAGAAAAAGAAAAAAATGCTCAGCATCATCAGAGAAACACAAATCAAAACCACAATGAGAGATCATCTCACCCCAGTTTAAATGGCTATTATCAAAAACCAAAACTGACAATGCCGGCAAGGCTATGGAGAACTGGTACACTGCTGGAGGGAATGTAAACTAGTACAGCCACTGTGGAAAACAGGTTCCTCGAAAAACTAAAAATAGAACTACCATATGACCCAGGACTCCTGTAGTTATTCTCACAGGGTTAAGATTCTGGACAGAAATGAAGTTATAATCAGGCTGCACTTTGGCCCACATCCTTGTAACCAGAGGTCCCTGTAGCACCAGAGTCTGACTATTTGCATTCACCTTGTTCCTGTAGAGACAGAACTGATGTTAAAATCATGAGGCTATTGTTTAAGAATTGCTCAAGATGTTTTTCAGATCCCCAATTCCACCAAAACAGCTGATGCCAACCAGTTTAAAGACCCCCACGGAGGAATAGAATCAACATGAGAATCGTTTCTTCATCTTATCCTATGACTTCACCCTTCCCTCCTGGACCAATGATCCCCACACTTCAGCTCACTCCAGAGCCCTTAAATACCTTAGCCTCAAACTCCTCAGAGAAAGGCATTTGAACTTTCTTCCCATCTCCTCGTTCGGTGACCCTATAATTACACCTCTTTCTCTGCTGCAACCCAAAGAATATTAACATTCTCAGGGTATTAACTTGTTGGGTACATCAGGTAACAGACCCATTAACGGTTCAATCCCACTGTTGGGTATCTACCCAAAAGAAAGGAAATCAGTATACTGAAGATATATCTGCACTCTCGTGTTTATTGCAGCACTGTTCACAATAGCCAAGATATGGAATCAACAATTCCACTGGGTCTACTAACAGATAAATGGATAAAGAAAATGTGGTGACCAGGCCCAGTGGCTCACGCCTGTAATCCCAGCACTTTGGAAGGCCAAGGCGGGCAGATCACCTGAGGTCAGGAGTTCAAGACCAGCCTGGCCAACATGGAGAAACCCTGTCTCCACTAAAAATACAAAAATTAGCCTGGTGTGGTGGCATGCACCTGTAATCCCAGCTACTGGGGAGGCTGAGGCAGGAGACTCGCTTGAACTGGGCAGGCAGAGGTTGCAGTGAGCTGAGATCATGCCACTGCACTCAACCTGGGTGACAGAGTGAGACTCCATCTCAAAAAATAAAACAAAAAGAAAAGAAAAAGAAAATGTGGTATAGATACACAGTGGAATATTATTCAGTCGTGGAAAAGAATAACATTGCCAGGCATGCTAGTTCACACCTGTAATCCCAATACTTTGGGATTGTGAGACAGGAGGATAACTTGAGCCTGGGAGGTCAAGGCTGCAGTGAGCTGTGATCACATCACTGAACTCCAGCCTTGGCAACAGAGCAAGACTCTGTCTCAAAAAAAATAATAATAATAAAAATAAAATCCTGTCATTTGCAACAACATGGATGGAACTAGAGAACATTACGTTAAGTGAAATAAGCCAGGTGGAGAAAGACAAGTATCTCATGTTCTCACTGATGGAGGAGCTAAGAAAATTGATCTCATGGAGGTAGATAGTAGAATGATGGCGACTAGAGGCTGGAAAGCACAGCACTGGGGGAGGATAAAAAGGAGCTGGTTAATGGATGACGGAATTAAAGCATGTGATTAGTGCTGCAAAAATATAGTTAGATGGTAAGAATAACATTGAGTGGTAGCACAATAGGGCAACTATCATTAACAATAATTTATTGTATATTTCAACATAACTACAAGAGTAGATTTGGAATGTTCCCAGCACAAAGCAATGATAAATGTTTGAGTTGATGGATATTCTAATTACCTTGATTTGGTCATCACACAGTGTACACTTGTATCAAAATATCACATGTACCCCATAAATATGTAAAACTATTATGTATCCATAAAAATTAAAAAAGAAAGTTCCAGTTGCTTCACCTTTTTGCCAACACTTGGTGTGTTCAGTCTTTTAATTTTAGACATTCTAATATGTATGAGTTATACACTATCATGGTTTTAATCTTTATTTCCCTAAAGACTAATGATGTTTAGGACTTTTTTTTCTTGCACTTGTTTATCTGGCTTGTATTTTCTTTCCTGAAGTACCTGTTGAAATCTTTTGTCTACTTTTTTTTTTTTCTTTTTCGAGCTGGAGTGTTACTCTGTGCCCAGGCTGGAGTGCAGTGGCACAATCTCAGCTCGCAACCTCCGCCTCCCGGATCCAAGCAATTCTCCTGCCTCAGTCTCCTGAGTAGCTGGGATTACAGACGTGAGCCACCACACTGGCTAATTTTTGTATTTTTAGTAGAGATGGGGTTTCACCAGGTTGGCCAGGCTGGTCTCCAACTCCTGACCTCAGGTGATCCACCTGCCTCAGCCTCCCAAAGTGCTGGGATTACAGACGTGAGCCACCACGCTCGGCTTCAGTGCATTTTTAAGAGACTTTTAAAAAATATTTCTTCCAGTGATTTGTCTTTAGCAAGATGGTTGGTCTGAATTCTTTTGTCATCTATTTTTTCTGAAATTACGTCTGGCCATATTGCTAAACTGTCTTTTTATATCTAACAAATTCTCTATAAATTTGGATTTTCTATATAGCTAATCATATCATCTGCAAATAATTTCAGGTTTAATTTCATCCTTTCACTTTTATGTCTGTATTTATCTTATCACATTAGCTGACACCTCTGTTATTGTTTTAAATAGGAGTACTCTCATTGGAAATCCTTGTTTTATTCCTAATTCTAAAGCAAATGCTGCTAAGATTTTACTACTAAGGTAGAATATTTCTGTAGGTTTTAAATAGATACCTTCAATTGTTTCAAGGAAGTTCGCTTCTATTCCTACTCTGCTAAAACATTTGTTCTTTGAGTATCTTTGAATTTATGTAATTAGTGTCACTCTTTAAAACTTTCTTTTATTTAGTCATTTAATTTGTGTAGTTTGTATATTTATCTTTGAATATTATTTAAAATTAATTAAATGCTTTTTGTGCTTTCACTGAGAAGACCTCATTATTTTCTTCATTTATGTGATAAATTACATTTGTTGATTATTCTAATGTTAATTCACCATTGCATTCTTGTGATGAATTCAATTTGGACATTGTATTAGCTTTTTATACATTTCTGGACTCAATTTTCTAACATATTGTAAAGGAATTTATTGTCTATGGTTATTAAGGAGATTACCCTGGAATTTGTATTTCTGTTCTTGTCCTTTTCTTATGTTTATCATTATATAGCCTTCATTGAATAATTAGGGGAGTTTCTGAGTTCCCTCTTTTTCAATGCTCCAGAAGAATTTGTATAAGATTGAAATTATTTCTTGATAATTTAGTGGAAATTACTTTCAAAACCATGGACTTCGTGTCATGTGTGTTTTGAAATCTTTTAATAATACTGATTCAATTTCTTGAGAAATTATAAAACTCTATCCCTTTTTGTGTCGGGCTTTTTTTTCTTTTTTGAGACAATCTTGCTCTGTTACCCAGGCTGGAGTGCCGTGGCATGATCTTGGCTCACTGCAGTCTCTAACTCCCAGGTTCAAGGGATTCTTGTGCCTCAGCCTCCCAAATAGCTGGGATTACAGGCGCATGCCACCACATGAGGCTAATTTTTGTATTTTTAGTAGAGACAGAGTTTCACCATGTTGCCCAGACTGGTCTTGAACTCCTGACCTCCTGTGATTCACCTACCTCAGCCTCCCAAAGTACTGGGATTGCAGGCATGAGCCACCACATCTGGCCAGGTTTTTCCTTTTTGCTATATTGTTCTAGGAATATGACTTCATTTAAGTCATAAATTCATTAGCATGCATTTATTCAGAGTATTTAGTTAAAACTTTTTAAATCTCTAGTGTTTCTGTACTCATATATTGTCTTTTTAATATTTATTTATTTATTTATTTATGTATTTCATACAGGATAGCATGTATTGATTTTTTTTTTTTTCTTTTGTGATGGAGTTTTCGCTCTTGTTGCCCAAGCTGGAGAGCAATGGCTCAATCTCGGCTTACTGCAACCTCTGCCTCCTGGGTTCAAGCAAATCTCCTGCTTCAGCCTCCCAAGCAGCTGGGATTACAGGCACGTGCCACCCCACCTGGCTAATTTTTTGTAGTTTTAATAGAAACAGGGTTTTATCATGTTAGCCAGGCTGGTCTCAAACTCCCGACCTTGTGATCTGCCCGCCTTGGTCCCCCGAAGTGCTGGGATTACAGGTGTGAGCCACCACGCCCGGCCCACATCTATTGATTTTTATATACTTACTTTTGTAATTTGTATTGTATTCTTCCTTCTCGGTCAGCATACTCAAAATTTAGACTTTTCAAAAAATCCTTTTTTCACCAATTTTTAAAAATTTGCCATTATCTTCTTTGTTCTACTTATTAAGAGTTTATTCTATTGTTCTTACTCTGTCATTAAGATGAATAATATGTACTTTACAATTTTAGTCATTCCGTCTTTCAAATATAAGCATGTAAAAAATTTTGCTGCATCCCATGACTGTTTTTTTTTTTTTTTTTTTGAAACGGAGTTTTGTTCTTGTTGCCCAGACTGGAGTGCAATGGTACAATCTTGGCTCGCTGCAACCTCCGCCTCCCGGGTTCAAGCGATTCTCCCGCTTCAGCCTCCCAAGTAGCTGGGATTACAGGCATGTGCCACCACGCCCAGCTAATTTTGTATTTTCAGTAGAGATAGGGTTTCACCATGTTGACCAGGCTGGTCTTGAACTCCTGACCTCAAGTGATCTGCCTGCCTCGGCCTCCCAAAGTACTGGGATTACAGGCATGAGTCACTGCGCCCTGCATCATGACTTTTGATATATTTTATTTTCATTATCATCCAGTTCTAATTTATTTTTTAAATTAAAATATTTATTTTTTTTAGACAGGGTCTCACTCTTTCACCTAGGCTGGAGTGCAGTGGCTCAATCAGGGCTCACTGCAATCTGTACCTCCTGGATTCAAGTGATCCTCCCTGCTCAGCCTATCAAGTAGCTGGGAATACAGGCGCATGCCACCACACCTGGCTAATTTTGTATTTTTCATAGAGATGGGGTTTCGCCATGTTCCCCAAGATGGTCTCGAACTCCTGGGCTGAGGTGATCCACCTGCCTCAGCCTCCTGAAAGTTCTGAGATTATAGGTGTGACCTACTGTCACCAGCCTAGTTCTAATTTAAAAAAAAAAAAAATTATGGCCAAGTGTGGTGACTCACACCTGTAAATCCCAGCACTTTGGGAGGCTGAGGTGGGCAGATCACTTGAGGTCAGGAGTTCGAGACCAGCCTGGCCAACCTGTGAAATCCCGTCTCTACTAACAATACAAAAACTAACTGGGTATGATGGCGTGCACCTGTAATCCCAGCTACTCGGGAGGGTGAGGCAGGAGAATCACTTGAACCCAGGAGCTGGAGGTTGCAGTGAGCCAAGACGCACCACTGCTCTCCAGCCTGGGTGACGGAGCAAGACTCCGTCTAAACAACGACAACAAAAAAATTATAATTGATTTAACTCATGAGTTATCGGGTTGTGTTTTTTACATTTCTAAGCATATAGAAGTTTTCATTTAACTGCTTATTACTGTCTTTTAAATAAATTGTTCTGAATGGTTTCACCTGAGATAATATTGCCTGTTCTATAATTTTGTATAAATTGATGCATATTATAAGTCTCAAATTCATGGTCTCACGCGATTCTCCCACCTTGTCCTCCCAAAACACTGGGATTACAGGTGTGAGCCACTGCACATGGCTGTATTATATGTATTTTGAAAATTCAGCTTCTTCCACTCAGCATTATGAATGTAAAATTTCTTCATGTTGTTGATTTAAAAAGTAATTCATTCCTCTTTATTACTAAGTAGTATATTATTGCATGATTCTATCAATTTGTTTATTGTCTGTGGATGGACATTTGAGTTGTTTCCAGTGTTTGGCTATTTGTTGATAAAATGACTATGAACATTTTCCACAACTTTTTCTGTTGAATATTTTCATTTCTCCTGGATAAAGTGAAACTGTTAAGTTGAAGGACAGATATATATATGTTTAGCTGTGGCCCAAGCTGGAGTGCAGTGGTGCAATCGCGGTTTACTGTAGCCTCAACCTCCTCGGCTCAAGCAATCCTCCTGCCTCAGCTGGGACTACAGGCATGTGCCACCATGCCCAGCTTTTATCTATCTATCTATCTATCTATCTATCTATCTATCTATCTCTCTATCTCTCTATCTATCTATCTATCTATCTATCTATCTATCTATCTATCTATCTCTCTATCTATCTATCTATCTATATCTATCAATCAATCATACAATGGCAGAGATGAGGTCTCACCACACTGCCCAGGCTGGTTTTGAACTCTTGGCCTCAAGTGATTCTCCTGCCACTGCCTCCCAAAGTGCTGGGATTGCAGGCATGCGCCAGTGCACTCAGTCCAGACAGGTATAACTTTAACCTCACAAGGAATTGACAAAACTCTTCCAAAATGGTGTTACAATTTTACATTCCCAACAGTATTAAAAAAAAGTTCCAGTTGTTCATGTGCCACCATTTGGTGTTGTCATCTTTTGAACTGGCAATTCTACTGAATATACAATAGCATCTCATTGTAATTTAGGGGTTTTTCAATTTTTTTTTTTTTTTTTTGAGATGGAGTCTCACTCTGTCGCCAGGTTGGAGTGCAGTGGCGCGATCTCTGCTCACTGCAACATCCGCCTCCCGGGTTCAAGCGATTCTCCTGCCTCAGCCTCCCCAGTGACTGGGATTACAGGCACGAGCCACGACACCCAGCTAATTTTTGTATTTTTAGTAGAGACGGGGTTTCACCATGTTGGCCAGGATGGTTTCAGTCTCCTGACCTCGTGATCCACCTGCCTGGGCCTCCCAAAGTGCTGGGATCACAGGCGTGAGCTACTGTGCCCGACCAATTTTTATTTTATTTTTGAGACGAGGTATGGCTCCATCTCCCAGGCTGGAGTACAATGGCCTGATCTCCACTCACTGCAGCCTCCGTCTCCTGGGCTCAGGTGATCCTTCCACCCTAGCCTACCAAGTAGCTGGAACTACAGGCGCAGACTGTCACGGCCGGCTAATTTTTTGTATTTTAGTAGAGACGGGGTTTTATTGTGTTGCCCAGGCTGGTCTCCAACACCTGAGCTCAGGCAATCTGCTGGCCTCAGCCTTCCGAAGTTATGGGATTACAGGCATGAGCCACCACGCGTGGCCTCGTGCTTTCTTTTTATAGTAGCTTTATAGTTTTAGCTTTTACATTGCGAACTATGATCCATCTGGAATTAATTTTTGTTTAGCATGAGTTAAGGGTCAAGCTTTCTTTTTAAAAAAATATGGATATTCACTTGTTTCATAACCATTTGTTAAAAATATTTTAATTTCTACATTAAATTGCTCTAGTGCCTCTGTCAAAAATCAGTTGACCTTGTATCTGTTGACCTATTTCTAGGCTCTGCCTTCATTGTATTGATTTTGTCCTCATGCCAATATCACATGGTCTCGACCATTGTGATTTCATCGTGAAACTGGAAGGTCAATAGTGTATGTCCTCCAGCTTTGTTATTCTTCAGGATTATTTTTACTATTTTATGTCCTTTGCATTTGCATGTGAATTTTAGAATCCCCCTGTCAATTCCGCTTTTAAACGAAGTAGAAGTGTTGATATTGGACACTTCTGCCTTGTTTTTGCTCTTCAGAGGAAAGTATTCAGTGACTCACCATGTTTAATTATATTGTACACTTTTCATACATGCTCTCTTCTGGGGGGCGGGGGATCAATATTAGTTCCTATTTCTTTCTCTTTTTTTGAGACAGAGTCTCATTCTGTCACCCAGGCTGTAGGGCAGTGGTGTGATCACGCCTCACTGCAGCCTCAACCTCCTGTGCTCATGCAATTCTCCTGCCTTAGTAGCTGCCAAGTAGCTGGGGCCACAGGCGCACACTACCACACCTGGCTAATATTGTATTTTTTATAGAGAAGGGGTTTCGCCATGTGGCCCAGGCTGGTCTCGAACTCCTGGGCTCAAGCAATTCATCTGCCTTGGCCTCCCGAAGTGCTGGGATTACAGGCATGAGGCACTGCATTGTTGCTTTTTTGTTTCTTAACCATGAATAGGTGTTGCATTTTGGAAAATTGTTTTTCTGTATCTAAAGGATAGTAAAACAATTTTGCACTCCTTTGAAAAATACCTTGTTGTGATGTATTATACTTTTTATATAGTAATGGATTTGATTTTGTAATACTTTGTTAAATATTTTACATCTATAAAATGTTGCTATTTTTTTCCTTGCAATATCTTTGTCTGCGTTTTGTATTGGGGATATATAGGTAAGCCTTATACACTGATTTGATAAGTATTCCCGTCTCTACTTTCTGTGTAAGACAGATATTAATTCTTCCTTGTGTTTCATGTGATGCATCAATGAAGTCTTCTGAGACAGGACTTATTTGTAGATTTTAAAGCACAAATTCAGTTGTTTTGAATATAGGGCTAATGAGGCTTTCTGTTCCTTGAGTCAGTTTTGGTATGTTTGTTTTGCAAGGAATTTGTTCATTTAATTTATAAAATTTACTGGCTTAAGTTATTCATAAAATTCTTTATCTGACTGGGTGTGGTGGCTCACGTCTGTAATGCTTGCACTTTAGGAAACCAAGGTGGGAAGATCAGAGCTCAGTAGTTCAAGACCAGCCTGAGCAACAAAGCAAGACTTTGTCTCTATTAAGTAATAAAAATCTTTTAATTATAGAAATTTTAAAATTGTTTATCCCTTTATGCCTATAGCATCTGTATTCCATCTTTTATTTCTGACGTTGATAATTTGGGTGTTTTTCTTTCTTGATTAGTCTTGCTAAGGATTTATCAGTTTTATTAACTTCAAAGAATCATCTTTTGGCTTTGGTAAAATTTTTCTATTACTTGTCTTTTATTAATTTCTGCTCATATTTTTTTCCTTCAACTTACTTTAGGTTTAATTGTTCATCTAGCTTCACATAGAAATTAGGATAATTTAAGCCTTCTTAATTTTCCTCTAAGCACTGCTTTAAGTGTATTCTACAAATTTTGATATGTTGTATTTCGTCATTCAGATCATTAAACTTTCTAATTCCCCTTCAAAGACTACTAGGAAGTGTATTATTTTTCAAAGTTTTCTAGATATTGTATTGACTTCTGATTTAATTCCCTGGGGTGAAGATATATCCCCTTTAAGATTTCAGTCATCTTAAATTCATTGAGACTTGTTTTATGACCCATCAGATGGTCTGTGAAAGTTTTTTGTGCAGTTGAAAAATATGCTCAGTGTAATGTTTTATAAATGTCAATTATGTCAAGATAGTTGATACTGTCATTCAGAGCTTCTCTATCCTTACTGATATATATCATATATATATGTATCCTATTAATTCCAAAGGGTGAAATATCAAACTATGATGTCACTTTGTCTATTTCTCCTTTAAATTTTTAACTGCATGTAGTATAAAAGGTCTATCAGGTATTAGATGCACAGGCAGAATTGTTATTTCTTCCTGTTAGAGACCCTTTCCCCTTAATAGATCTGTATTCCCTTGTCTTAAAGCCCATCTTGTCTGATAATACAGCCACTCCAATTTGTGATTAGTATTTGCACGCTACATCTTTTCCTATCCTTTTACTTTCATACCATTTGTATATTTGTATTTAGTGTCTCTTGGCTGTTCAGTTTGACAATCTCTGCCTTTTAGTGTATTTACATTTAATATAATTATTCATGTCATTAGGCTTAGTGGACATCTTTGGCTTATACCTTACAGGGAAAGTATGTTTTGCTTATTTATATTTGTCCTGCTTCTTGTTTTCTACTTTTCTTGTTCGTTTTTGTTAGTTACTCCTTCCCTGCCTTCCTCTGATTAATCAATGTTTTCCAGTGTTTCTTTTAATTTCCTCTGGCAGCTCCAGCTATATGTGTCTGCATTATATTTTACTCGTTACTCCAGGGGTTATGATAGGCACTTTTAATATATGACAATCTACTTAACAATTTTTGCAAGAGGATAGTTACATTTACCTACATTCGCTATAATACAATTCTAGATAGCAAGACAGGTTCTTATAACTAACAACTAGGCAGTATACAGATGTGGTTTTATAAACTCAACTGGCTCCTTAAGCCAGTACATGGCATTTGGAGTATTCAAACTGCACACAAAGGTTAAACAGGGAAAGAGGTTTGACCAAAACACTCAGTATTTATTCAAATTCTTTGTTCAAAGACATTATCCATAAAGTTATTCATCTACACATCCAATGTCAGGAGACCACGACAGGGAATTGTGCAAGCCTCTTTCAACCCGTTCTTCTACATCCAAGAAAAATTCTGAAGGACATGCTTAAAATACTTTTGAGATGGAGTCTCGCTCTGTCACCCAGGCTGGAATGCAGTGGCGCGACCTTGGCTCACTGCAACCACTGCCTTCCGGGTTCAAGCGATTCTACTGCCTCAGCCTCCCGAGCTGAGACTACAGGTATGCGCCATCACGCCCAGCTAATTTTCGTATTTTTAGTGGAGACACGGTTTCCACCATGTTGGCCAGGATGGTCTCGGATTTCTTGACCTTGTGATGCACCCACCTCGGCCTCCCGAAGTGCTAGGATTACAGACATGAGCCACCGCGCGGCACCCCCATGCTTACAATACTTTAATACTGAAGTGTGTTCAATTCCCTCCTTCTTAGTCATGAACAAGATATTAACAAGATGAATTTGAAAACAGCAATTGTAGAGGTGCTGTTAAAGTAACCCAAGCCCCACTGACCTCAGTAATATAACAATATGCTACCCCATTGTTTAGAGTATTTCACCTTTCTGATAGAAAATAGTGAGACGATAAAAGCTACCATTGCCAAGTTAAGGTTACTTTTTATTTATTTTTTTTCAGACGGCATCTTGCTGTTTCCCACGTTGGAGTGCAGTGGTACTATCTTAGCTTAGTGCAACCTCCGCCCCCTGAGTTCAAGCAATTCTCCTGCCTCAGCCTTCCAAGTAGCTGGGATTACAAGTGTGCGTCACCATGCCTGGCCAATTTTTGTATTTTTATTAGAGACCAGTTTCACTATGTTGGCCATGCTGGTCTTGAACTCCTGACCTCAAGTGATCTGCCCACCTCAGCCTCCCAAAGTGCTGGGATTACAAGTGTGAGCCACTGTGCCCGGTCATCCTTAGAATGTTGTGCTAATGCTTCGTATGTACTTACTTTTCACAACCATGAGGTAGGTACTATCCCTACTTTTCCTGTTTTGAGGAAACAGGCTTAATGCTCCAAGAATTTACTCAAAGTCAATAAACATGTATCAGAAAAAGGATTCAAATTTTATGTGTGATTTGTCTTTCTATATCCATAGCCTGCACCCTGAAACCACTCTTACATACTCATGTTTAAGTGGGGAGAGTAGATGGAAACTCCCAGGAGAGATCCTTCAATCTAGTTTTGTGGCTAAAAGCAGTAAAGGAGAGGTTGAGGAATCTACTTGTAAATGCAGGAGGCCTAAGGACTGACAATTAAGAAGAAAACTTAAACTAAAAAAACTAAAAAGCAGTGTAAAACCTCAGAAGCAAATAAGTCTGGATCATACTCATAGGAGCAAAAAATACCTAAATCAAAACCGTATGTCAAGGGCCTAACTGAAAATCCAGTCCCTAATTGGCCTGAGTTGTTGAGTTCACATTATATTCAGATAAGTATTATTAAAAACAGAGAAATAAAATATTTAACGAAAATTGGTTAAATGTGTGTTAAGTGATAGTGTATTTCCCATTAGTCAGCTATATATAAAGTTTGTGACACTTTTGTCCTCCAACAGACTTATGTTAAAGACAACATGTGTATTGAAAGTAGCAATTTTATTTGAGTTAAAATTATTTACAAAAACCCAAAGACATACTTCATGAAACTGGTACAAACTATTTTTTCCTGCCGTTGGCTTTTGCTCCAAAGATCACAGCTGAGAAATACTGTATAAAATAAAAATAGGATTGGATTCAGAAAAGTACTCTACTGTTCTAATTTCCAATTGGTAGTATTTACAGAAATATTTACAATGGAAAAAAAGGTTACTTTAAAACTTTTAGTTAATTTGCAAGTCAGCCTCAAGTACCCTAAAATGCAGAGTTCTCTGAGGGTTAAAAACACACAAATGCACTGCAGTTGGTGAAGTGATTATCTCCCCCACCACCTCCCCCCACCAAAATCTGCATCTCTTATCAGTGCTTGACAATTAGTTATTATTTAAAAAACAAAACAAAACAAAAAACTGTTAAACACTGAGGTAAATCAATTTTCAAATGATTACCAGTGTAACAGAAAAATGTAGTTCGCCCTGATTGTTCTCATCCAAATGTTTTATAATATTCCTTACCATCTGCCACATGTCAGGTTCACCAAAAATCTGTCCCTTTCCCTAAATCCAATGATTAATAAATACCAATGTATTTTGCATTTTAAAATAAAATATAACTAATTTAGTTTTATGGGTATCATTTACCAGTATGTTTTTAAAAGTATTTTGCTAAGCCAGCTTTAATACTCAGGGCAAATACAATCTCATGGTTCCCACGTTACACTGGCGTAGTATGTTCTTAAAAGGTGATGGGTAGGGGTCGGGGTGGGTAGAAGGAAGAAAACAATTTGCCTGGAATCAGTTACTTCCTTATAGATTTCCCAACAATCTGCATTATCAAAAATAGGAAGACAACAGAAGGCAGCCACTGCATTTAAAAACATTACAGCTGGCACTGATACAAGAGCCCCGATTTGTCACTTTATACAAGGAAATAACAAAGTCTAAATGGGTAAAAATTAGACTTTTAGCTATTTTCCCCAATACACACCAAACTAATATTTTTATGGCTTCAAGTTTTACAAATCCAATGAAGAAACATGATGTGTACTACCTGAAAGGTATTTAAAAGTATTAATGAAAAAGATCTCTAGAAAGCCTGTATTCAGGCCCAATCAATAAAAAAGAAAAGGGGAAAAAAAAAGTATAACCAGTGGTCTGAAAAATACAAGAAAAATTTTCAATGTTATATTAAATCTATAAAATGTTTTGTGTTCCATAACTGTTTTCCAAATAACCGCTCTATGAACAAAGGATCTGAATGAAAAAAGGGTCTTCTCTAAACCAGCAATTTAAGGCTTTGCGCTTATGCAATTGATCCTGTCACTCTATAGAAGAATATACATGTTATCTGAAAACATGAATTCCACATTGGTGTTTTAGCTTCCTTATATTTATTGTACTGAACATTAGAAAATATATCTAGAGAGTCTTTCCTCAAAACCTAATAATGTTTCAAAAGCCTCTCTAGCATTAAGTGTAAACTACCCTGGGTTTGACTATTTTGCCTCTTCCTTTAACAGGGCACATCATCTTATACAATATTCCCTCAAACTGTTTTTCTTGTGTCTACAGCATGACACATTACGGTATGATACTGAATATGGTTGTGGTCTCAAAAGTAAAAAATAGTTCAATAACCCAAACCTAATCAAGAATAAAAAAATATACTATTAATCCCATGTATCTTTGGATTCCATCTAATTTTAAATACAGACAGTAGTTCAGGGAACAACAACCAAAAAATTCACAAAATTATTAAAAGCTTTATTTACGATTGGAATCATTCAACAAAAAAGCAAAAGCAAATGAGCCTGAAAAAGGAACTAAGCTGTTGTCTAGAATGTCCTCAGAACATTCGCTACCTCAGTAGCTAAGCTGCCTTTGCACCTGGCTGGCATGACAACAGTGGCTCAACATACACAGCAGTTGCACTAACAGCAGCACAAATTTTCCCCTTCAAACTTGCTCCGAATAAAGCAAGAAAACAAGGGGAGGGTATAAACTCTGCCAAAGTAAATGTATTTAAATACTGCATGGAATTGTTAACAGCCTGAACCTTTTCCCTCATTTTTGATAGTTGCAGATTGATGTAGTAACTGTCATTTAGCAAATGCCCAATGCATGACGAAGAAATCAGGTGGCCTTAAAAATCCAAACACGAATGATACTGATGAATGTTCTTGGTACATCTTCAAGGACTTCTTTCATAACTTGACTTTTGTCTAAGGATAGCTCCAGCATTACCGAGCACCTGAAGCAAAGGTAAAGCAGCTAGCAATGTTCCAAATATTCAATCACTCTAGAGATAGATTTCTGGCCAGTTGTTCCAACAGCACACTGAAAGGGGGATGAAGGCGAAAGGAAGTAACAGTTAATATTTAACAGATTTTAAGAAGTATAAATAAAAGTTTACCTCTAGATTTACTAAACTGAACACTACAAATCAAAGTACACCGAGATTAAATTGTGGGTTTGATAAATAGTTATTTGCCATAACATGCAATAATTACCTTGAAGAAATAGAACACAATTATTAAAATTAGAAGAAAATCCCTTTTTGCTCCCACTTACTATGGCCATAGTATTTTTATGTCTACTGTCAATGTATTATACTTAAATTTAAAATCATAAAAGCTACTTACAGTGAGATTCATGAAGCTCAAAAATTTTTTGAGCATCTCTGTCATTATTGAAAAGTCTCCTTCTGGCAGATATTCCCGCACAGTGGTTACATTGATCTGAGGAAACAGAGCAAGAAATGTTGGTCAGCTGGCAGAAAACATGAGACTGCACCTCGTACAATGTTGTTGGTTTTGACACACATCTGTGTTAATTTTCAAGATCCTTGGAACACGTGGTTATTCTCTTTTTTTTTTTTTTTGAGACGGAGTCTCGCTCTGTCGCCCAGGCTGGAGTGCAGTGGCCAGATCTCGGCTCACTGCAAACTCCGCCTCCCGGGTTCACGCCATTCTCCTGCCTCAGCCTCCCGAGTAGCTAGGACTACAGGCGCCCGCCACCTCGCCCGGCTAGTTTTTTGTACTTTTTAGTAGAGACGGGGTTTCACCATATTAACCAGGATGGTCTCGATCTCCTGACCTCGTGATCCGCCCGTCTCGGCCTCCCAAAGTGCTGGGATTACAGGCTTGAGCCACCGCGCCCGGCCCACGTGGTTATTCTCTTTCCACACTCATTCTGCGTGCTGTCGATTTCCTACCACACCCCCAGAAAGAAAGGAGAAAGGCAAAGTTGGCAAAAGCTACAAATAAACATTTGTGTACACATTTACTTTTTTTTTTTAATGAAACAGTCACTCTGTCACCCAGGATGGAGTGCAATGGTGCAATCTCAGCTCACTGCAACCTCCACCTCCTGGGTTCAAGCAATTCCCATGCCTCAGCCTCCCGGGTAGCTGGGATTATAGGCACGTGCCACCACACCTGGCTAATTTTTGTATTTTTAGTAGAGATGGGGTTTCATCATGTTGGCCAGGCTGGTCTCAAGCTCCTAGGCACAAGTAATCCACGCGCCTTGGCCTCCCAAAGTGCTGGAATTACAGGCGTGAGGCAGCATGCTGGCCTACTTTCATAAATGCAAAGAAAAAGGCCTGAAATAACAAACTGCACTGTTTAATGTATGTGTATGTTTCATTGGGGGCCCCGGAGGAATAGAAGAGGGTGAGGACTTTAGACTTGAGAATGTACTCACAAAGCTGCTCATGAAATAAAAAGATGAAAGAAAAATTCACACGCTTCACAGATGAATTCAACTAATTATATAGGACAGGAATTAACTAGAAGCATCTTTCCAAAGGTAATCTAACCTCACCTACGACAGATTCTCAGACAGTATCAGGAGAGAAAACCCTTCATTATTAGCAAGAAGCAGCCAAACTATATATAAACCAATCTGTTACATGGAAAACATTACACAACCTGCTTAAAAAACTATTTCATTACATTAAAGAATGCTTTAAATGTTTTAGGGAGAATAAAAAGAAAAGACCTTTTAGGAAGGTTCACCTGTAGTAAGGAACAAAAGAAAGTATACTGTCCCAAGTTTGGGGACACAAGGTAAAGGTTAAACAAAACCAACCAAACAACAATAAAACACACAAAAACTTCCAATTTGACTTCTGTTAGCGGGGGCAAAAAAGGAGAGACAACATATTTCTCTTCAGAAATTTGCCACTACCCTCACCCTTTTTTCTATTCCCATGCCAGGGTACTTGCAAAATTAGAAAGCGGCAAAATAATGAGATGAATACAGCTTCAGAAAAGATCTAATCAAAAAACTGCTAAAGTACTCATGTGCTGAAGGTATCAGTTACATTCAAACTGATCCTTCCACCAAAAGCTATCACAGTAGTGGGCAGAGTAGTGGCTAAAGTGTCTCTGGAGAACTGCTCAGTAGAAAAGTACACCTCTATAAGAGAGAATATATGATTAGCTCCTATGTTTTGGATGAAACTCCCTCAATCCAAATCAAATCCTTCTCTGTCAACACACTACAGAACATAACATACAGCATTTCTGAGGCAATGGGAGGGACAGTGACCGCATTTTTTAACAGAGTATAGCAGGTACAAAAAGAAAAGGCATGATACAGCATGGCCTATTCGAAAAATTTTAAAAGTATCCGGTGGGTATGTAAGTTTGGAAATTGGAGAAGCAGTCTTAAGTCCAGGGTCTTGCAACATTAAACAGTCATTAGTCCCCTTATTGGCTGTGAGCCAAGGAAGACTGGGCAAGGAGCTATGTGATCAGCAAGTGCTCTGAAGTAAGTTAGCTCTGGTGGCAATGTGCAATGTCCCAGGAATGGACGGGCAAGAAAGCAGGAAGAGCAGTGAGAAGACTGACCACTGCAATGCACCAGATGCAAAGTGAGAAGTCATGAAGGGCAAGTGAAAACAGGATCAGACCACAAAGCGGCATTTGCTGCAACAACCACATGCTTTCTTGTCTATCTCTTTCACTTACACATTAGGCAAACCAAACTTCCTTTACATTTTGTGGTATCAGCTAGCTTTTTGGTGTTAATCATAATAATCTCCAAGGCAACAAACAAATCTGGGGCTCTATGAATTCACAACATTGCCTACAACTTAAGAACATTCTCTCTTTAGAGACAAGATAGATACAGGCAAACACAAACAGGAATTAGCATGGGAAAGATGACCCAAGATAAATCACATGTGGTAATAACACAATTTCAAGAATGATTATGTAAGAAATAATATGACTGAAATATGACTAAACCTATAGTGTGTACAAAACAGAGTATCTAAAAATCTTTACATTTAAATATTATTTTCATTGCTTTTGAGGCCTGCCTCTTCTTCCTCTCCTGTGTGTGATGTGTTTCTGATTTGCTCTTAAAATCTTGTCACTGCAAATAAGAAAAAGGGATATAAAGATCTTGCGGGGCCTCCAGAGCCATGATGAGAACTTTGGTCTTGATCCTGAAATGGGTGGTACCCAGAGGGGCCACACAGAGTGGGCTCGTGTATTTAGGTTGGTTAAAATATAAGTAAGGAAGAGATGGACAAGATGGATTCAGAAAAAACACACAGGACTTAGTTACAGAAAGTGAAAAAAAAAAAGGCAATACAAAGAATTAGATGGCAAAAATAAGGAAACGTGGCTGGGTAGATGGGCCCAAGTACAAGGAGCCAGCATGAGTTCCTGCTCAAATGAAGCCATGCATTTATCATTACTCTGTTCTTCCAGTCCTCCAGCTTCAAAATGAGATGGCCCCTGCTTCCTACTGAAACTAACCCCCCACTCTATAGGTCTCCACTCTTTCTTGCTCCCTCAATGCCCTTGCTCCTAGAAAACAATCTGCCTTCCATTTCAAACTCTGGCTTTACAATAATCCACCTACGCCCAACTCCCCCATCTTAAAGAGAACACTCACAATGATTCTGCCGTGTCCTTCTTCAACAGTTTTACTCCTCATCTTTGTTTTTCCCAAGGCAGCAGACTATCCCCATAGTCATTACCTTCCACTTTCGGGCTGACTCAGCCTGATTGTCTAGACATTCGTATTTCTCCAAAGTGAATCCTGATGATCTAATCCACTCATAGTAATCCCATGTTCCTGGCCAGCAACTGGTTCAGACAAAAACATTGTGACCCGATGCTGGCCAAGATAAGGAAGTCTACCTGGTGAGGGGTTAGAGTGGCATGGGGTCCCAAAGGGGAAATAAACAAACAGTTGTCTTAAAAAGATACGTATTTCTAGCCAATGTACCTATGGAAAAAAAAAAGAACCTAGAGGAAGAGGCACCTATTACTGCTAGGCATTATTTAATTTGATGAGACACCTAGCTTAGCATGGGACCATGAGAGCTAGCAAAGGACAACATGTGGAGGACAGCAGTTTAAACACAGAAATGGGGTGAGCGCTGTGGCTCACACCTATAATCCCAGCACTTTGAGAAACCAAGACAGGAGGGTCACTTAAGCCCAGGAGTTCGAGACAAGCCAGGGCAACATGGTGAAACCCAGTCTCTACAAAAAAATACAGAAAAACAACAAAGACAGAAATGATCCGAGCCTCTGATGACCTCAGTGAGGCACTGACATCACCCAAATTAGACTCTGTCATCTTGTTTAAGCCAGATGAGTACAGGTTTCACACTATCCCTTCTTTTACTCCAACCAAAGGCATCTGAACAAATTCATCCATCAAACAAGAGCCTTTTCTTTTCTTATTTATTTTTTGGAAACAGTCTCACTCTGAAGCCCAGGCTGAAGTGCAGTGGCGTGATCTTGGCTCACTGCAGACTCCACCTCCAGGATTCAAGCAATTCAACTCTTGCGCCTCAGCCTCCCGAGTAGCTGTGATTAGAGGTGTGTGCCACCACACCCAGCAAATTTTTATATTTTAGTAGAGACATGGTTCCACCATGTTGGCAAGACTGGTCTCGAACTCCTAACCTCAAGTGATCTGCCCATCTCGGCCTCCCAAAGTGCTGAGATTACAGGCGTGAGCCACCACACCCAGCCACAAGAGCTTTTTCATTAGACCTAATGTATTCTGACCTTTGGGACGTACCTTAAAAATCTCAACAAGTAGTTTTCAATATTATACACTATCTTGATTTTTAAGTTGATTTCATGTATGTAATTCTTCCTTTTTCATGAGATTAAAGGACTGACTAGCTTGTTTTCCAGAACTGCTTTTTCTTATATCTTTAACAGCCTAACTCTGACAGGCACATCCTTTCTAACAAAGCCATAAAGATCAACTTTATTTCACTTTTTAAAAAGTGAAAATCAATTTAATTTACTCCACTCCAAGCCTTACTTAATAAAACCTATATTGGAAAGGATTAGCATGTAAAAAATGCTACACATTCCCTTTCCAATAGAGACTGTACTAAAGTTTTTACTTTAAAACTATTTAGGTAATTTAAATAAAACTACTGGAAATGTTAACACATTTTCTGGCCATTTTTCCTCCATAGAAAACAAACAGTTTAAATAACCCTATAACCAGCCAATAGCCTTTGTGGAATAAGTTGGACATTAAAGGGGAAACACTGAAGAAATAAGTAAGTGAAACAGGTAAAGGTATGAAGCTGTTACATTGGAATCTTTCAAAGATACATAAAACATCACTGAACTATGTACTTACTGGACTTTCCTGGCAGAGACACCCAAGAAGTAGTGCTGTGTAGGAGGCCACAATGCAATCCTCCATGTGTTTGCCGGCATGCTGAAGGGCTGAGAGAATTGAGAATTGTAACAGTATATTAATTAACACAAACCTTACAAAACCAACCATTCTGTTAGTTATCTTTACTTCAAAACAGCTACAAATCAACAAATGATGCTAGGACAACTGGATATCCACAACTTAACAAAAATTAAATCAAAATGAAAAAAGGATCCAAAAGAAGAGCTGAAACCATAAAACTTTTAGTTAAAATTTTTGTGTTACAAAGGAAAAAATTAACAAACTGAAAAGATAATCCACAGAATGATAGAATATATTTGCAAATCATGAACTTGATAAGGGTCAAGTATCCAGAACATACAAAAAAATTCTTAACAACTCAACAACAAAAACAACCCAATTAAAACTGGGCAAAGGGCCCAGGCATGGTGGCTCACACCTATAATCCCAGTACTTTTGAAGGCTGAGGCGGGAGGATCACTTGAGCTCAGGAGTTTGAGACCAGCCTAGGCCACATAGTGAGACCTCCTCTCCACTAAAATTAAAAAACCTTAAATGGGTGTGGTGGTGCACAACTGTAGTCCCCAGCTGCTTGCAAGGCTGAGGTGGGAGGATTGCTTGAGCCTGGGAAGTCAAGGCTACAGTAAGCCCTGATTGTGCCACTGCTCTCCAGCCTGGGCGACAGAGCAACACTCTGTCTCAAAAACAACAAACACAAAAACCCACAAAACTGGGCAGAGGACTTAGAGAATTCTTCAAACAAGATACACAAATGGCCAATGAGCACATGAAAAAGATGGTCAGCAGCATTAATCACCAGGCAACTGCAAATCAAACCACAATGAGATATCATGTCACGCCCACTAGGATGACTAAAAATTTTATTTTACAATACAAGTAACTTGGAACCTTCATACATTGCTGATGGTAATGTAAAATAGTGCAGCCACGCTGGAAAACAATTTGGCATTTTCTTAGAATGTTAAACACACAGTTACAAACAATCCAACAATTCCAAATCCTAGGTATAAATCCAAAAGAAATGAAAATGCATGTCTACAAAAAAACTTGTAGATAACTTCAAAAAGCTAAAAAGCAGAAACCACTCATATGCCCATCAGTAAACAAATGGATAAACTATGGTATAACATTATGGAATATTATTTGTCTACGGAATACAGTATTAACAAATACTGTATCACGGATAACTTTGAAAACATTCTGCTGGCTGACAGAAGCCAGTCATAAAAGGCCACATATTGTATGATTCTTTTTTAAATGGAATGTCCAAAACAGGCAAATCCATAGACACAGAAAGTAGATTAGTGGTTGCCAGTGCCCAGGGAGGACGGGAAAATAGGGGTGATGGCTGCTAATGGGTATAGGGTTCCTTTAGTGGTGATAAAAACAGTATTTGGAATTAGTGGTGATGGCAGCACAACCTTGTGAATATATGAAAAACTACTGAATTACTCACTTTTAAAGGATGAACTGTACAGTCTGTGAATTCTATCTCAATAAAGCTGTAACTTTTTAAAAGACTGCTAAAAAACCAAAACTGTTATTACGCCAAAAAAAGAAAAGCATCAAAACCTAGTAACTGAGAAAAAGGAAAAGTATTACAATATTAGAACTAATGGTATCAGATTTGTGGAGAAGTGGGAGTAATAGAAGGAGAAAAGGCTCAGAATGAGACATTGCGGCAGCTTGTTTCCTAGTGATGTAAAACTGAACACATTACGGTCGTCCCTCTGCATCCGAGCGGGGATTGGTTCCAGGATGCCAGCACCCTCCAATACCAAAACTGGCATATGCTCAAATCTCTGATAGGAAAGGGTGCAGTATTTGCATATAAGACACACACATCCTCTGGCATACTGTAAATCATTTCTAGGTTACTTCTGATACCTAATACAATGTAAATGTTATGTAAATAGCTGTTATACTATATTATTTATTAACCTGTATTATTTTTTCTTCCTCAAATATTTTTGATTTGTGGTTGGCTGACTCTGTGGATGTGGAACCCACATGTATGGAGGGCTGACTGAACTTAAATTCATAACCTCAGTGATATGAAGTTACAAATGGCTATTCTGCAGAACTCGTATGAATGGCAAAAGTTGTATCACAAATTCTGACAACAGCAGATACTCAATAATGTATGACTGGTGAAGATATTACCTCTAGTATCTTTTTTTTTTTTTTAAATGAGAAAGGGTCTCACTCTGTCACCCAGGGTAGAGTGCAGTGGTGCCATAGCTCACTGTAACTTTGAATTCCTCAGCTCAAGCAATCCTCCAACCTCAGCCTCCTGAGCACCTAGGACTACAGGCTTGCGCCACCATGCCAAGCTAATTTTTTAAATTTTTCGTAGGGATGGGGTCTTGCTAGATTGTCTCAAACTCCTAGCCTCAAGTAATCCTCCTGCTTCAGCCTCCCAAAGTGCTGGGCTCAGGTGTGAGCCACCAGCCTACAGTATATTTCTTATTGTTTCCCATCTAGCACTTACATTTTGAGAACTATTACTATAATTTATGACAACAGATCTTCAAGTTTATAGTGAAGCTGAAAAAACAATCTCAAAAACTGAAAACTGAAAAACCTATTATGTCTCCTATGTGTCTCTTCACAGATGAGTAAAGGAAAGGAGGGCGCCGGAAGGAAGAGTGATTTAACTGGATCTTTCCTGTCACTAGCATGCCTGCCATTGGCATGCACCTTCCTCACTGTGGGAGAACTACCACAAGCACTCAAGTATCAAAGCTTGTCTGGACTGAACTAGAGAGGTCCTCAAGTAATAGCCAGATTAAGACAATCTGCGAATTAAAATGGTTTGAAGAAAAAAACAAAATCAAACCACTATCTTCAATTAAGTACACCATTCAAAGTAAATATACCTTTATTGAGGTCAAGTTCTTCATCCTCCTCCTCCTTCTTATGCTTCTCTTCTGTAACATCAGTCTTTTCAGTTGATACCCACTGTATTTCTCCACTTGTTTCTTGCCACTCTCCACTCTTATCATGCTGAGTGGTGGGAGCATCTTTGATCAACTCATCTGTTTTACTTTCTGCTAGCTGGGCTGCCCGCTCTCGCTCAAGGAATAGCTGATAAAAATTATTTTTGAAGATCATTAAAAAGAGATCGCCAATCAATATGCATATATGCAAATATAAAGTTATAGTTGCTTTTAAATGTATCACTAACTCTAAGATGGTTATGTGGTAAAAAGAGGTGAGTATAAGTAAAAGCTTTTGCTCTACATCCTACTGAAAGCCAAAACAAAAGTATAAATGCTGCTAAGATTCAATGAAGTCATCTACTAATGACGCAGGTTGCTTGGAAGAATGAGTCTCAATAATTTCCCTTAATTTGCATAATACAAGAAATTCAAGCAAAAAAATACAAAATTGGAAAATTCTTAAGTCAAAGGGGAATATGCTAAATTCCTTGCCATCACTTACTTTATTTTCCCTGAGCTGGTACAGTACTGACACATAGAAAACACTGACATGAATTGGGAAATGCTCCAAGTTACTAAAAGAATTGCCTGAAAATCAAATGCCAAGCAGACCCCAAAGATTTGTTGAGTATACAGAAGAGTGGTACACAAACTTCAAAGAGAGATTATACAAGATAGTATCTTTCAGAAAATAAAAGTTAACCTTTATAGAGAACAGCAATTCTCAAAACTGGTCTAAGAATCCCTATGGATCCTTAAGACCCTATCAGGGAGTACAGGAGGTCAAAATTACAGTCATAATAATATTAAGAGGTCTGCTGACTTCTTTCTTCTTTCACTGAGTGTACAGTGGAGTTTTGGAATCTACATGCCATGTGATTATGTCACTGCTCTAACAGCTAATGTAATGTCTCCCAGTTTTAATTTCTAATTCAATAAATATAGATAGATAAAGCACATATAAACAACAAAAGTTCTTTGGGTTTCCCAATAATTTTCAAGCCCTGAGATAAAAATGTATGAGAAGAGAATAATGGACTCCTACTTATGACTTCAGAAAGAACTGAGTTGTTGTGGGTTACTCTGAAGACACAACTTCAAGGATGACTGCTTTTGAAAAGGTCAAAAAAAGGAAGCTAAACACAGCAAGGGCTTTGGAAAAATAAAAAGAATGAACCATCACTGTTTCTGGACATGTACAAAATGACATTTAAGGAAATACCAAAAATACTTAGGAACCTGTTAGACTAGCAAAAATCTTGGCAAGAGTATGAAGGAATGGGGACTCATAAAAAGTTTTAGGGGGAAGTATAAATTGAGGGCATAGGAAGTATGTGTTTGGTGATGAGGGTGGGAGGAGTTAGGCATATCAACTTTAAATACAGTACAATATATTCTGACACAACAATTCCTAAACCAGAAAAGTACACTCACAGACATACTTTGTATGGCCTGGCCAGGCAGGGTGACTCATGCGTGTAAATCCTAGCACTTCGGGAGGCCGAGGCAGGCGGATCACTTAAGTCAGGAGTTCGCGACCAGCCTGGCCAACACAGTGAAACCACCTCTACTAAAAATACAAAACTTAACTGGGCGTGGTGGCACATGCTTGTAATACCAGCTACTTGGGAGGCTGAGGCAGAAGAATCACTGGAACCTGGGAGTCAGAGGTTGCAGTAAGCTGAAATGGTGCCACTGCACTCCAGCCTGGGCGACAGAGCAAGACTCTGTCTCCAAAAAAAATTAAAAAAAGAAAAGTATGGCCTAAGATTTAGATGCTAGGGTATTTATTTCTGTAATTTTTGTAACAAACTAAAACTTAAACACAAAACAATCAAAAAGTGTAACAGTAGAGGTTTGGTACTAAGGCAGAGCATGGTGGATCACGCCTGTGATCCTAGCACTTTAGGAGGCAAGGCAGGAGGATCACTTGAGTGTAAGAGTTTGAGACCAGCCTGGGCAACATAGTGAGACTTCAGCTCTACAAATACAAAACTTAGCTAAACGTGGTGGCACGTGCCTGTAGTCCCAGCTACTTGGGAGGCTGAGGTAAAAGGATCACCTGAGCCTGGGAGGTAAAGGCTACAGTGAGCTGTGACTGGACCATTGTACTTCAGCCTGGGCAAAAGAGACTACTATGTAGGTATGTATGTATGTATATATGTATGTATGTATGTATGTATGTATGTATGTATAAATAAAAAAGCTACTGGTTTGCAGTCATTACAAAGAATGTGATAAACCTATGTGTTGACATGAAAAGCTCAGGAAGACACTTTAAGCAAAGAGCGGGTATAGACTAAACACTATGTACAGTAGGAGTCCCTTTATATAAAATACATTGCACATTTATTTTTTATTTACTTTTCGGACAGGGTCTCACTCCCATTGACCCGACTGGAGTACAGTGGCAGGATCATGGCTCACTGCAGCCTCCACTTCCTGGGCTCAAGTGATTCTCCCACCTCAGCCTTCCAAATAGCTGGGACTACAGGCATATGCCACCACACTTGGCTAATGTTTTAATTTTTAGTAGAGACATAATTTTGCCATGTTGCCTAGGCCAGGCTCAAATTCCTGGGCTCAAGCAATCTGCCTGCCTCAGATTCCCCAAGTGTTGGGATTACAGATTACAGGCATGAGCCACCATGTCTGGCCTCCACATTTATTTTGATATATGCACAAACACTAATTTCTCAGGACAAACACAAAACTGTTACAAATGGTAATGTTTTAGGAAATACATTTATGGAGTTTAAACCTTTCTGGATCTGACTTTTTTTTCCCCCACTATTTTTGTGAATTATGTTTGGTTTTTAAAAAATAAACAGATCCATAAATAGGTAAGAACAGCTAGAAAGAGGAAAGTTCATGTCAGTAATCAGAACTACCTGTAAGATTCCACTTATACAACATTATTGAAAAGATATGTAATTTGAAAATTACTGGATTCAGACCAATGTTACCAGTAGCATAAAGGATATAAATATGAACATGGAATTTTCCACTCTATCTTTGAATAACAGAATTAAAAGCCATTTCTTGATACTTTAAGATAACTGATACGAGTACAAGGCAGCACAATTTTCTAAAATGAGTAACAGAACCCATCACCCAAAAGGTATTACAGTCGAAAAACAAAAACTGTAAACTGATTTAAAAATAACAAACCATAAACCATAGCAGATAAAAGAAAGCCAGAGAAGATACAGGATGACACCCTGAAGGACAAGAAGCTTCTATAACACTAAGTGCAAAAGAGGAATACTAGAAGTGATATTCCCAGGTCAATTAGACACAGTAGGAAAATTTGAGACTATCCCTGAAACAACTCACAAACAGGGATCTCCTAGGGTGTGGGGGTGGCTTCTGCAAATGAACCCCTATTATGTGAATAATGCAGACCTATCATCTGTGCCTTCAAACACAGCTCGTGAGGCGGCTGACGGTAAGTTTTTATTCATTTCTAGGTTCCATTTGAAGAAAAGTCAATTTTTAAAAGAAAGGGACTAGAATGATAGAAAAAAATAAAATGAGATGAAAAAAGATGGAAAACAGGTTGGTGGTAGCTAGGAGACAGGGAAGGCAGGTAAGCTGTACAGTGAGCAGCACAAGAGAATTCTTTTATGGTGATGGTTCTATACCTCAATGTAGTAGTGAGTACATTAATCTATACATGTAATAAAATTGAACAGAGGTACATATGTTACACACAAACATAAATGAATGCAGATGAAAAATGGTGAAACTAAGTAAGGTCTAAAGTGCAGTTAACAGTGATGTACCAATGTCAATTTCTTGGTTTTGCTATGGTACTACAGTTATATAAGATGTCACCATTTGAGGAAGTTAGGTAAAGGGTAAATGGGATTCTTTGTACTATTTTTGTAACTTCCTGTGAGTCTATAACTATTTTGAAATAAAAAGTTTAAAAACAAGTCAACTGTACAGAAAAAAAAATACTTTTTTAAAACGTTTTTGAGACACGGTCTCACTCTGTTGCCCAGGCCAGAACACAGCGCTGTAATCACGGCTCACTGCAACTTCAAACTCCTGGGCCCAAGCAATCCTCTCACTTCAGCCTCCCGAGTAGCTGGTACTATGAGCATGCACCACCACACTCGATCAACTATTTTACTTTTTGTACAGACAGGATCTCACTATGTTGCCCATGCTGGTCTCAAACTCCTGAGCTCAAACAATCCACCCACCTTGGCCTCCCAAAGTGCTGGGATTATAGGTGTGAGCTACCTAGCCTGGTCAAGAAATGCTTCATTTAGCAGAAAAATAAATGTGTCAATGGGATCAAAGAGAGAGGTGCCAAATATTTTAAAATGGTTTTTGCATTAAATGAAATCTCTAAATGGTATCTGGAGACTAAAAGTAGTCTATTACCAATTATTGTTAGTAAATTACTACTACCATTTACTATTACTGTTATTGATAAGTAATGACAATTTATCACTAGTTTCACATTTAATTTTGTATTTTAAATAAACTAAAATTTCAAGGCTAGTCAAGACCGAGTATCCTGAATCTAAGAGGAAAATCCTAGGGATTAACTACCTCTTATCTACAATCAATATTCAATCACACATAATAGAGAACAAAAGAGGATAATGAAAAATGACTTTAAATGGTTCAAAGAAACATTCTCATTCACGATTTCCCATGCTCAGCTACTCTGCCCTTTCCAGACTGGGTAAGGGAACAGGTGACAAAGGAACTTCTAGCTTTCTATGGTCCATAAGGTCAAAGTTCTGGACACAGATCAGATGAGTAAATAAATACTAGAGAACATGAAGTGGATGAGATGGGCCTGGATTCTTGACTATTTTTTTTTTTTTTAAACAGAGATGGGAGCTCACTATGTTGCCCAGGCTGGTCTTGAACTCCTGGACTCAAGTGATCCTCCCCGCCTCAGTCTCCCAAAGTGCTGGGATTACAGGTGCATGCCACCATGCCTGGCTAATTTTTGTATTTTTAGTAGAGATGAGGTTTCACCATATTGGTCAGGCTGGTCTTGAACTCCTGACCTCAAGTGATCCACCTGCCTCGGCCTCCCAAAGTGCTAGGATTATAGGCGTGCACCACCGTGTACCACATTTTTAATTGGTTACAAATTCTGGTTTAAAATAAGCTTTCACCCTAGACGCTGTGAATATTTAAAAATTGGTCAGGTGTAAAACAGTCCCTTTCGACCCTAGCAGAGACATGCTTCAGGAGTTCTAACTAAAAAGGCTGGGGGAGGGGCAGAGGGGGCCAGCAACAGGTGGGGAAGAAAAGGAGGTAAAAGGTGGAATTGATAAAAGAAATTGGACAAATCCAACAAACTGCAGTTATGAGTTTGTATTTAAGTGGTTGCTTACCTGCACTAAAGCCTGAACAGCGTGAACTTGTCCAGCTATCCTTAAACTACCATCTCCTTCTCCACTACAGATGGAAGAATCAAAAGAACACGATGTTTCCATGTTGACAAGACAGTGCCGATTCCGAGCGCTATACTCCACTAGATTTATCAGCAGACCTAAGCCCTTCAAAAATTTTAAAAGACACATATTATCAGAGATGAGTGCTTAAAACAAATAAACACAATATACACAATTTTTATTGGTAGCTAAAAAGCTGAATATCAGTGTTCTACCATCTACAAAATGGCTAAAAACCAGTAGTATGAAAGGACAAAAAGAAAAAAAAAAGCAAAAAGACCGGGCACAGTGGCTCATGCCTGTAATTCCAGCACTTTGGGAGGCCAAGGTGGGTGGATCACTTGAGGCCAGGAGTTCAAGACCAACCTGACAAACATGGGGAAACCCCATCTCTACTAAAAATACAAAAACAAGCCAGGTGTGGTGTTGGATGCTTGTAATCCCACCTACTTGGGAGGCTGAGGCAGGAGAATCGCTTGAACCCAGGAGATGAAGGTTGCAGTGAGCCAAGATTGTGTCACTGCACTCCAGCCTGGGAAAGAGACTAAGACTCTGTCTCAAAAAAAAAAAAAAAAAGCAAAACAAAAAACCCACCAATTTTCCCAAAGACTCATTCCTTTAATTTTTAACCGTCACTTTTAGCTTTTGCACTTTTTATGTTTACATAGGGTCTTTCATGGCTTTCTTTTGCACAATAAGAAGTACATTCAGCCAGCCGCAGTGGCTCATACCTGTAATCCCACCACTTTGGGAGGCTGAGGCGGGCAGATCGCTTGAGGCCAGGAGTTTGAGACCAGCCTGGGCAACATGGCAAAACGCCGTCTCTACTAAAAATACAAAAATTAGTCAGGCATGGTGGCACATGCCTATAGTCCCAGCACCTGGAAGGTTGAGGCAAGAGGACTGCTTGAAACAGGGAGGCAGAGGTTGCAGTGAGCCAAGATGATGCCACTGTAGATTCCATCTCCAAAAAAAAAAAAAAAGTATGTTCTTAAGGAAATTCATGAAAAAAACCCAAAATATATTAAAGGGTTGGTTCTGAAACCCAAACAAAGGTTAACATTTTGCACACCTTACTAGATATGATACTCATTTTTCTGAAAAAGTCATTTCAACTTACCAGCACTCGAATATCAAATCTCTGCTCCTGAGGTAGGTACTTTGGAACCTGAAGCACACAGTTCAGTGCTGTGCCTATGAGACCGTCCTGCTCTCCTGTTTTGGTGCTGCCCCACTCTGAAATAAGAAATGGATATAGGAAAGCGGTTATTGATTCTTCCTTAGAACACTAATAATGGAGATTTATTAACATGGACATTAACTTGGAATTGTACAGTCATTTCTCTGTTGAAACATACTGTTGATACTTCCGGGTTAAGCTACTAGGCTTCTAAAAATACCAACTCTTAAAAGCAATTTAAACCTACACATGAATAAGTCAAGTACATTATGACAAATTAAAAAATCACTATCCTAAGAAAAGGAGAAACAAAGAAAAATAACTTGTTTTCACATGTAATATACATCTTTCAATGAGAAAAAAATGGAAAAAATCTTACCATTATCATTAGTTAAATTGAGCAACACCCCAATGATGGCCCTCATGCAGTCCTCCACTGCTTTGCCTACATGGTTAGTTACATTCTGGTGAGGCAGAGGCTTACTGTCAGCTAAGCATATGCTGTCCTCAGCGCGGTTGTACTGTTGAATCAGTTCTTCACAATGCTGTAATGCTCTTAAAAGGAAATAAAATATAGACTATTATAGTAAATAATAATAGGTAACAGCAAATTTCTACTTACTTGAACCTAAAGGCTATCGGATGAAATTTCACTTTATTTTGGAAAAACCTGATACCTTAAAAAAAATTATCCAAGGAACATTAAAATTAAAAACTCATGGCAGAAGTTTATATCTGTACTATCTACATTTACCACTAGTAATCTCTTTATTTCCAAATTGTCTCGCATGTTATTGATCTCTCCAATATGAGACGGACAACAACCCTTTCTCAAACAGTGCAAATGATTAAAGAGCTAATGTTGGACACTTCTGAGGTAGTAAATGTTATGACTATATAACAAATGTTAAAGTAAACACAAGTATTAAATATTTCATACGCATTAGAGCAAATCATTATTTTTATTATCTTAACTACCAATGTGACAATATAAATCATTATTTTTTAATTTAAGTTTATTCAAACTGACATGTCTCCTTGACAGTTATCCAAGGGGATGAGTTACATCCAAGGATTCTCAAGATTCTACCCAAAATAACAAGGAAATATAACCCCTAAATGGATCTAGTATTTCTAAAGACACTGTTTAAATCATCAAGTCCACTATTTTTATGTTTAATACAAATCAAGTAAGCTGGCTCTATCAGTTGATTCTTCATGCATTATATATCACACAAAATTAGAAACCGTATCTAATCTATGCCTAGTTGCCCTTTAAAACATACTGAGGAAATTCTGTGAAAGTTCTTAATATTTTACAACCATTTGGTCAGGAAGGTGTTCCTCATGTCTAACCTAAAATAATTTGTTCTTCTGGTATTGAATGCTGGTCAGGATTACCATACTGTCATTGGTAACTCAACTGTTTTTAGACTGGGCTAAACTCGGGCTTTGAAGATAAAAGGAGGTTCAGCATATGTTATTTAATCTTTCTGTAAGCTATCTCTGAATTGATTATGGTTTCTGCTGAAAAGCTTAAAAACCTAGAGATAAGTGCTCTTTTACAAACACTCAATTCTGACCTCTACTGCCACTTCCAAGACATGTGGCCTGATTTTCCTAATCACAACGAAAGAGCATCTGTCATATGAAATACTTCCTTTTACAAGGTACTTGCCAGAGGTTATGAAGTATACACAAGAGATATTTTTAAATCAGAAACAACATATACAATTTTTCTTGTCAATTTAAAAAAGAAAATGAAACCAGAAACATTTAACTTCAATAATCTTTGGTAAGGAAGGGTAATAACATGGTAGCAAACAACCAGAATGCATGCGGTAAGAGCACTAAATATAGGCAAGGCACAGTGGCTCATGCCTGTAATCCCAACACTTTGGGAGGTCAAGGCAGAAGAATCACTTGAGCCCACGAGTTTGAGACCAGCCGGGACAACACAGCAAGACCCTGTATCTATTTAAAAAAAAAAAAAAAAGTGCTAAATATATATAAAATAGGCCAGGCACAGTGGCTCACGTCTGTAATCCCAACACTTTGGGAGGCTGAGGCGGGCAGATCACCTGAGACCAGCCTGGTCAACATGGTGAAACCCCGTCTCTGCTAAAAATACAAAAATTAGCCGGGTATGGTGGCGCACACCTGTTGTCCCAGCTACTCATAAGGCTGAGGCAGGAGAATTGCATGAATCTGGGAGGCGGGGGTTGCACTGAGCCAAGATCATGCCACTGTACTCCAGCTGGGGCTCAGAAAAAAAAATAAATACAATAAAGATAAATAAAATATACAAATGAGAGATACAAAATGTACAAATCCAAGACAAAAAGGGAGATTTTAAAAACCTACAGATTAAGAAAATCTATTGAGACTAAAAATTTGAGACTATTGAAAATTAGAATATTGCCTAAACATAAAATAGTAGGCAACTAATAATGTGTGGTATGAAAATGGCATTGAGGTTATATTTTTTAAAAGAGTCCTTTTCTTTCAGACCTTAAGTATTTATGGTAATACCTGGATTTGTTTCAAATAATACAGCAGAGGGAATGGATGGGGTTATAGATGGAAACCAGACTGGCCATGATTGATAATGTGTACATTACAGTTTATTACACTATTTATATTTGAATTCCTCCAAAATAAGAGGTTAAAAACCAGATAAACTAGAGTAAGACTGCAATGGGCCTTTGATAAGGCTGACTTCAATAAGAAAGTCGTACATATATCTAAAGACAGTAAGGAATCAGAGATTTGAGAAATTAAAACTATTTTTTCAAAGTAGCGATTTGGAGAAAGTTAACTCCAAGTAGTATTGTTCTGGATAGGCTAAAAGCCAGAGAACTAGGGCAGATATCAAGAACTAGGACAGAGGTATCAGGAAGAGGCTGCTGTAATAAGATAAAACCAGGACTGGAGACATACTTGGGAATTTTACCTGCGCAGAGGTGACAGCATTAGCCTAATTGTGATGAAATGTGGGAAGAAAGAAATGTGGAATGGAAGAAGCTACATACAGATATGAAAAAACAGGTCTAAATAAAGTGCAAAAGAAGAGGGCTAGAAAACTCCATTTAAAACCAGAATGAGGAAAAATGCTTAGTATTTACTATATGCCAAGTATTGTTCTAGGCTTTGCATATTAACTAATTTAACTCATTAATATGTATCACAAATAAGATACAAAAGATACTTTTAAAGTCATTTAAATTTTAAAAATGTTTTTATATGTATTTTTAATATACACATATTTTAAAATGTCTACTAAGTATATATTTCTTACAAACATACAAATTAACACATTTAATTGTAATAAAAATCCTAGGTGGGTTAGACAGAGTTATTATCCCCCCCTTGTAAAGAGTTTGGTTTATATATTACAAAAGTGATACAGCTCAAATTATCAAATTAGAATCCACATCTTCATTTTGCATCCAAAATCTGTACTCTTCAAACTTTCATTACACAATGTGAACTGATTCATAGAACTCAACAGAGTACTTGATGGAGGAAGCTAATCCAAATTTCTTTCATTTATCATCAATCCAAATGTTCAAAATAAGTAACAATGTTAACTGTTAACTAATAAACAAAAAACTTACTTAGCTGATGAAACAATAAGTTGGGAATCTTTATATGCTATCAAGTAGCTTTGATTTTCGGGATTATGCACAGTTACCTAAAAGGGAAGAATATGAGATAATTGTGACAATCCAAAACTTTTATTCATTCACACAACACCACATTCTGCCTGGGGCGTAAAAGATATAAAAATGAGGAAGAAACAGTTCTTGTTACCTAAGGAAATAATTTCACAACCCACAGGTTCCAGATGTAAAATAAGAAAGCTAATATTTTACGAAAAAAGTAAGACATCACTGTTATAATTATTCATTCATAATTAACATATTCTACACTATATATTCACTGTAACAAATTGCCAAACACACTGAATGTCAGAATAGAGCAGTCCTCAACTTACAAATAACGTAAAGTTCATAAGTAGATTCATTTAGAATACATTTTTACGAAGAAATATGTTATCTACTGTACCCAAAGCACTCTAGAAGACATACGGAGCGATTACAATTTAATCTGGCCAGGAGCTTTTAATTTATACTACACTATTTTCCCCACAGTGTTTTTTTTTTTTTTTTTTTGAGACGGAGTCTCACTCTGTCACCCAGGCTGGAGTGCAGTGGCACAATCTCAGCTCACTGCAAGCTCCACCTCCTGGGTTCATAACATTCTCCTGCCTCAGCCTCTCGAATAGATTGGACTACAGGCACCTGCCACCACACCCAGCTAATTTTTTGTATTTTTAGTGGAGATGGGGTTTTACCGTGTTAGCCAGGATGGTCTCGATATCCTGACCTTGTGATCGGCCCACCTCGGACTCCCAAAGAGCTGGGATTACAGGCGTGAGCCACCGTGCCTGGCCTATTTTCCCCACAGATGTTTTTAAAATAACCTGGTGAACAAACCTATGCATGCTGAAATTAGCTGGCAGTATAAATTCTAATCTACACGGAACTGGGTTAAGTCCTTCATAAGAGTCAAAGAACAAAATATACTTACTGCAGTTCAACAGTATCATTCTCCAAAGTCAAATATTATGACAAGTCACGCCTATAAAGAATCTGACTCAAATAAAAGTCAAATAAACAAAATGCTAATAACAATTTAAAAATAAAACTTGATTGCATTTCACTATTGTTATCTACAATGTAGTCAAGTAGAAATTCACATTAAGGAAATTCACATTAAGGAAAAAAAAGCTGGGCTTGGAGGGGCCCAGCAAGGTGTAATGCCTGTAATCCCAACACTTTGGGAGGCCAAAGCCGGCAGACCACTTGAGGCTAGGAGTTTGAGACCAGCCTGGCCAACATGGGGAAACTCTGACTCTACTAAAAATACAAAAATTGGAAGGGCATGATGGCAGGCATCTGTAGTCCCAGCTACTCAAGAGGCTGAGGCATGAAAATTGCTTGAACCCTAGAGGCAGAGGTTGCAGTGAGCTGAGACAAGGCCACTGCATTGTAGCCTGGGTGACAGAGCGAGACTCTGGCTCAAAAAATAATAATAAAAATAATAAAATCTTTAAAAAAGATTGGCATATATAAACAAACAAGCATAACATTTCATTTGCAGCAACAATACAGGTACTCCTAAAATATAAAACTACTCATTTAGCTTGTTTATTAACTGGTTGCTCAAAAAAAGTACTGCTATTTCTATCTGGATTAACAGAAGTGAACCCCCAGGGGTATATAAAATATTTGGCAGTCTCTCTCACACACACAATCACAATTAAGATTGAATAATTTTTGCCAAATCATCCATACTTACACTTTCTAAAACTCGTAAACATCTCTCTGCTCCCCATAGTGAGGCTACCAGTTTCTCTTCATCCTCATCTCTACTTAAATGATCCACACATTCTTTTACTAGGTGAAAAGAAACAAACGTAAGTTAGTATTTACCATCAATACTTACCAACAGAATACTTTTAGCTAACATTAAAAGCCATCTGTACACACGCTATGAACATGCTGGAACCTCTCTGAACATTTTTTATTCTAGGTTTCATACTGTGAGATTTTGAAATATATCATACTCTGTAATTATTTTGTTTCCATAATCCCCCAAGATCAAAATGTTAATGGCCTTTTTTTTTTTGGAGACAGAGTTTCACTCTTGTTGCCCAGGCTGGAGTGCAATGGCACAATCTCAGCTCACTGCAACCTCCGCCTCCCATGTTCAAGCAATTGTCCTGCCTCAGCCTCCCAAGTAGCTGGGATTACAAGCATGCAGCACCACGCCTGGCTAGTTTTGTATTTTTAGTAGAGACGGGGTTTCTCCATGTGGGTCAGGCTGGTTTCAAAATCCTGACCTCAGGTGATCCGCCCGCCTCGGCCTCCCAAAGTGCTGGGATTACAGGCGTGAGCCACCGCGCCCAGCCGGTCGCTTCTTTAAATGTTAGAAATTTGCAGGATGCTACTAAAAAAAAAAATAGACATTTCCAAACGGATACAATTATTTTTTGAAGTATGTCAATGGAGTATTTTCTTCAGGCTTTAAATAATATATAAAAACATTATAAATGTGAATATCATACCTTTATCTACAATATGATCCAGACCACCCAAAAGCCGGAGTTCTTCTTTAAACCAGTCTCCTGCTCGTTTAGAAGTAAGGGACAGTAATGTCTCCATAGCTAAATGCCCAGTCTAAAAACCAGAAGCATCATTAACGAATATTAACTTTCAGCAATAAGTCTAGAAATTGTTTCTTTACAAAACTTTACTGCATGCTACATGTAGTTTTTTAGTACTACTTTTATACATAAAATTGAACTAATTTTCAATTTTATCAGAATAGTCTACATTGAACAAAGTTTAACCAGCTTTTCATAGAGAAAATGTGCTATTAGTCTATCATTTATCAGTTTAATATTATACATATATATAGGTACTCTTATTTCTACAGTATAGAAGTGTGGAACTGCTAAGTCAAAGGGTACATGTATTTTTTAACTGTAAATCAATATTGGATTAATTTACCGCAATGGATTTAACAAGTAACACTCTCAGGAGCAAAGTCAGTTGCCCTGAATCTTCAAAAGCACAAGTTATCACTTAACATTTTTGTCTGAGGACACAAAATGGTAACATATTGCTTTTGTTTGTATTTTTACAACTACAATAACCTTGAACAGTTTTTCACATATTATGTTTCTAATATGAGACTCCTGTTCATTATTCTTTCCATATTTTCCTGCAAGACTGATTGTCTTTTCTTATTATTCGGTGTATTTTGTCTATTCTGCATACAAATCTTTTGTTCATTTTAGTGTTGCAGACTGACTAGTTTTAAAGGGCATACTGTAGGCTTAGCAGCTCAGATATTCATCATGTGGCCATGATAACAAAACTGTATACAAATAATGCTTTAGGACCACCACCTTCTGGTACAAAAGCTAAGAGCCACATTCACAATCTGAGTAAAGTTTTTATTGCTCTTTATTTCACTTTGGCTGTTGTTTTTCTTTTTAAAGCAGACAGCCACTTCCCAACAAACAGCAATTTGGTTCCTGCTGTAATAAAGGAACTTCAGCATAACAAAAGAAATGCTCTTTAACTAGCAAAGACTGACAAGATCTGATTTTTCCCCCTAAATTTCTCCCTTTCGAAAGATGATGGTTTACATTATCAGGTCTATTTGAAAACTGCACAAAAATTAGATATTTAGAAACACAAATAACAGATATTACCAGTGAAAACCTTAGGATTGCACATTTAGAAGAGACCTAGAATATTTTAATCTACTTCTTTTAAAAAAAGTTGTTCTCGGCCAGGTGTGGTGGCTCAAGCCTGTAATCCCAGCACTTTGGGAGACCGAGGCGGGCTGACCACCTGAGGTCAGGAGTTCAAGACCAGCCTGGCCAACATGGTAAAACCCCATTTCTACTAAAAATACAAAAATTGGCTGGGCGTGGTGGTGGGCGCCTGTAATGCCAGCTACTCGGGAGGCTGAAGCAGGAAGAATTGCTTGAACCCGGGAGGCCAAGGTTGCAGCGAGCCAAGATTTGTGCCACTATACTCCAGCCTGGCCGACAAAGTGAGACTCCGTCTCAAAAAAAAAAAAAGTTCTCCAAGGTGACAAATATAGAACTAGAATCCAATACCACAAAAAACAGATTCAATTGTGCCCATTTTTCATTCTGTCCCTCAAAGAGTAATTTAGATTGGTTCGGGTGTGTTAATTCATGAGTCATACTGGCAAAGCTGAAGCCTAATGAGGCATTCTTTGTTTAGAAGAAAGGTGATGGTAATGTGATATTAATAATTAAAACTCGAGTCTTTTTAGTAAGTTTTGGTTTTGTTTCTATTGGCATAAAAACGATTCTTTGATATTTTAGGCTATATTCAGTATACTATAAGCTAGCATGTAAAAACAGCCTACTATTCAAGCATTTTATTTGAAAACTAGAATAGTCCTCAGAGTTAAAGCACAGTCAAATCACTAATCAGAAAATAAGAGCAACAGGCCACGAGGTGGCTCACACCTGTAATCCTAGCACTTTGGGAGGCTGAGGCACAAGGGTCACTTGAACCCAGGAGGCGGAGGTTGCAGTGAGCTGAGATGGCGCTACTGCACTCCAGCCAGGTTGACAGAGCCAGAGAGTTTCAAGGCAGTGCGGGGGAGCCCCCAGGCAGGTCCTTCAGAAGGTATTCCAGGTCAAGGCATTGTTATCACAGGAGACGACACCTCCATGCAAGTTTTACTGCCCCTAAAACCTTCCAATGGGACAACATATGGAGGTGGAAGACAATCATATTGATAATCTTGACCCTGTGTGGACCTAGGTTAAAGTGTGTGTGTCGTCTTCATTTTTAACAAAAAAAGTTTTAAAAGTTAAAAAATAATTTTAAAGCAGAAAAAAGCTCACAGAATATTTTTGTAGATCTATACAATTTGTGTTTTAAGCTAAGTGTTATTATAAAAGAGTCAAGAGTTAAACTTAACGGAGCCAGAGTGTATGGTGTTTATCAAGTCTGTAGTAGTGTGCAATAATGTCCTCGGCCTTCGCATTCACTCATCACTCACTGACTTACACAGAGCAACTTCCAGTCCTGCAAGCTCTACTCATGGTAAGTGTCCATATAGGTGTATCTTTTTAAATCTTTTATATCATATTTTTACTGTATCTTTATGTTTAGATGCACAAATTTTACCACCATTGTGTTCCAACTGCCTTCAGTGTTCAATATAGTAACATGCTATACAGGTTTGCACCCTAAAAGCAATAGGTTTTACCATATAGTCGAGATGTGTGGTAGGTTATAACTTCTAGGTCTGTGTAAGTACACTCTGATGTTCACACAACAACAAAATCACCTAACGATGCATTTTTAGAACATATCTGTCATGACGCAAAGCATGACTATATTACTATTTTATCTTTTCATGGCAAATCAGCAATACCAATATATTCAAGAAAGTAAGCAACTAGTAACAAAACTAATGTGTAGAGGATATTCATTGTACAAAACAACATAGTAAATCTACTGTACAATTTAAAACAAAAATATTCAAGAATAGCTAACATTAGTGGGGAAAAAGAGGAATCCTAAAATTGACAACTGTGCTCTGGCTTAATCATGAGTAAACTATTTAATACAGTGTAGGAAAGTTTCTATTCTGGTATTTATCATCCTAATAAATTCAACAAAATATAAGACAAATCCAATTATCAAGTTTATCATGTTATTTAACAGCATATCTGAAATGAATCTAAATGTTGAATACAGACAAAAAACTAAATGCACATTCATCCAACTATGCAGGCAAATAAAAATTATAGGCTCAAATTTATTCTTTTATAGCATGAAAAAATTAGTAGACACTGTAAAAATATAGAAGTAAATAAAAATTACAGATATTTTGGACAGGCGCAGTGGCTCATGTTTGTAATCCCAGGAAGGCCGAGGAGGGCAGGTCACCCAAGATCAGGAGTTTGAGACCAGCTTGGCCAACATAGCAAAACCCCGTCTCTACTAATAATACAAGAAAATTAGCTGAGTGTGATGTAATCCCAGCTATTCAAGAGGCTGACGCACAAGAATCGCTTGAACCCAGGAGGCAGAGGCTGCAGTGAGACGAGATCACACCACTGCACTCTGGCCTGGGCGACAGGGGCAAGACTTCATGATTTGCCATCTGAGCACACCACCTCTCTCCACAATCTTATAAAGTGAAAAGTACTGAATACATGTCAGTTTTGTACCTTGCTGTTTAAAGTTAAATTGCTCTCCCATCCTCCACCGTAACCAGAATGTATTACCACCTCTACCTTAATTAAAATAGAGAATAGAGCAAGAGCCTTAAGTCACATCTGGCTAGCACAAAGCATCCTACAAATTTTTGTGGCAAATGCTGCAGTCTTCAGTTAAGTAAGTGTGGAGGTGTGGAGACACTGGCCCTTTTTTTTTTTGTTTGTTTTTGGAGACACAGTCTTGCTCTGTTGCCCAGGATAGAGTGCAGTGGCACCAATCTCAGCTCACTGAAACCTCCACCTTGCCTCTTAGGTTCCAGGTTCAAGAAATTCTTGTGCCTCAGACTCCCAAGTAGCTGGGAATACAGGCACCCACCACCATGCACAGCTAATTTTTGTATTTTTAGTAGAGACCGGATTTCACCATACTGGCCAGATTGGTCTTGAACTCCTGGTCACAGGTGAGCCGCCTGCCTCGGACTCCCAAAATGCTGGGATTATAGGCATGAGCCACACCGCCCAGCCTGGCTTCTGATTAATTAACATCTGTTCAGGAAAGCCTCTAAAATTTCCAGTTTACCCATTGTTCCTTATGTAAAATCAGGTACTTACTGTATATCCTGCCCTTACGTCAAACAACCCTGGTGTACTTCAACAGCCCTACACATCCATTCTGAATTACGCTTTCCATATAGCATATAAACCCTGGATGTGGGGTGTAATGGCATGGGGATCCCGAGATACAGATACGGCTTTTGTTTGTAAGTCCCTCTTAAATGTTTCTTTCTAAAACACTGGATTTGTCAGACTCTTCGGCCTCTCGGCTTCCTTGGACTTTGGGGGTACGTTTGCATAGACTTGTCCATTGTGAACCAGTAGACAATAACCAATGTTTATATAGTTTTGATCTTGGAAATGTCTGAAAACCAGGTTACTTTACAATAAATATTCTTTTTGTGTGTTTGTTTTCAAAATCACAGGCCAATTATCTTCTACTGGCCCAGAAACCATTGGAACATTATTGACTGTACAAGTAAAAAGTCAGAAGAAAGCAGAACTGAACTAAAGCAAAAATGGAATAGGCATCTCACACATGGGGCATCGCGATGAGCATTAACAGCAGCTACTGGCCATGACTAAATTATAAGGAATACCACCTCAGGGGAGGCGAGGTGCCTAGGAATCTTCCTTGTCGTGTCTTCAGGGTTCTTCAAGTCCCATGAAGCAGTTAGACACCCTGAGGTACTCTGGAATAAACAGATGCTTGCCAATTGAAAATGGCAGTTATGGCAGGGGTGGTGGCTCACGCCTGTAATCCCAACACTTTGAGAGGCTGAGGGGAGATCGCTTGAGCCCACGAGTTCAAAACCAGCCTGGGCAACATGGCGAAAACCCCGCCTCTACTAAAAATACAAAAGTTAGCCAGATATGGTGGTATACATCTGTAGTCCCAGCTACTTGGGGCGCTGAGGTGGGAGATCACTTTAGCCTAGGGGTTTGAGGCTGCAATGAGCTATGACTGCACCACTGCCCTCCAGCCTGGGAAACAGAGCAAGACCCTGTCTCAAAAAATAATAATTATTACTATTATTATAAAATAAAAATTAAAAAAGAAAATGGCAGATGTAAATCCTCTGAAACTTTTATTCCTGAAATCCATGGAGAATAAGAATTCAAATTCCTAATAGCCTAAATGTAGTTTCTACCCTTTTTTTTTGAGACGATCTCACTCTGCCACCCAGGCTGGAGTGCAGGGACACAACCTCGGCTCGCTGTACCCTAAAACTCCCTTGGCTCAGGATATTCCCACAACCTAAGCCTCCTGAGTAGCTGGGACTACAGGTGCACACCACCATATCTGGCTAACTTGTTTGTATTTTCTGTAGAGCTGGGGTTTCCCCATGTCACCCAAGCTGGACCCAAACTCCCAGGTTCAGGCAATCCACCTGCTTCGGCCTCTCAAAATGCTGGTTATTACAGGCATGAGCCACTGTGCCCGGCCCATTTTTTCCTTAAAAAATAAAAAATAAAGAGAAAAGGATTAGAAAAAATGCAACAGAAAATGCAACTATTTACTGGGCAAAAAGCCTAAATACAGATAAACTAGTTTAGGAAGTTCAGGCAAGGAAGGAAATTATGCTCAGATCTAAACCTAAGAAATTTGCCAAACTGCAAACCAAGGTTAGAGTTAAAATAATTTGCCCACAGTCACACAGCTGCTGTAACTAACCAAAGACTTTATGAAAGTAATTCTCATCTTAGAAGGAAGGAAGAAGGAACCCACCGTTATATTTTCTAGATCAAGATGCTTGTTGTGTACAGTTTCACAGAGCCTTCGGATTTTTTCTTTAATTTTGTTCATATCTTTTTCATTCAGTAGCTTGGCTGACGAAGCATCTTGTTCCAGTTCCAAAAGTCGAATCATTAGATCTAAGCTAGCTCTATCAAGATCCATGTTCAAACGATCTCTACTCAGTATATACATGAGGGCAGCTGTACACAGGGACAGATTCTTCAACAGGCCAAAAAAAGGAAAAGAAAAAAAAAGTTCATGTAAGCAACTCCTGACATCTCAGGAAATAAGATGGTTAATGACTTTTGTTTACAAGTTAGAACACTTAAAACATATTACTAACCATGTTGGAAACTTCAAAAATGTTTTATTCAGTGGTCCCTCTAAAAATATTCTCTTTTTTTTTGAGATGGAGTCTCACTCTGTTGCCCAGGTTGGAGTGCAGTGGTGCAATCTCAGCTCACTGCAGCCTCCACCTTCCGAGTTCACGTCATTCTCTTGCCTCAGCCTCTTGAGTAGCTGGGACTACAGGTATGCACCACCACGCCCAGCTTATTTTTTGAATTTTTTTTTAGTAGAGATGGGGTTTCACTGTGTTAGCCAGGATGGTCTTGATCTCCTGACCTCGTGATCCGCCCAGCTCGGCCTCCCAAAGTGTTGGGATTACAGGTGTGAGCCACCGCACCCGGCCCCACTCTAAAAATATTCTGAAGAAACATGTTTAAAAAATTAAACGCTGTTGCTTAAAATTTTCCTTTCAATGGATCCTCCATACATGAATGCCTGATAGCTAGAAGAATATAAGCTGAGTTAAATATTTATTTGGCTATTCTGTGCTAAATGAAGAGTTTATAGAACATTTTACAGATATGTGTGTGAGTATATATATATATATATATAAATTCTATTATGACATACCTCATTTTTTTTCTTTTTGAGACAAGGTTTCACTTTGTCATCCAGACTAGACTGCAGTGGCACCACATCAGCTCAGCTCACTGTCTGGACTCAAGCAATCCTCCCCACTTCAGCCTCCCAAGTACCTGGCACAATCGGCAGACGCCACCATGCCCAGCTGATTTTTTTCTACTTTTTTGTAGATGGGGTTTCACCATGTTGCCGAGGCTGGTTCTGAACACCTGAGGTCAAGTGATACACCCACTTTGGCCTCTCAAAGTGCTAAGATTACAGGCGTGACCCACCACGCCCAGCCTATTCTTTATGACATAGTAGTCATATTTCAGTTTAAAATCAATAATTTAAATAATAATTTTAAATCTATATCAAACCCTTAACACATTTTTTCCCTTGGAAAACACAGCTGTGTTTACATCTGTATATAAACCCAGGATGCTGAAATACACATATTTGGATTTCTTTAAAATAAACCAATTGCTAGGCGTGGTGGCTCACACCTGTAATCCCAGCACTTTGGGAGGCTGAGGCGGGCAGATCACCTGAGGTAAGGTGATCGAGATCAACCTGGTAACATGGTGAAACCTCGTCTCTATTAAAAATACAAAAATTAGGCTGGGCGCAGTGGCTCACGTCTGTTAATTCCAGCACTTTGGGAGGCTGGGGCAGGCAGATCACCTAAGGTCGGGAGTTCAAGACCAGCCTGGCCAACATGATGAAACCCCGTCTCTACTAAAAATACAAAAAAATTAGCTGGGCATGGTGACACTCGTCTGTCATCTCAGCTACTCGGGAGGCTGAGGCAGGACAATCACTTGAACCCAGGAGGCGGAGGCTGCAGTGAGCTGAGATTGTGTCACTGCATTCCTGCCTGGGTGACAGAGTGAGACTCTATCTCAAAATAAATAAAATTAAAAAATAAAAAATAAAATAAAACAAAACAAAATAAAATACAAAAACTAGCCTGGCATAGTGGCAGGAGCCTGTAGTCCCAGTTACTTGAGAGGGTGAGTTGGGAGGATCACTTAAAAAAATAAAATAAACCAATCAACTCTGGTTGAACCAAATAATTTTTTAAATCATTAATAAACTGTCTCAAAATCACTCAGATCAGGTAGTTAAGTCAGCACACTCTACTTTTTTTTTTTTTTTTTTTTTTTTGAGAGGGAGTCTCGCTCTGTCACCCAGGCTGGAGTGCAGTGGCACGATCTCGGCTCACTGTAACCTCCCACCTCCTGGGTTCCAGCAGTTCTCGTGCCTTGGCCTCCTGAGTGGCTGGGATTACAGGCACGCACCATCACGCCCGGGTAACTTTTTGCATTTTTAATAGAGATGGGGTTTCATATGTTGCCCAGGCTGGTCTCAAACTCCTGAGCTCAGGCAATCTGCCCATCTCAGCTTCCCAAAGTGCTAGGATTATAGGTGTGAGCCACCGCACCTGGCCAGGACACTCTACTAACACAATCTAAAAATACTGAAGGTGAAATATTCTAGATAAATGTGAATACAAAAAAAAGGTCTTACATTTGGGATATCCCAACACTTGAGATGTTCTGTACTTACACTTATTTCAATATACAGAAAATGCAACTATCTAAAGATTTAAACTTTGAGCCCCCAGAAGTAGAGAAGCATCAGACCAGGTGTCTGATTAAATGTTTATACAGCAAATTATTTTTGGAAATTAGGATGCCATAGTAAAGGCCATTGGGGATCCACTGCCCTTAAAATCACACACTATAATGTCTAAGTTCACTGCTAACTGCATAATAAAGCAAATTCTATTTTTTGTTTGTTTTTAAGAGATGAGGTTTCACTAGTTTCCCAAAATGGATCTGAACTCCTGGGCTCAAGAGATCCTCCCACCTTAAGTCTCCAGAGTAGCTGGGACTTATAAATGCACACCACCTTGCCTAGCGACAAACTAACTTCTTTTAAGACAGAATTTTGCTCTGTCTCCCAGGCTGGAGTGCAGTGGTACGACCTTGGATCACTGCAACCTCCGTGTTCCAGGTTCAAGCGATTCTCCTGCCTCAGCCTCCCGAGCAGCTGGGACTACAGGTGCATGCCACCACACCTGGCTAATTTTTATATTTTTAGTAGAGTCAGTATTTCATCATGTTGGCCAGGCTGGTCTCAAGCTCCTGACCTCAAGTGATCCACCTGCCTCAGCCTCCCAAAGTGCTGAGATTACAGGTGTGAGTCACCGTGCCTAGCTAACGAACTAACTTCTTAGTGCTCACTTTTTCTCCATTATTATTTTGTAGCTGCTACAACTGAGTAAAGGAGTTATGCTCACTCAGGGTTAAGTGCATTACTTTAGGTTTCCTAAGATGCAGGTTTTTGGGGTTTTTTTTTGAGAAGGAGTCTCGCTCTGTCGCCCAGACTAGAGTGCAGTGGTGCAATCTCGGCTCACTGCAACCTCCACCTCCCAGGTTCAAGCAATTATCCTGCCTCAACCTCCCAAGTAGCTGGGATTACAGGTGCCCGCCACCATACCCAGCTAATTTTTTGTATTTTTAGTAGAGTTGGGGTTTTGCCATGTTGGCCAGGCTGATCTCAAACTCCTAACCTGAGGTGATTCGCCCACTGTGGCCTCCCAAAGTGCTGGAATTACAGGCATGAGCCACTGCACCCAGCCCAGAAGATGCAGTATTAAATTATTTATCGCCTAACCTGTATTTAGAACATAATTTCTTTAACAAAAATACAGTAAGGCCATCTCAAAATACTACTAATGATAATAATTAGCAATGATGGTTACTCTCTTCTAATTTTGAAAAATGTTAAACCTAATAACTTTTGTTATGTTTATTATTAAGCAAAAGCATCAAAGGCAAGGAAATGAAGAATTTATTCCTTATCACAATGAGGCCATGTTCCAGATTCAACACTGGACAAAAACGTTTCTAAAAAATTAGGGCTGCATTTCCAAACCAGTTTTTTTCCATTCATTAGTATCAAATAATATTAAAAGATTCTTCTCAGTGCTTTCTGATTATAGAGAAAATCATGCTTACAGAATTCAGTATCAATATACTACGTTAGCTAAGATAACAAAATACAATTTTAATAGTATAAAATGACAAATTAAGAAAAAATGTTTTCATGAGAAAATAAGTATTAAGCAAAAACTTCTGGCCATAAGCACTACAAATTTAGCAAATAAAATGAACTCAATCTGTAATTAGGATATATTTATAGACTATTCAGTGAAGATATTTTTTGATAGCCAAATAGACTAGTAGTTTTCAACATAAGGCTTCTCAATCTCGGAAACTTAAAAATACCTGATGGTGCTGGGAATCATCCAAGGTTTTAAAGACCATTGCTACCATCCCATGTGCTCTCAGGTGCATTCGAAAACTGGGCATGGCACATTTAGTAGCCAAGCTAATAACACTACAAGAAAATAGAGTAGGTTAGGGGGACTGGAAACAGCTAGTGCATTAGTTTTTAGTTTGTGTAATACCAAAACCAGCAAATAGGAAGGGGGTAAAAGGGTCAAAGCACTGCCCATACATGATCACAATATAAAAACCATAGGCAAAACACACTATTAAAAACATACTGATGCCTAGTGCATGATTAGGTACACTGTATTTTTAAAAAATAACGTAACTGTCTTTAGTGCATTCCTTACGTTACTACTACCATTACAAGCTTAAAATCTGAACTGCCTTTCAGAATACTTCTGATAAAAATTATAATTATATTTGATTGGATATACTACAAATGACTGAAAAATTCAATCAAAATTATAGTATTCAATCAATCCATTAGGAAATACAAAAGATCATCTTTTTATTTTGAGCATTTGGGTGCAAATGTAAGCACTCAGATCACAATATGCTTAAATAAATCTAATTTATTACTTAAATATCAGAGGTAAAAAGAACTTAAAATATCTTTTTAAAAAGTTATTTACTTTATTTCTTTCTGCTATTTTTTTCTTTCTTTTTTTGGAGACAGGGCCTTACCTCACTCTATCACCCAGGCTGGAGTGCAATGGCATGATCACAGGCTCAAGCCACCCTGTCACCTCAGCCTCCCAAGTAGCTAGAACTACAGGCATATGCCACCATGACTCGTTAATTTTTTATTTTTTGTAGACATGGGGTCTTACTATGTTGCCCAAGGTGGTCTCAAACTCTTGGACACACATGATCCTCCCAACTTGGCTTCCCAAAATGCTGGGATTATAGATATGAGCCACCATACAGGACAAAAAGATGCTTTAGCATAATGCTTTTTTTTTTTTTAAGCACTTGAAAACTGAAGCCTATGCTATGCTAAAAAAAGGCTCTCACCACCCAGCTTTCCCTCTATCATGTAGAATCAAATTCTTTCTAAAGAAATGGATAGCATTTTAACATATCACTGGCTATATATACTCCCCATCATAACAAAATAAAAAATGTTTGGCTTTTTGGACAACATCTAGTTGAAAAAATTTAATACAGCATGCACATAATTATAAAATATAAAAATAAGATCTTACCTAAGGCAACGTGTGTTTAGAGGCTGAGTGCTCTTTAAGCCACTTAACAAGTACTCAATGTCATCAGTGAACTCTTGATTTTCACCAAATTCTACGACATCATTGAAGTGCTTCACGTGCTGAACAACAGTATATAACTGCCAAGAAAAAAAAAGTTCACCCCTTTTTAACTAGGAACTAGCATATTTAAAACAATGGGCTCACTGTACTTTTACATAAGTGCATAAAATAGTTCCTTAGATGGCAACAAAAATATTTTTAGAACAATGATGATGGTAGGACAAAAGAAGTTTGTGGTTCAAAACTGAGTATCAGTATACTGATACTTGTTGAAGATATTAAAAGGCTAAATGTTACATACAAAAATCTATCAACATGCAGTAAACACTGTACATGGCTGCTTACTTCTTTGTCTTCTCGTCTGCATTTCAGTGCAGTAACTATATCTTGGTAGGGCTGAGTAGGTATTGTCACAGTTTTTATCACTTTGGATGGTGGCGCAGGAGCCTTAAAAACTCCATCATCTTTTTGATTTGGTTCCTTTGAAGACAGCCTCACCTATTAATAAAGGTATTAAATTAGTTGTTCTAAATAAATATATAAAAATAGGAACATCTCATCTATCTGGCAAATTCAGCTTCCAAAAAAAGTAAATAAAGCTTTTCAAAAAGCGGGGAGCAGGGAGGCCTCTCAAAGGTCTTTAGAAATACTTTGAATTCCATGCACTAACAGGTAAGACATATGTCTGTCTGCACACAGAAGAACCACTCAAGGATTCCTTCTGGTCTTTTTTAAACTTTTTATTTCACAATTTGTCGTTTGTCTCTAGTACCATTAGAAAGACTAAAGAACCACAATTGCATGCAAAAATAGCTTTTATAAGCAGAAAGGGACAGGACAGAAAAACTAGACAGAGTCAAAAGAATTTTAATAGCACAAGAGTGTGAAGTAGTTTAGGGTAGAAACAAATAGCTATAACAGAAGCATGCTATATTACTACTAATATGCAAAATGATTTCTTTATACTATCGAAAGGAGTCTAATCAGTTTAAGAAAACAGGGAACTGTACATTATACTTTAGAAAGACTTTATCCCCAAATTTCTTGTTGTTATAAAGAACTAATTTACTTGATAACTCCAGATGAGTGAAGCTTTACTGTTAACCTAGAAATCATGTATGATATTACCAGTCATTCTGGAGAAAGTAAGTTGCTAAGAATCTTTTTCCTAATGTTTTGGATTGAAAAGTATTACTGGAATACAGGAAGAGATTTGCCTCTGAAAAGCAAATTAAGCACTGAAAGCCACTTAGAAATATATACAGGATATAATATGCAATATAGCTCTTATACAAACATCAAATATTGACAATCTTGCTCTTAAACACTAAATACTATAAATTCCATGAAATGTGGAACATGAGTAACAAGAGCCTTATTTTTTATGGCTTTCATTGTTTAACCTAGCACTAGAATTTCTGCTATCTTATTGACAATCCTCGGTTTTCCAATGAATTAAACTGAAACTACTAAGTTTCAGTAAAGAAAGCCAAAATAAACCGTTAAATAGAAAAGTCAATGATTTACAAATTATGAATTAAAAGAGTTATTGTTTAAATTACAGCTTATTAAAAAACACAAAATAGGCCGGGCACGGTGGCTCAAGCCTGTAATCCCAGCACTTTGGGAGGCCGAGGCGGGTGGATCACGAGGTCAGGAGATCGAGACTATCCTG
>NW_012105231.1:566265-616112 GCF_000951045.1 Mandrillus leucophaeus | reverse complement strand
AAAATAAATAAGTACAGTTCACTTACTGTGACACTCTGAGGTTTTACTACTGGTGGCCCAGGCAGTTCTTCTGAATCTGGATGATTCCAATGTCTGGCATTATATACAGCTTTTGTGGGTGACTAGAGAAATGAGAGAAAGATCAACTGCTTCCATCCTTATAAAAGACTCTCAATAAACTAAAAATCATAAAGAATAATTTATATGCATAAACATGTCCTAGAAACAGCAGGATGGATACTGGGAATAGTCCCACCATAGTTCCTATTCTCATGTCTATGGCAAATATAATCCCTGTAGTACTAGGTCACAAAATCAGTAACTACGCTCTGTGCAACTATGACTAACCAAGAAAAGATGGCACTTGAAAGTAAACCTAGGCCAGACACGGTGGCTCATGCCTGTAATCCTAGCACTTTGGGAGGCCAAGGCGGGTCACTTGAGGTCAGGAGTTTGAGACAAGCCTGGCCAACATAGTGAAACCCCGTCTCTACTAAAAATTTAAAAAATTAGCTGGGCATGGTGGCAGGCGTCTGTAATCCTAGCTACTTGGGAGGCTGAGGCAGGAGAATCACCTGAACCTGGAGGCAGAGGTTGCAGTGAGCTGAGACTGAGTCACTGCACTCCAGCCTGGGTGACAGAGTGAGATTCCGTCTCAAAAAAAAAACAATAGTAAACCTCTTTCTAGGCTTACTGACTAAGTAATCAACACATTTAACTCAACATGGGCTGGGCATGCCGGCTCATGCCTGTAATTCCAGCACTTTGGGAGAGTGAGGCAGGAGGATCACTTGAGACCAGGAGTTCAAGACCAACCTGGGTGACAAAGCAAGACCCCATCTCAAAAAAATTTAAAAAATAGTAATGATGATAATAATAATAGTTCAACGTGTTCTGTAGTAAAACGTTATTCTTCCTACTACCAATTCATGCCTCACAACATTCCAACAATGGGAATCCAGCAGTTTATGACAGATAATGCACTCATTTAAAGCAAACCACTGCAGTCAGATGTGTGCCACCACTCAAGAGTTCTCAAATTTTATCAAGGTAAATACAATACATATACCATATATTCCAAGATACAGTGGGATCCAAGAAAGTACCATGTAAAAACATACATGATTTCTGCAGCAAAATGTCACACTAAGCAGGACAAGGATGTAAAGTCCCTCACATCAATTCAGGTTATTGTGCTGCCCCATCACTTAAACTTATAGAGGGGGATTTTCAGTTTTAACACAGAATTTCAGAACTGAGAATAAATGACAGTAAACCTACAAAATCAAATCAAGTAAAAGAACAAAACCCTCACTTTCAAGAGAAAACTGCATAATTACAACGACTGACAAGATAGAAAGGTCACACCTCATTCTATCCTCTACAAATGTGATGTTAAATTATGTTTTGAACTTCAAAGAAATGGTTTGGTCAAATTAGAGATTTTCTCTTATGAAACTAATCTTATTTTCAGTACAACACAAAAATAAGAAGACAAGTGGAAAACCGTACTTCAAGACCGTCAAAAAATCTACATTAAAAAACTTATCTCCCCTTCCTAGCTGCAATGAAGCAACATAATTAGCATTAAGCATTAGTGTGAACTAATGGTTAGCTTTTTATATATTACCTTTAATAAAGTAGAAAAACTCTTATTTGTATTGTGTATACAAACCCATCATTCTTATATGCCAGGTTTGCATAACATGATGCAGCATTAGCAATCTGAAACAATTTATGCACTCATGCAATGACTTGATCTGGCTTCCTGAGACACAACACATAAAGTGGACTGAACATAAATTTTAAAACCTACCTCTCTATTCCTTCCATTCTTTTCGAAGACCAGCTATATAACTTGTGTGCTAGTTATGGATCCCTGATTTGAACTACCTTTAGTACCTCAAGCATACTCAGAGTCCAGGCTTTGGTAACAACAGCCTTTTGGCAAGAACGAGTGCCTCAAAGCTCAAGCATTTTACTTCTTTTTAAAAAGCACTGACTGGGATAGGCAGAGTGGCTCATGCTGGTAATTGCAGCATCCCTCTAGGCTGAGGCAGGAAAATCACTTGAAGCCAGGAGTTCAAGACCAGCCTGGGCAAGAAAGCAAGACCCTGTTCTTTACAAAAAATAAAATTAAAGAAATTAAAGAAACAAAAAGAGAAATTATTTTTTAAAAAGCATTGACTACAGGTAATAATCTAGTTACCTAGTTCCACAGCCAACAAAATACTAGGGCGGCTCAAAGTTCTAAATTAAAACACTGTAAGAGTGCCTGAAAGAATATGTGCTGCTGGCTGTGGTGGCTCACACCTGTAATCCCAGCACTCTGGGAGGCCGAGGTGGGTGGATCACCTGAGGTCAGGAGTTTGAGACCAGTCTGGCCAACAGGATGAAACCCCGTCTCTACTAAAAATACAAAAAAGAGCAGGGCATGATGGTGAGCACCTGTAGTCCCAGCTACTCAGGAGGCTGAGGCGGGAAAATCGTTGACCCCGGAAGGCAGAGGTTGCAGTGAGCCAAGATTGCGCCACTGCACTCCAGCCTAGGCGACAAAGTGAGACTCTTTAAAAAAAAAAAAAAAAAAGAAAAAAGTGCTTTGTAAGTATTAAATATTATTAATAATTGTTATGTGATGATGTGCTGCTCAGTTTAAGTCTAACACATTCATAAGAAAATAGAAATATATAGCCTAACTACCTAATAAAGAATATGATAAACAAATGGAATAACTGATGTGTCCATTCATCTCAAAAGTCCTTGAAGCATGACAGCATAGAGAATAACTGAATATTTATATTAAAAGGTCATATTAAAGGAACTATTGGTTATGCTGCTGAACAAGGCAATTCAGTAACACTATTAGTTTTAAAGCTTTTGATGTTTTACCATTTTAATACTAATCAGCAATCTAAAGGAAGTAGTCCCATCAGAACTTTTTCTTGACTTTTATTTCAAAGTCTTACAAGATTAATGCAGGGTTTATTACGGGAGGAGGGATATTGAAGACACATCTTACTAACTAAAAATTAAAATAAGTAATATCTGTGTATGGCTAACATATACGCACAGCAGAGAGGGGAAGAAACAGGGAAAGACAGAAAAGGAACACTGACTGAGCTCTTTACATCATTCCAAAACAGTATAATAATTCCACATGCTCCCAAGTGAATTGTGTATGTAAAGCACACAACAGTGGTATGTCATATGCTAATTTCACTTAATGAAAGTGATTGTGTGTGTACAAAATATGTAAAAATATCATATAGCAATAAACTTTCCATGGAAAATCAAAAGTCACCCTTACCATTTAGCAACCTAGCTAAATGTTAACAGAGTCATTCTGATTGCACCACCAGGATTGTCTTTAATCTTCTTAATTTTATTCTTGTTTGAAAAGCAGATAAAGGGCCAGGTGCAGTGGCTCATGTCTGTAATCTCAGCATTTTGGGAGGCCAAGGCAGGTGGATCACCTGAGGTCAGTAGTTCGAGACCAGCCTGACCAACGTGGTGAAGCCCCATCTCTACTAAATACAAAAAATTAGCCGGGTGTGGAGGCAGGCACTGTAGTCCCAGCTACTTGGGAGGCTGAGGCAGGAGAATCGCTTGAACCCAGAAGGTGGAGGCTGCAGTGAGTCAGGATCGCTCCATTGCACTCCAGCCTGGGCAACAAAAAAGCAGATACAGGCCGGGCATAGTGGCTCACGCCTGTAATCCTAGCACTTTGGGAGGCCGAGGCAGACAGATCAGGAGTTTGAGGTCAGGAGTTTGAAACCAGCCAGGCCAACATGGTAAAACCCCCTCTCTACTAAAAATATTTTTTAAATTAGCCAGGTGTGGTGGTAGGTGCCTGTAATCCCCACTACTCAGGAGGCTAAGGAAGTAGAATTGCTTGAACCTGGGAGGCAGAGGTTGCTGTGAACTGAGATTGTGCCATTGAACTCCACGCTGAGCAACAAGAGTGAAACTCTGTCTCAAAAAAAAGAAAAGAAAAGAAAGTAAAGCAAAGTAGATACAGCATATAAACCCAATTCCTAAACTTTTTTCTGTGTTAAAAAATATACATATTGTGGCTAGGCATGGTGGCTCTCGCCTATAATCCCAGCAAGTTGGGAGGCCAAGGGAGACAGATGTCTTAAGCCCAGGAGTTTGAGACAGCCTGTGCAACATGATGAAACTCGGTCTCTACAAAAAAATACAAAAATTAGCTGGGCATGATGGCATGTGCCTGTGGTCCCAGCTACTCAAGAGGTTGAGGTGGGAGGATCACCTCCTGAGTCCAGGAAGTGGAGGCTGCAGTGAGCCAAGATCACACCACTGCACTCCAGCCTGGGTGACAGAGCGAGATCCTGTATTCAAAAAAAAAAAAAGGGTGGATTCTGTTTGCTAGGTAAATTAATGAGAAAAATACTTAGAACAAAATAAGCAAAAAGTTCATAATAATAATCTAACATTCTAAATATTCAGATCCATTTTAGCATATTTCAATACTAGTAGTAATCTTAAATATATTATTCTTTTATATTCAGTGCTCCAAGGGCATAAGAAAGAAAAACCTCAAATGTGGCATTCCATTAAAGCTAAGGAAAAAATATTCCAGTGACAAACTGATGGGGCATTTCTCCATGAGAGATAATATAGCTTCTATAAAAACAATGGACAAAAATGGGTTTTTACAGTAACACCACAAAGGTTGCTGTTAACCGATTGGATTACTGAATCACAACTATAAATCAGAGGAAAAGGCCACGTATGGTGGCTCGTGTCTGTAATCCCAGCACTTTGGGAGGCTGAGGTGGGCAGATCACTTGAGGTCCGGAGACCAGCCTGCCCAACATGGTGAAACTCCATCTCTACTAAAAATACAAAAAAATTAGCTGGGTGTGGTGGCACTCGTCTGTAATCCCAGCTACTCCAGGAGGCTAAGGAAGGAGAATCACTTGGGCCTTGGGAGATGAAGGTTACAGTGAGCCAAGACTGTACCACTGCACTCCAGTCTGGATGACAGAGTTACACTCCATTTCAAAAAAAAAAGTGACAACATTATGTTATCCCCCACTCACTGGGCTGTGTCATAAAAGGAGGAAAAAAAGGAATAGGTTTGGTTTGGTTTTGTTTTTGAGACAAAGTTTTGCTCTTGTTGCCCAGGCTGGAGTGCAATGGTGCAACCTCGGCTCACTGTAACCTCAGCTCACTGCGACCTCCACCTCGAGGGTTCAAGTGATTCTCCTGCCTCAGCCTCCCGAGTAGCTGGGATTACAAACGCCCACCACCACACCCGGCTAATTTTTGTATTTTTAGTAGAGACGGGGTTTTGCCATGTTGGCCAGGCTGGTCTGGAACTCCTGACCTCAGGTGATCCACCCGCCTCAGTCTCCCAAGTGCTGGGATTACTGGCGTGAGCCACCACGCCTGGCCAAAAAAAGGAATGTTTTTAAGCCATAAATACTTTATAAACAACAAGAGCAAATTTATTTATACGTTTCAAAAACTATGTGCTATATGAAGACAAAAATAGTAAGCTGATCAGAGTTCACCCAGACTTACCCACCCAAGGATATCACCAGTAATTCAATCAATCAGCACGAAGTACAACTAAATGAACTCTGAAGAAGTACTGCAATGCATAACTGTGTGTGTATGTATGCACAGTACTTTACTGGCAATTCAAAAGGGGGAAGTAGAAAAAACAACTTGGATCTGGATTATCAAAAATTTCTTTAAAGGATTTGTATAAAAGACAATTGGAATCAGAAGCAGGAAGAAGAAAAGTCTTACAAAGAATCTTTCAGCTCTTTACAACTTCCTTTTAAGCATAATAATACACAAAAAACGTAACACATGTTAAATATTCAGAGTATTGAATTATTTGAAGGAAGACTACAGAAACTCCTAAATTAAAACCAACAGTGTCTGTACTATCAAGAACTAGAAATTGTAATATTCAATATGAAACACTGTGCAGAAATCTAATCCACAGCTAATAGGGAGAAATAAAACTGCAAAGTCTGTCTTCTTTGCCTGAATCAATTGCGTACTACAGGTAGTAATGACTTTTAAAAAGACAGCTGCCATTTTTATGAAGAAATTGTCAATTCCTGTCTTCATGGAGAATGATGCACACCACTACTGTGAGTATAACTTCAAAGCTTAATTGGTAGCCACGGTTTTATTAAAAGTAGGTAACTGTCACTTCAGAATATCACCAGGAAATAGCATAACTTGGTTGTAAGTTCTAAAAAGTTCGTGCAAAAAAACATAAAATGCAGTAGTTGGCATTTTGTGAGAACATAACTTAGCCTATAATTCAACAATTAAAAACCAAGACACTAGTATGAGAGCCATGACCACAATCAGCTAAAACAACAGTTCTCACAACTAAAAATGCCATTAAATATTGTTGACAAGTTGTATTAGAAAGATGATTATCAAATTTAGAAATAAAAAAACAGAAGCTGTAAATATCTTGAGACAACACCACCTGTGATTCGAGAATATCCATTCTCCCCTTCATTTTCCTTTAAGAACATTCAGCTGGACACATGCTCACACAGATTTCTCAATATCTTGATGCTTGCATGGGCATGTGACTAAGCTCATGTCAATGAAGTGTGAAGAGAAGTGAGGTACACCTTCTGGGGTCCTGGCTTCTAGGGATGGTTCACTGCCCTCCCTTCTAGCTCCTTTATCTTAATCAACAGTCTAGAAAAGGTAGGACACCACCACACAAGGGAAACCTGAGTCCCCTACACCGCAGCAATTTGAAAATTGTCCAGAGATAAACAACCAGAGACTGGTAAGCCAGAGAAAAATAAGCTATCAAAAACTAATTTGTGATTTCTTTTACAACATCTGAACCAAATCCTAAGCGCCACCTTTGAACAACAGTAAATTGAGATTAGAAACAAATAATAACAGGACATGCTGAAAATATAAAATTTTGCCAATACTGGATGTGGGTAAACTATGCACATACAACATTAAAAAGAAACAATGTAAAAGATATAAACAGTCAACATGTAAGGAGGAAGACAGAAACTAAAGAAAAAAATAAAATCTAAAACCAACTTTTTAGAATTATAAAAATATATACTGAGGAAGATCTATATGAACTGATACAGAGTGATTTCCAAGAAATATTACTAACTTTTAAAGGAGAGACAGTGCAAAACAGAACATATAGATGCTACTTTTTACGTAAGAAAAAAAAAATTTTTTTTTTTTGAGATGGAGTTTTGCTCTTGTTGCCCAGGCTGGAGTACAATGGCGCGATCTTGGCTTGCTGCAAACTCCACCTCCCGGATTCATGCGATTCTCCTGCCTCAGCCTCCCGAGTAGCTGGGATTACAGGCAAGTACTACCACGCCCAGCTAATTTTGTATTTTTAGTAGAGACGGGGTTTCTCCATGTTGGTCAGGCTGGTCTCGAACTCCTGACCTCAGGTATCTGCCCGATTCAGCCTCCCAAAGTGCTGGGATTACAGACATGAGGCACTGTGCCCGGCTGAAAAATTTTAGTCTGTTTATTTTTATATAAAAAAGAAACACAGAAAAAAAAAAAGCAGAAAACAATAAAATTGGTTCCCTACAAGGGTGGGTGACAGACTGGAACAGATCTCAGACGAAGTGACCTCATTAAACTTACCTTTTTATATAGTTTTGACTTTTATAATGCTGTACATATTTAAAAAAAAAAAAAAAGGTAAGAATGGAAACACAAAACCCCAACACTTAAAGCAAACCAGAACAAAGAAACCTACTCATATTTCACATGGACAGCAAATACTGTGAAGAGAAGCCAGACAAACAACCCAAAGCACTGACCAATCAAAGAGGCAGGCAGGCAGAAATAATCCCAAGTAATTTGTGAACACATTATTTGACTTTATACCCTCAATCTTTGGCAGGATGGAGGAGGGTAAGTACAGAATTGCCAAACAATTCCTGAAAATTTTTGTAAATTTACTTATTGTAGTGTAATGGGCAAAGCAATTCCGTACCTACTTAGATATATTACAGGTTGAGTAAAGGTGTTGCTGTTGTTCACTGTGAAAAAGACGTAAGGCCAGAAAGAACCCTGGGCTCTCACTGTGAAAAAGACAGAAGACAAGAAATAATCCTGTGAGGATGCGCTGATACTGAAGGTATCAGTGTGAATTCATAATTTCTAGATAACTTATGTGCATAGGCATGAATCCACATATACATGTGAAGGTATATTTGTATGTGAATGTATGTGAATATATATGTATGTATGTAATATATGTATATGTGCATGTTTCCTATGCCTGTTTGCTAAAAGGGCCAAGTAGCAAAGGACACACCTAGGGCCCATTATCATAATCTCTAATACCATTCTCCACTAAAGAGAATCATTACTCCTCAGAGAATGGACTTGATTCCAAGGCTACAGCTGACCAGGTATAAGATGAACCTGGAACACTGTATTACACCAGGAAGAAAGAAGTTTTCATAGAATGATGGGGACATGGCAGAGGAACCAAACAGCCAGCTTGATGAGGCTCTACTAGCCAAATTCGGACAAATTTAGGCCCCGAATAATTAAGTACAGTAACAGATTATAAACCATTGGGGAAAAAGTAGGGATTCACTAAAGTCAAATTCATAGGAATGAAGAGTAGAAAGGTGGCTGCCAGGGACTGGCAGGTAGGGGAAATGGGATTTTGGTCAAAGGGTAGAAACTTCCCATTATAAAATGATTAGGTTCTGGAGATCTGACTTATAGCATGGTAACTACAGTTAATAATAATGTACTTTATAGAGTCGTGTACCACATAACAAGGTTTCGGTCAATTACAAACTGCATATATAATGGTCCCATAAGATTTTAACGGAGCTGAAAAATTCCTAATGCTTAGTGACATCTTAGCACAAAGCATTAGGTGAGTATTTGTGGTGATGCTTTCATCAACAAACCTACTGCACTGCCAGTCCTATAAGAGTATGGCACATACAGGCCAGGTGTGGTGGCTCACACCTGTAATCCTAGCACTTTGGGAGGCCAAGGTGGGTGGATCACCTGAGGTTGGGAGTTCGAGACCAGCCTGACCAACATGGAAAAACCCCGCCTCTACTAAAAATACAAAATTGGCCAGGCGTGGAGGTGTCTGCCTGTAATCCCAGCTACTCAGAAGGCTGAGGCAGGAGAATCGCTTGAACCTGGGAGGCAGAGGTTGTGGTGAGCCAAGATCACACCATTGCACTCCAGCCCGGGCAACAAGAGCAAAAACTCCCATCTCATTTAAAAAAAAAAAAAAAAAAAGTATAGCACATACAATTAGATACAGTAACACCTGACAATGAATGACTACCAACAATAACATAGGTACTGGTTTATGTATTTACTATACTTTTAACCATTTTAGAGTATTATCCATCTACTTGTAAAACAAAAAAAAGTTCACAGTAAAACCGCTTCAGACAGCTCCTTCAAGAGTTATTCCAGAAGGCTGGCATCATAGGAGATGACAGCTCCACGTATGTTAGTGCCCCTTGAAGAACTTCCAGTGGGACAAGATGTGGAGGTGGAAGACTGTTAGAATGATGACTTTCACTCTGGATAGGCCTAGGCTAGTGTATCTTAGTTTTAAACAAAAAATGTTTTTTTGGTGGGGTGTTTTTTTTTTTTTTTTTTTTTGAGGCAGTCTCACTCTATTGTCCTGGCTGGAGTACAATGGCGTGATCCTGGCTCCCGCCACCATGCTTGGCTAATTGTATTTTTAGTAGAGATGGGGATTCACCATGTTGGCCAGACTGGCCTCAAACTCCTGACCTTAGGTGACCCACCTGCCTCAACCTCCCCCAAGTGCTGGGATTAGAGGCGTGAGCCACCGCACCCAGGCAACAAAAAAACTTTTACCGCAAAATTAAAAATAATTTTAAAAATAGAAAAAAGTTTACGGAGTAAAGATATAAAGAATGTGGCCGGGCGCGGTGGCTCAAGCCTGTAATTCCAGCACTTTGGGAGGCCGAGACGGGCGGATCACAAGGTCAGGAGATCGAAACCATCCTGGCTAACCCGGTGAAACCCCATCTCTACTAAAAAAAAAAAAATACAAAAAACTAGCTGGGCGAGGTGGCGGGCGCCTGTAGTCCCAGCTACTCGGGAGGCTGAGGCAGGAGAATGGCGTGAACCCGGGAGGCGGGGCTTGCAGTGAGCCGGCCACTGCACTCCAGCCTGGGCGGCAGAGCTAGACTCTGTCTCAAACAAAAAAAAAAAAAAAAAAAAAGCATGAAAATATTTTTGTACAGTAGTACAGTGTGTTTGTTTTAAGCTAAGTGTTACTAACAATAGCCAGAAAGTTTTAAACAAATTAAAACGTTTATAATGTTAAAAAGTTACAGTAAGCTGGCTGGCCACAGTGGCTCACATCTGTAATCTCAGCACTTTGGAAGGCCAAGTGGGTAGGATCGCTTGAGCCCAGGAGTTCAAGACCAGCCTGGACAACATGACGAAACCCCACCTCTACAAAAAATACAAAATCAGCAGGGTGTGGTGGTGTCCACCTGTAGTCCCAGCTACTAGGGAGGCTGAGGTGGGAGGGCCAATTGAGTCCAGTAGGTCAAGGCTGCAATGAACAGCATTCACACCACTGCACTCCAACCTAGGTGATAGGAGATTGTCTCAAAACAAAAAGCAAGAAGAACAAAACAAGCCATTACAGTAAGCTAAGGTTAATTTATCACTGAAGAAACTATTATCTTATAACTTTAGTGCAGCAGACATGTACAGTGTTTAAAAGGCTACAGGAGTGTCCTAAGCTTTCACATTTACTCACTGACTCCCCAAAGAAACTTGCAATCCTGCAAGCTCCATTCACGGTTAAGTGTCCTACATAGGTGTGCCATTTTTATATGTATTTTCACTATACATTTTCTATGTTTAGATACACAAATACTTACCACTGTATTACAATTGCCTACAACAGTCAGTACAGCAACATGTCAGGAGCAACAGGCTACACCATAAAGCCTAGGTGTGTGGTAAGCTCTCCCATCTAGCTTTGTCTAAGTACATTCTGTTTGCACAATGAAATTGCCTAATGATGCATTTCTCAGAACGTATCCCTGTCATTAAGTAATGCGTGACTGTAGTACAAAATGGAAAAACAAATGAAATTCCAAACTATAAACATCCTAATACACACACAGGCATACACACGCGCGCGCGCGCTCGCGCTCTCTCTCTCTCGCCCCACCCCCCATCTCCCCCCTACCCACCCTCCTAACCCCTACCTCAATCCTTCCCATCTTTAACTATCAAATGGATGTCAGTGCTTTCCAGCTCTTGATAACCCCTGGCCACATTTTCTCATTTCAAGCCTCATTTCCTGGGAAATAATAGTAAAATACTTTGAACTTTCAAACTTTAAAGGCACCTATACTAAAGAAAATACAATTAGGCAGGGCGTGGTACCTCACATCTATAATCCCATTACTTTGGGAGGCCGAGGGAGGCAGGTCACTTGAGATCAGGAGTTCAAGACCAACACGGTAAAACCCCGTCTCTACTAAAAATACAAAAATTAGCCCTAGGACGTGGTGGCATCCGCCTGTAGTCCTAGCAACTCAGGAGGCTGAGGCAGTTGCATCACCTGAACCCAAGAAGCAGTAAGCCAAGATTGCACCACTGCACTCCAGCCTAGGCAGCAGAGCAAGACTCTGCATCCAAAGAAGAAAAAAAAAAAGACTAACTGTACTTTCATTCCTTATTAAAATCCTTCCAGAATAAAGTATTAAAGGAAAAAAAGCACAAGAATTGGATCACAGAGAGAAAATAATTTACATTTTCCTAAGCCTTTTTAACTTTTGCCTTTTTTTTTTTTTTTTTTGAGACGGAGTCTCGCTCTGCCACCCAGGCTAGAGTGCAGTGGCGCGATCTCGGCTCACTGCCAGCTCCACCTCCCGGGTTCACGTCATTCTTCTGCCTCAGCCTCCCAAGTAGCTGGGACTACAGGCGCCCGCCACCACACCCGGCTAATTTTTTGTACTTTTTTTTTTTAGTAGAGATGGAGTTTCACCATGTTAGCCAGGATGGTCTCGATCTCCTGACCTCACGATCCGCCAACCTCGGCCTCCCAAAGTGCTGGGATTAAAGGCGTGAGCCACTGCACCCAGCCTACTTACATAGATCAAAGATTTTAATTATCTGGTTTATTATTTAAGTTAAATATTACCTATATAAAAGGAAGAAATAATGCTTCTGGTTTGGAACAAACACACTAAGGAAATACTAAGACTGCTCAAAATTCCAGCAGGAAAAAACAATTCTGCCTTTTTAAGATACTCTTCTTATTCCTTTTTGTATCCCTAGCACAGTGAAAGTCATGTAGTAAACACTAAATAAAAACAATGATAAAAAAAAGGCAACTAAAACCGACTACCTCTCTTCCATACCCAGGCCCAGCCAGAACCTGCTCAGCTTCAACAACTCTTTGGATCACCCACCCCAGAGCTGTAATGAATGGCAGCTGCTATTAACTTCCACACTTTTGCCAGTTTCCCTCATCACCAATCCAATTGCTACAGTCACTCTTTTTTTCAGGCTTCATATCAATACATACAGGTTTCTAGTACTTGAGAATATAGTGGATCTCACAATACCACATGATGACTGGATCTCAAGATGGTCAGTGAGTTCCTATACATAGAACAAAGGTAACACTGGGTGAAACTGTTCTGACAGAAAAATATGCTATTTCATGAGAGTGGGTTCTAACTGCTAAAGGAAGATACTGTGTGGAAGGAACATTTGTTCTTGGGTGAGATGTGGGAGTACTTGTCCTTTAAAGTCTCTTCAATTGTAAGATTTTGCTACTTAAGTTGACAACCTGTATAAACTCATTTTATGAAACAAAAAATGAAGTTTATCAAAGTATACAGCTATATCCAACTTTAAAACTGCAGGTTTATGTAATTGTAACATTCTAAAACAACTAAATGTGTAACCATGATTTATACTGATAAATTTTAATTGCCCAGAAGCCCACTATCCAGTGTCATATTGAAGGACAGATGGGAAGAAAAAATTAAGTCCAGAATGTTCCTTAAAGAGTTAGACAAAAGATAGTGCCAGAAGGGCCTAGCTTTAAACCACAGGGGAATGATGAAAGTAAAGGTACAGGCTGGGCATGATGGCTTATGTCTGTAATCCCAACACTTTGGGAGGCCCAGACCAGCAGATGGCTAGACTCAGAAGCCTGAGACTAGCCTGGGAAAAACGGTGAAATCCCATCTCTACAAAAAATATAAAAAAGTTAGCTGGACACAGTGGCGTGCACCTGTAGTCCCAGCTACCCAAGAGGCTGAAGCAGGAGGATCACTTGAGCCCAGGAAGTCGAGGCTACAGTGAGACATGATGACACCATTGCACTCCAGCCTGAGCAACAGGAGTGAAACCCTGTCTCAACAACAACAAAAAAGAACGTAAAGGTATTAAATATTTGAGAACTGAAACTGAGATTGACGTTATGGTTAGTTTCATCAATGACCCAGCAACAGTCTTAACTGCACAACAAGACGGCCAACATCCCAAGTAAAACACAACCAACCCCACAAGCACTGAAAACCTGTATAGTCAGGCTGACTATACAGACAATGAATGCTTACAAGCAGGGATGACATGCAGCAGCTAAATGAAAAGGTAGAAATCAAACCACAAGCAGGGCAAGCAGAAGAAATAATCTAAGTATATCAGCACACATACGACAGCTATAAATAATGGCATGTAGGGAAGCTACAGCCAGAAATCAGAAACTGGATGACATTTCATGAACGAAAGCACCAAGAACTGCTCAATGATCAAAACCTTACCTAGAAACAATAGGTACTTAAATCCAGGTATGTTTCAACCCAATCTATCAAATCCTATCTTTCCTTTTCTCACCAGCAAGTGACAACTTTTCTGAATCATTGTCTCAACTATGTTTTTACTACAAGTTTTCTTCTTCACCCTCCTCATCTTCTTTCTGAGGCATGTATTCCTACAGTCAGCCCTCAATCTTGATATTAACAACTCCTCTATATTCCTGGGAGACGTTAAAGAAAATTCTCACAGACAAGTATGCTTAAGAGTTAATGCTTTCTAACACAGGGTAGAGGGGTAGGTAAAGGGAAGGGGGACCTCTTGGCCAGACTATGTCAGCAGAACTAAGGTGAGGAAGATGGCCGGCATAATCAAGAAACTCGTTACATACATGAGGATTGTGAAAATAAGAACACATATGGAGGATAATGGAAACCAGATTTCTTTCGGTGAAGGGAATTAAAATATGGAAAATGAGAAGTCTAGAATAAAACGTGGTATCGGAAATATTAGTATGAACTCATGGTTCTAAACATACATAGAATGACCATGAAATAGGCATGTGTCTGTATATGAAAGGGTATATGCATATTTTTACATGTTTCCTAGCTGTCTACTCAAAGAGACCCTAGCAGCAATGACACTTCAGAAGAAATAATCATACCTAGTGAACAAATATTTATTTCTAAATACCATTCTCCATGAACTGCAAACAGGAATCCTTGAAGAAATGGCTGACTCCAGGACTGGGAAAGTATAGGATGAGCCTGGAACATCTTAGAATGTCAGTAAGGTGCTTGCTTCAGCAGCACATACACAAAAACTGGAACGATATCAAGAAGATTAGCAAGACCCCTGCACAAGGATGACACACAAATTCATGAAGCGTTAAAATTAAAGAAAACAGAATGTCAGTAAGGAAATGCAAAATAGTGGGACACATCAAAGTCAGCTTGAAGGAACATCCACCAACCAAATCTAAGAAGATCGAACTAATGACAGAAGTATGATTTAAATAAATACAGTAAAAAATGACTGAATAAAGTAGAAATCCAAGTTCATACTGTAATAATTGAATGAATACATACAAAAATACATGCATACATTCTAACCTACATGGAGGGGAAGAAAATATCTACCTTACACTAGAAGGCCAAATACTAATAACTGTAGAACAAATACTATAATTAGGAAATCACATTTGGCAACCAATGTTGTAAAAACTGACTCAGGCAAGAATCAATGCTAAAACTAGTGGGTGAAAGTCTAATGAGGAAAGGTGACGAACCTGATAAATACCATTTTAACCAAGTGATCAGTTAACATCAATAGTAATGGTACAAACTGACATTAAGTACTACCTGATGTGATGCAGCAAGAAAATGGCATCTCCTCTGTATTGCCATCAAAACTATCTAACCTGAGTCTAATCATGAGAAGGCATCAAACACAAACTGAGAGACATTTGACAAAATAACTGGCCTTAACTCCCCCAAAGATGTAAAAACCATGAAAAGACCAGGAAACACAGATCCCATGGCCGACTGAAGGAGAGTAGAGACTTGTGACAACTACATTTAACATGTGATTCTGGATTAGATCATGGGTTCTTTGTTGAGGAGACATGGGGATGTGGTTTAGTTGTTTTGCTGTAAAGAACATTACTGGGACAATTGCTGAAATTTGAATGGGATCTGTGGATTAGACAATGGATTACATCAATGTTAACTCTGGTTTTGATGGGTATTCTGTGGCAGTATAGTAAAGTGCTTTTGTTTTTAGAAAGTACAAACTAGGTATTTAGGAGTAAGGGGCATCACATCTGAAATTACTATCAAGTCACAAACACATACATATACATCAATGGGAAGAGGATGCATTTCACTCCCCAGGAAACATCTGGCAATGTCTAAAGACATTTTGGGTTGTAACAACTAGGCAAGAGGGGGATGCTACTGACAACGAGTGGATAGAGGCCAGGGATGTTGCTAAATATCCTCCAATGTACAGGGCCAGCCTCCAAATCAGGAATTATTCAGTACAAAATATCAATAGTGCTTAGGCTGAAAAAGTGTGATAGAGCAGGAGGAAAACTCTTGCCACTACAAGTCATAGACTACCTCTTTACCACCTGGAAATGGGGCCACTGGTATTCTTAAATCTAATCAGATTAGAGAGCCAGAAAATCCAGATATTCCCACTGGCCTACCAACTACACACGGGTGCTTCTATTATAACAGAGAATGGGCCAGGCACATTGGCTTATGCCTGTAATTCCAGCACTTTAGGAGGCCAAAGAGAGCGGATCACTTGAGCCCAGGAGTTCAAGACCAGCCTGGGCAACATGAGACCCCATCTGTACAAAAAATACAGAAATTAGCAAATGTGGTGTCATATGCCTGTAGTCACAGCTACAGGCACTAGCTACCCTCCAAAGGCTGAGGTTGCAATGAGCCATGATCATGCCACTGCACTCCAGCCTAGGCAACAAAGCAAGACCATGTCTCAAAAAACAACAACAACAAAAAGAAAACAGAGACTGCAATGACTGCTGAGAACATTTCCTATACCCACCTATCTCGTCCTTTTTTTTCTCCCGGTACACGTGAGGTAACTTATGTAAAACTTCCCTGGAGAACTGAGCTTTCCATAAATCCTAATTTCTCATACATAAAGAAATCTGTGGCATTTACTTAAGTAAGGCTCTTCTGGGAATAAAACGTCAGGGCTACATCTAAGATCTTGCTCCTGTTAAGTCATGAAATCAACTGCAGTTGGCTCCTAAAAGCTGTGTTTCTTCTAGTTTTGTTTGTAAGTAGGTTATGTGAGTTAATTCATTTATATTTATTATGTCTTTTAAATTAGAAAATATTGTTTATGATGTCCTTTCAGATTTTACCTGTAGTTCATACTTCGAAATAATCACCCAGTAGTATCTTATTCTAGCACTGTCTAAATCTGAGCATCATCTGGTGGAATCTTAAACTTCAGTAGGAAACCATCAGTTAATACATTTTCCACACAAATATTAATTTCAGAAGGAAACAAACTAATATTCTTTTTTTTTTTTTTTTTTGAGACGGAGTCTTGCTCTGTCACCCAGGCTGGAGTGCAGTGGCCAGATCTCGGCTCACTGCAAGCTCCGCCTCCCGGGTTCACGCCATTCTCCTGCCTCAGCCTCCCGAGTAGCTGGGACTACAGGCGCCCGCCACATCGCCCAGCTAGTTTTTTGTATTTTTTAGTAGAGACGGGGTTTCACCGTGTTAGCCAGGATGGTCTCGATCTCCTGACCTCGTGATCCACCCGTCTCGGCCTCCCAAAGTGCTGGGATTACAGGCTTGAGCCACCGCGCCCGGCCACAAACTAATATTCTTAATAGGGCTAATTTGAATTAATTGGCCTCTATGTTTGGGGGGAAAAAAAGCTGAAACATTGCATGAAAGATGTCGTGGGATATACGTTGATCTCTTGGCCCCATTTGTTAATTGTATGACCTATTTGAACGTTGTCCTGTTCTATTGTTAGTTTTCTTCACCATTTATTGTAGTCAATTTTTAAATTTCTGTAATATGAGACCTTTCTCTATCTTTTAAATTACTGTTACCTAAAGTTAATAAATCCAGATTATATGTTCCTTACACTTGTGCAACATTAAAATGAATAAAGGCTTTGCCTTGAAAAACCAAAGGGGGGGGGGCGCTAGTATGTTAAGACACAGCTTGTTAAGACACAGCTTTGGTTGGGCGCGGTGGGAGGCCCACTTTGGGACTTTGGGAGGGCAAGGTGGGCCGATTGCTTGAGGTCAGCAGTTCAAGATCAGCCTGGCAAACAGGTGAAACCCCATCTCTACCAAAAAGACAAAAATTAGCCAGGCATGGTGGTGCATGTCTGTAATCCCAGCTACTTGGGAGGCAGAGGCAGGAGAATTGCTTGTACCTAGGAGGCAGAGGTTGCAGTGACCGAGATCGTGCCACCACACTCCAGCCTGGGCGACACAGTGAGACTCCATCTCAAAAAACAAAAACAAACAAACAAAAAAAACACATACACAATTTTACTCATATTACATTTTTCAAATAAGCTCAGTCCCATAGCTCTTTTTGTTTTATAAATTAGCAATAATTTTCTTAATTTTCTGACACTGTCACGTTGCATCCATTAACAGTAAATAGGTCTGCTGCTGACTCAGTTGCCATGACCTGATTTACTTTAGGCCAGATAGATTCCTTCGTAATCAGGTCAAGTACATGTACACTGCTGCCTTCTAAGCTATGTTCGTAGCAAAGAAATTACTTCAACATTAAGTTCAAAACTAAGTTAAAAAAAAAGAACACAAATAGGTACAAATGACCTCAACTGAATATAGAATTAACCATAAGCAGACAATATAAAAATCATTTCAACAAATTTTAACACACTACCGTAACTGTTCATCCTAAGTAAACTATAATCTAAGGACAAAACAAATTGCAAAGAAATTAAAATTCACTCAGTATATTTATTGCTCATGTCACTGGAATTATAATTTTTATATACATGTATGCTGTAGGATAAAGCAAATAAGTAACAATTCTGTGATGTTACATTTGAAGGCCGAGCGCAGTGGCTCACGCCTATAATCCCCAGCACTTTGGGAGGCTGAGGCGGGTGGATGACCTGAGGTCGGGAGTTCGAGACCAACCTGACCAACATGAAATAACCCCATCTCTACTAAAAATACGAATAAAATTAGCCGGGCATGGTGGTGCATGCCTGTAATCCCAGCTACTCGGGAGGCTGAGGCAGGAGAAGCACTTGAACCCGGGAGGCGGAGGTTGCAGTGAACCAAGATCATGCCACCGCACTCCAGCCTGGGTGACAGAGCAAGACTCTGTCTCACAAAAAAATAAAATAATAAATAAATTTGAAAAAAAAAAAAACTATCAATAACATAAACTCATGGTTCATTTTTCAACGTATCTCCTAACTCTGTCCAAACAAAGGCCCTTGATGTGATGAACACATTCAGCACTCAGATCTTGGTTTCTGAGTACTAATGTCCACAAACAGAACCAAGTTCCTAGAAAAACACGTGATTCCATGACTTAACAGGGAATCTACAAGATGAGCCTGAGCCATCTTATCGTACAGAAGGCAAGGGAAGTGCTCAAAGATGACAGGTTATTTCAAAAGGATACAAGAGACAGCTTGAAATGGTTCACATTGGCCAAATCTAAAACAACTTCAACTTAAAAAAAAAAAAAAAGCAAAATCAACTATAAAACATTTAGTAAATAGTATTTATTTTTATTGCATATATTTCATACGCAAGATAATGTTTTAATATACACAGTGATTACTACAAGCATCCATCACTTTCCAGTTACCCTATGTGTGTGTTAAGAGCACCTACAATCTACTCTCTTAGCAAATATCCTATGTTATTAACTACAGGTCTGCTACTATACATCAGATAGCTACATTTATTCATCCTGTGTAACTGCAAGTATGTACTGTCTGACCAACACTGCCCTATTTCCTCCCCCTCCTCATCCCTGGTAACCACCATTCTATTCTGTTTCTACATATTCAACTATTTTTAGTTTGACACACAAGTAAAATCATGCCATTTTTAATATTCTTTGTGTCTGAGTTACTTAACTTAGCATAACGTAACTAAAAATGTTATCCAATAAGCAGAAATTACTGAATTTATAGTGATGGAGACAGTGGGAAGGAGACGGGAAGAAGGAAGAGAGATGAAGGTTCCTCTTTACAAAATTCCAGCTATTAAATGTGTAAGAAATAATGATTAGAAAATTCATCATTCTGTAACTCGAGCAATACATGATGCAGGCAAAGCTCAACAATGGATACGAAAATGATGAGGTAAGACAACAATGGAGAATAGGCATGCATGTGGTACCAGACTAGCATTCTGAAGTTTCCTAACTAAATTATAAAAGCAGAAATGTACTTATATTCTGGAGAGAGCTGGTGATCAAACAATGCTAAGAGTGGAGTAACCAGATGTCATGAGACTTCTGATGTAAAGCATCATACACGATGCAACCGGTGAAATAGTCTCTCCCCCCTCCCACACACACACAAAGTCTAACCTGAATTTAATCAAACTTCCAGACTTAAATTCTGGTACTGTAATGCAGTGATGTAACAAGTTAAATGACATCAGTAGGAAACAATCAGATAAATTCTGAATGTAGAACTTTCTGTAAGACAAATAGCCTAGGCTCTTAAAAAACCATCAGCGCCGGCCGAGCGCAGTGGTTCATCCCTGTAATCCCAGCACTTTGGGAGGCCGAAGCAGGCGGATCACGAGGTCAGGAGATTGAGACCATCCTGGCTAACACGGTGAAACCAGGTCTCTACTAAAAATACAAAAACGAATTTAGCCAGGCGTGGTGGCAGGCACCTGTAGTCCCAGCTACTCACAAGGCTGAGGCGGGAGAATAGCGTGAATCCAGGAGGCAGAGCTTGCAGTGAGCAGAGACGGCACCACTACACTCCAGCCTGGGTGACAGAGTGGGACTCCGTCTCAAAAAAAAAAGAAAAGAAAAAACATCAGGGCCAACGGGAATTTTTTTCAAAGGAGGGTACTGTTCAAAACTAAAAGAGACATAACTAAATGATTATGGTTTGGAAAAAAAAAATATGAAAAGACATTTTGAAGATGGGGAAAACTGAATACACAGTGACTATCAGATTATATCAAAGAATTATTAGGAACTGACTTAAGTGTTATATAACCACAGGTATAAGACCTTTCTCTTAAGAAATGTAGGCAACTTACTTTCAAATAGACCTTATATATATTTAATATAATAAACTTGCAAATAAGACTATCTATATTTAATATAAGTATTATATACTATACAGTAAATACGTATTATAGAGCACGAGAAAGGGAAGGGACCATGTACAATTATGGTTAAATGCTAATTGGAAATCAATCTAGGCAGAGAGATATGGGTATTCATCTTACTGCTCTTTCACATTTTCTGTATATTTCAAATTTTAGTTTATTTATTTAACTTATTTATTTTTAAGAGACAGGGTCTCACTCTGTTGTCCAGGCTGGAGTGAAGTGATGTGATCATAGCTCACTGCAGCCTTGAACTCCTGGGTTCAAGTGATCTTCCTGCCTCAGCCTCCCAAGTAGCTGGGACTACAACCAAGCCACTATGCCCGACTACATTTTTTCCTTTCTTTTTTTTCTTTTTTTTTTTTTAAAGATGGGGCCAGGTGCATTGGCTCACGCCTGTAATTGCAGCACTTTGGGAGGCCGAAGCAGGTGGATCACCTGAGGCCAGGAGTTCGAGACCAGCCTGGCCAACATGATGAGATCCCATCTCTACTAAAAATACAAAAAATTAGCCAGGCATGGTGGCACTTGCCTGTAGTCCCAGCTACTCAGGAGGCTGAGGCAGGAGAATTGCTTGTGCCTGGGAGGCAGAGGCTATAGTAACCTGAGATCGTGCCACTGCACTCCAGCCTAGGCAACAGAGCCAAGACTCCACCTCAAAAAAAATTTTATAAAGATGTTATCTGGCTTTTTTTACTGGATTGACATTTGTATGGATGGTGCAAAAGCAATGGTGGGTAAAACTGCTGGTGCCTTAGCACCAATAAAAGTAGGACTTCTGAACTGCTACATACTATGTAGCAGTCAAAAAGTAAAATGCCAGTTTCACTTAAAGCCCTTAATGAAGGAATAAAGATGGTTAATTTTATTAAATCTCTATCCCTGAATATACTAATAATCTCTGTGACAAAACAAGTATGCATAAAACACTTCTGCTGCATGTAAAGTACAGTGGTTGTATGGAGAAAAAACCACCACTGTTTAAGTTGCAAGCCAAACTAGCTACTTTTTTCTCAAACATCATTCTTTACTGGAAAGATCGACAAACTATGCTGATTCAAACATGGGAATGTGGCAGGCATTTTCTCGAAAACAAAGAGTAAATCTGTTACCATCAGTTGTTTTCCTTTGCTTCCAACAACAACAACAACAAAAAATTGAACTTTCAAGCAAAAACAAAGTTTAGAGAACTTGTATCTACCACTGTGAACTTGACAGGTTCTCAGTACTTACAAACTTTTCTGAGTTTGACAGTGGTATTTTGATACCGTATAATGAAATGTGTCATCATTTGAAAGATTTGCATAATTCATCGTAACCAGTATTTTGCAAGTGACCAGTACATGATGTTATAAAGCATGTATGGGTAAATGCCCATTCAAAATGCAAGATAAAGCAGCAGATTTTAATGCAACGGTATGAAAGGTTACTGGCATGGTTTCAGATTCCAAATTGCAACTAATCATCAAGAGACTCCCATTTATTGAGTTTTGGGGTAGTACTGTAGAAGAATATCCAAAATTACTCAAAAAGGTTGTTAAAATACAACTACATATATCACTGTGAAGTCATACAGTTTTCTAGAAATTCAAAGTCTCACCTAAGCACCTGGGAGTGCAAAACCATAGCACAATTACATTGAAAAGATCCCCAAATGGGCTCTTAAGGTAAAATAGGAAAAATAAGGCCATAAAAATTGAACACACTCATTTGTTACTTAAAAGCAATTCAATCTACAAGAATAAAAGGTACTGACAATCTCTAATTTTAACTTTAAATAACAGAATACTATTAACAAGCTATTTAAGGAATTTTTTTACAAAAAAGGTGAAATCAAATTATTCTCAATACCTATGCTGGACCATATTACATTTTGGGAGGCCAAGGTAGGCAGAGAGCCTGAGCCTAGGAGTTCAAGACCAGCATGGGCAACAAAGTGAAACCACATCTCTACAAAATATACAAAAATTAGCCAGGTATCAAAATACACGCCTGTAGTCCCAGCTATTCAGGAGTCTGAGGTGGGAGGATCACCTAAGCCCGAGGATGTCAAGGCTGCACTGAACAGTGATCACACCACTGCACTCCAGCCTGGGTAAGTGTGAGACCATCTCAAAAAAAAAAAAAAGAGGAGGAGGAATAAAGTTGGCCCTAACCTTATACCATATACAAAAATTAACTTAAACAGAACAAAGATCTAAACGTAAAGACCTAAAACTATAAACTATAGGAAAAAAACATAAATGAAAAGGTACGTAACACTGGATCTGGCAACAATTTCTTGGATATGACACCAGATGCACAGACAACAAAAGGATAAATTGAACATCAAAATTAAAAACTTTTTTGCATCAAAGGACAATATCAATATGGTGAAAAACAACTAATGAAATAGAAGAAAGTATCTGTAAATCCTATTACTGATAAGGATTAACATACTACTACAACTCAAGAAAAACAAAAAACTCAATTATAAAATGGGCAAGGGGCCAGGCACGGTGGCTCACGCCTGGAATCCCAGCACTTTGGGACACCGAGACAGGTGGATCACCTCAGGTCAGGAGTTAGGGACCAGCCTGACAAACATGATGAAACCCCATTATTAAAAATACAAAATTAGCCATGCATGGTGTCACATGCCTGTAATCCCAGCTACTTGGGAGGCTGAGGCAGGAAAATCGCTTGAACCCAGGAGGCGGAGGTTGCAGTGAGCCAAGATTGTGCTATTGCACTCCAGCCTGGGCAACAAGAGCGAAACTCCATCTAAAACAAAGAAGCAAAAACTGGGCAAAGGACTTAGACATTTCTTCAAAGATACAAAAGTAGCCAGTAAGCATATAAAAAATGCTCAACATCACTAGTCATTAGTGAAGTGCAAATCAAACCACTATGAGATACCACTTCACACCCATTAGGCTATTATCAAAAAACAGAAAATAGAAGTGCTGATAAGGATATGAAGAAACTAGGGCTCTCATACACTGCTGGTAGCATACATTGCTGGTAGCAATGTAAAATGGTGCAGACATCACAGAGAACAGTTTGGCAGTTCCTCAGAAAGTTACAGGCCTACCATATTGACTCAGGAAATCCACTCCTAGGTATATATCCAAAAGTACTAAAAGCAGAAACTCAAACAAATACAGCAGCATTACTCACAGTAGCCAAAAGGTAAAAACAATCCAAGTGTCCATCAACAGATGAACGGATAAACAAAACGTGGAAGGTGTGGGGGTGTGGTGGTGGTATGTTTGCCTCACACACAATGGAATATTATTCTTATATATATATATACACACACATATATATCTCACATACAATGGAATTTTATTCAGCCATAAAAAGGAATGAAATTTTGACATACAGTAAAAGACAGATGTACCTTAGACAAATCACGCTTAGTGAAATAAACCAGATTCATACAATGTTTGTCCTTTTGTATCTGGTTTATGATGAATATTGTATGATTCTATTTATATAAGATACTTAGATAAAGCACATTCCTAGAGCAGAGTGGAATACTATCCACTAGGCATGGGGTGGGGGAGGAAGTTATTGGTTAATGGGTACAGAGTTTTTGTTGGATATGATAAAAAGGTTTTGGGTATAGATAATTGTGATGGTTACATAACACCGTGAAAGTAATGCCACTGATTTATACACTTGAGAATGGTTCAAAAAATATGTATATTTTACAATTTTTAAAAAATGGTTACATCTGAAAAAAGGACTTCCATATATCCTTTGAAAGACAGTTGCTATGTTTATTAGTAACTTTCAAATAAAAAATAAAGATTTGAGCCCTCCAGTAACAAATAAATAATAAAAATCACTGATAGTGCTTTACTTACCCGTTTGGGGCCGCTAAAAATCTTTCTGGTATTTTCCTTTGATTTATCTCCTTGTTTATTTATGGGTTTCTTCACACTTTCAGGCACACCAGGCAAGTCCTCTGTAAAATCCAAGTTTTCTGAAATAGTAATCAAAACTATCTAGCTTACTAATATTTCAAATTACCTACCAGAAAACCTATCAAGATTATATATATATATGAATCAATGAAAATGGGAAGAAAAGAATAAAGGAATCAGAGCACCACAGAGCTGACAAAATACTCCCTAGAATAAGAAGTTTCATTCTGCCATTCTCCCTTCCTGCTTGCCCCTCCCGAGAGAGAAATCATAAACCTGGTTGCTGTGTATGTGTTCTAGTCTTATTTTATGTTCAATAGAAAAACCAAATCTTTTCCCAAATAATTTTCTTACTTCCGAGAGGTCACATCACTGCTGGATATCTATGGATACTGCCACTGGAATGGTATAGTTTATACATATACAAAACACCATGCAGTATCTACCTGTAACATTTTTCAGAACTTTAAATCCACTAAATCACGTTGGCCTTCAAAGAATGCCTGCTGGCAACTACAAAAGCCACATTTAAAACACCAGAAAAGGAGGACAGTTATCCTTGGCAAGAGATTTAAAATGACCTAATACAACAAAGTTTAATGATTTGTTGGTCTTCAAACACAACTAATCAAAAAATCAGTTTATTTCCCAACTGGTTAAAAATAGGTATCTTTTTCTAAGCTAAACAAAATAGGAAAAATAGGAAGACTTTTCTGTATCCCAATGCTTAAAATTTTTTGCTGTTTCACATATGGTATGAAGACTCAAATTTCAACTTTGGGTAGATCAACCAAATGGCCTCTAATTGTCAAATGTTATTTAGCATCTACTTCAAGTTTCTCAAAGGGAGTCTAATTTCACATTTTAAATCTTTAAAAGTTTTATTACCCAAGATGTAAATTTCAGTCACAGATTTTCAATTGCAGGGGATAACTTGCTATCCAGATTAGAATAAAAGCTTATAAGTAAACTGCAGCAGGACAAGGGTACTGGTACTGTATAGCAGTATTTATCATTCTACTGAGGAAGCAAATGCCTAGCTGTTCTGCCCAGCCAGATCTTCAGTGACTATAGTAAGGCTGCGGCAAACTTCCATTCTCCAGAAAAGATTCAAAGACGACACTGGATGTATTTCTTTTTTCTTTTTTTTCGGGGAAGGTAGGGGTGAGCCCCTAGGGGTACTCCTGTTTATGTCTAGTTTTGAAGAATAAATTAAGCAAAACTATTTTTAGGCCAAATAAAGCAAAATGGCAGGTAATCTCAAGAATGACTTATATTCTATAAGAGAATCTGTATTTTAAAATACTATTGTAATTCTAATTTACCATAATGACACTTCTGTGGCCCTACCAGGAAAAAAGCTTTATTTAATATGTAAAGCAATCCAGAAAAACTATATTTGGTTAAGAAATCATGTATCCCAGAAGCTTTCATAAATTCTTCCTCACTAGACAGTCAATCCACCTCACAAAGCCCTTGTCAGGTAATGACTTAATTATAGCAGAGCTAACCTACTTCATTTGTTTGTCTCTCACAGTGGAGACTGAACTCCTTGAGGACCTTTAGTCATTACCGGGTCTACAATCTCCACACAAATTAAATTTCCACAGTTAAGAGTGAATGCATAGTTACCTGGTACTTTTCAATTTTATTGAACCAACTTAAGATGGTTTGAGAGTGTTTTGAATGTTTATTAGTTTTCAGCCAACCACAAAGAGTTTTTAAATTCTAATCTTCTGGTATTTCCCTCATTATAACCATTTGTTATCAGTATAGTTCCAAAGGTCCAAAATCTAATCTATGTCTTCACTGCATTTGCATTTGTCAAGTGGAAACATCATGGTATTTGGTGTCCCTGCCCCATATACATACATGCTTTAAAATTCTCAAGTGCTAAAGCTTAAATTAACACTCAAAGTAATATGACGACTCTCCAATCTACAAATTGGTTCCTTAAAACTTGGGACTTGATCATTAACACTTAAAATGCTGTACCTTTAGATAGTTCTAAATAGGTACTTTTAATAAATATAACAAGTTAAAATTGAATATCTAGGAAGAAACTATGTAGGTGTTGATTTAAGCCTGAAAAACACATTTAAAGTAGTCCCCCCGCCATCAATAGGGGATACATGCCAGTTCCTAGTGGATGCCTGAAACCATGGATAGTACACCAAAACCTGTATATACTATGTTTTTGCATATACATACCTATGATAAAGTTTAATTTATAAATCAAGCACAGTAAGAGATTAGCAATGACTAAGAATAAAACAGAATAATAATATGCTATAATAAAAGTTATGTGAATGGGGTCTTTATCTTATCATACTGTACTCACCTCTTTTCAGAATGTGGTTGACCTTGGGTAATTGAAACCATAGGAAGTGAAACTGCAGGTAAGGGGGGAACTACTGTACTTACTATATATTTTTTTTTTAATTCTTACCTGCATTGTTAGTACCAGACTGACTGTCCTGGGAATTATCATTGCTTTCTGGGGGAGGCTGCAAGGAGGGTGATGGAGCTGTTTTAGTTCTTTTTTTGCTTGTCTTTCTTTCCACTTGACAGTCATCATCTTCATCATCTTCGCTTTCACTGAGATCATCAAAGCCAAAATACTTAATTTTGTAATTAGAACTTCCAGAACCCCCTTCATCACCTCCTGTCTCATGATCTTCAAAACCAAAAAATTCAAGTTTAACATCCTTTTTGGATTTAGTATTACTAGGTCGAAATCTAGTAGTGGTCTTAGAAGTTGCAATGTCTGCCTTTTTTCTGAGACGACCAGCTTCTCCCAAATCTGCAGGAGTGGATGCAGTGAACTCATCCATGCTGCGTTCCATAGTATCCTGTATGGTAACATTACAAACTGACAAGCAAGATGGATGTAAAACAGTGTAATCTCTAGTCCGTCCAACTGTCCCTCTAAAACTGGTCCCACAACTTACACCGCCTTTCTTTGCCTGATTCAGGCCATCTTTACTCGATTCACTGTTTGCTTTGGCTAAGGCCTGACTGGTGCCATCCATCAGCTTATCAAAATTTGACGCTCCTTGGGAGGATTTCGCTTTATTGGCCCTACAGTACGTCCTACAGTTGGTTGGCCTAAGAACACTTTGTACAATATCTTCCTCAATGGCTTCATTCAGATTTTCCAATCGATTTTTAAAATCGTCATCCTTCATCTCCAAAAGGGGATCACTATCCAAACTTAAAATACAGTCTTCTGATCTGATATCTTCAAAATCATTATCCCATTCATACAAACCAGTTCTTACAGATCCCTTGATTGGAGATATTTCTGATGGTGATTCTGGCCTCTTCCCAAACTGGGAGTTCCAAGTATCGTTTGTTTCCTTGATTTCAGAAGCCACTGTAGTTTCTGCATTGGGTTTCTTAGTACTGTCGTCAGCATTTTTGTGAATATGGTGACTATTCTTCTCACGTTCTTCATGAAAATTCTCCACTTTATCTGTAAAAATAAGTCAAAGGATAAAAACATGAGTGGTATCAATATAAAAGTTAATAAACAACAGACATGTGGTTAATCAATAGTATATGATCAATCTCGAAAGAACTGCACACAATTTTAGGTTGTGAAGAAATTAACGTTTACATATCAGACATTTTCTCTCCTGTCTTTTCAGTATATAGCTCTCATGTCTTCTACTGACCTTTCCTCAGGCAATCAAGTCCCTTAAAATTATCAACTCACAAGAAATTTCAGCAGGGTTAAGCAATGGAATCCATTCAGAATGACACGCAAATGACTCAGCCAAACCTTCTTAGGGGTACTAAGGGCTTTTCAAATAAAGATGCTTAAATTAAAAATTATTCAGTAAAATCTAAACCAACCGAAAAACCTTCTACCAATGTTTTTATTTATTTGGGATAGGGCTGCCCATAAGGTATGCTAGTTCTATCTAGAAGCCTGCCCATAGGATCAGGTTTCTCTAGCTATTTCTATTATTTCTTCTAATCCTAAAAGCCATATAACCTCAAGGAATTTTTAGCAGTAGTTCTGGTGTGTTAGTTAAACGGCTAATAGTGGCTATTTATGCATATCAGCCAGTAACAAATCCTTGGCCTGCCTCTTCATCTTATATGTGGAGAATTCATTTTTGTTGCCTTCAATTTTTACTATCGGAACATTTTTATAACCTTTCCAAATGAGATACAAATATGATTCCAACTGGTATCATTATTAATTCCCTCAACACTTACTTGTAGAAAAACACTGGCAAAATGTATACTCTATGACAAACAATAAAATTACTTCTACAAAATATATCTACATTTAAGAAAATCTATTTACAAATCTCAATTAGTATCATCAAATACAGGTGAGAGGGATGCTTTACATGGACAGATTCCCTATAAAATGTTTAATGCTACCCAATAGGTTTTCCTCCCCTCAAGACAGGATCTCACTCTGTTACCCACACTGGAATACAGTGGTGTGATCACGGCTCACTGCAGCTTCAGAGCCGAGCACAGTGGCTCATGCCAGTAAATCTCAGCACTGTTGGAGGCTGAGGCAGGAAGATCACTTGAGTGCAGGAGTCCCAGACCAGCCTGGGAAATTTAGTGAAACCCTGTCTCTTCAAAAAAATCAAAAATTAGCCTGGCGTGGTGAGGTATGCCTAGTCCCAGCTACTCAGGAGGCTGAGGTGGGAGAATTACCGAGTAGGAGGTCAAGGCTGCAGTGTGCCATAGTCAGGCCACTATAGATTGCATTCCAACCTGGGTGACAAGCAAGACTGTCTCAAAAAAAAAAAATTTGAGCAGCTGTCACCAACGAAATTATAATGACATCAAGAATACACACATGAAAAATGCTTATCATGAGTTGCTAGGGAAACACAAAAGGTAAACTCCTTAATATACTAAGAATCCTTACATATCAGTAAATCCAATGTCCCAGTACAAAATGGAGCTAGGGGCCAGGCACAATGGCTCAGGCCTGTAATCCTGGCTCTTTGGGAGGCCGAGGTGGGCAGATCACTTGAGACCAGAAGTTCGAGATCAGCGTGGTCAACATGGCGAAACCCTGTCTCCACTAAAAAGACAAAAAAAAAATAGCTAGGCGTGGTGGCACCTGCCACCCACTCCCAAGTCCTAGCTACTTGGGAGGCTGAGGCACAAGAATTGTTTGAACCCAGGAGGCAGAGGAGGTTCCAGCGAGCTGAGATAGAACCACTGCACTCCAGCCTGGGCAACAAGGCAAGACTCTGCCTCAAAAATAAATAAATCAGAAGCTGGGGACACAAATAAGCAATTCATTAAAATATATATAATGAATTAAATAACTTATGAAGGATACTCAATTTCACTCACAAAACTCAAAGTAAAACAAAGCTGAACTATATTTATATAAGCCCTCAGTATACGCTTGGTACTATTCTAAATACTTTCTATTAATTTATCTCAAAGCAACCATCAGGTAGGTACTACTGCCATATTCATAATCCCTTTCCCACAATTCCAACATCCAAAAAGCTCTAAAAAGTAAAAAGTTTTCTCACAACACACTTGGAAGCAAAACCCGATCCCAACCAAAGGGAGGCTGTTTATAGTATTTACCCGACTTAGGGAAGGTATTTTCTCCTCTGAAGAAACACTATATTTGAATAGAGAACACCACCTCAGATCCTGATAGGGGAGTTAATATAAACTTTCCAAAATCCAAAATAATTCTAAATTCTAAGACACATCTGGCCCCAACGATTTCAGATAACGAAATGTGAACCTCTATCTCATTCCAAGATAAAGGACAATGGGCTTACATTACTAGTTGTTGATTATATGGCTACTGAGTGGTATTTACGCTCTGAAAAATAAGGCAACTTATTAAAAAAAATTGGAAGCAACTTGAAAGTCTGACATTAATAAGGAATTGGCTAAGTAATGTATAGCACATACAGAAACTGACAACATGCAACAGTATTTTCTCAAAGGGTAGGGGGAGGGCCAAAAAGAAAACTGATATGGTATTATCCCCAAGATATTACATGAGAAAGAGTAAGGTACAAAACAGCAGCAAATCATCATTTTGTGGGATTTTAATTTTGTGGATTAAAATACGCAGGCACACATGTACATACAGATATGCGGAACTGCCAGTATTGCTCGTATATACACAAAACATATCAGAAAGGTTAAAACAAATAACAATGAATGGTTGTTCCAGAGAAAACTGAGGTGGCTAAGGAAATGTGCTAGGAGGGAAGTTGTTAACCAACAACCATATTGAACCATGTGCAAATGAAAGGTATTTTTGTGTGTTTTTGGGTTTTTTGTTTGTTTGTTTTGCAGCGGAGTCTCACTCTGTCTCCCAGGCTGGAGTGCAGTGGCACGATCTCTGCTCACTGCAACCTCTGCCTCCCAGGTTCAAGCTGCCTCAGTCTCCCAAGTAGCTGGGATTACAGACACCCTCCACCATGCCCAGCTAATTTTTGTATTTTCAGTAGAGACGGGGTTTCACCACATGGGCCAGGCTGGTCTCAAACTCCTGACCTCAGACAATCCACCCACCTCAGCCTCCCAAACTGCTAGGATTACAGGCATGAGAAACCGAGCCCAGCCATAAACCGTTTTAAAAATAAAAGTAGGGCAGGGGCTGGGCGTGGTGACTCACGCAGTAATTCCAAAGGCATGAGAATTGCTTGAACCTGGGAGGCAGAGGTTGCAGTGAGCTGAGATCACGCCAGTGCACTCCAGCCTGGACAACAGAGCGAGACTCCATCTCAAAGATAAATAAATATAAGCCCTTTCAATGCCACTTAAGAAACATCTCCTACCCTTATATTCAGACATGGGACATAATGGTCAAAGACATATTCATGTGTAATTTATAGCACATACAGAAATTGACAACATGCAACAGTATTTTTTCAAAGGGTAGGGAGAGGGCCAAAAAGAAAACTGATATGGTATTATCACCCAGATATTACATGAGAAAGTGTAAGGTACAAAACAGCAGCAAATTATCATTTTGTGGATTTTAATTTTGTGGCTTAAAATACACAGGCACACATGTACACAAAGATATGTGGAACTGCCTGTATTGCTTGTATGTGCACAAAACATATCAGAAAGGTTAAAGCAAGTAACAATGAATGGTCGTTCCAGAGAAAACTGAAGTGGCATTTATGTGTAATACTGTGTAGCATTTATGTGTATATAATACACATGTATTAATACACTACACATGTACTAACATATTAATATAATTATACATGTGTATTATACTAATATATTAATATATTAATACACATGTGTATGTAATACTGTGTAGCATTTATGTGTATATAATAATATTGTGTAGCATTATGTGTAATAGCAAAACACTAGAAACAGCCAAACTATCTGTAAGACACCAGTTATATAGTACTATGGAAACTATAGTTATAGTACTATGGAAACTACAATGGAAACTAAAACCAGTTATAGTACTATGGAAACTACAATGGAAAACTGCTTTAAAAAAACCAAGGCAGATCTATAAATATCAGTAAGATTGTAACAGTGTATAAATAAATCTATAATAATCTATATCAGATTATAATTAAGATTATAATTTTAATTATAATCTTATTAATATTTATAGATCTGCCTTATGTTACAATAAACATCTTAAAAGATTAAGTGTTTTTAAAGGCATAATACACTAAATATATATATGCATATATGCTCCCATTTGTGTGTGTTTTTAAGAACACAAATATAGACACATATGCTGTGCCTACTAAAGACTGTGTAACAGACCCTTAACAGCACTGGTTCAGTGGAAGGGAATTCACTTTTCACTGTTAATATGGTCATGTGGCTGATCACCAGAGGCACCTGAAAGGCCACAGGAAAAACACGGCACATCTTCCTAAGTGAGCAAATCTTTACTCAAAGATTTGAAAGATAAAAATTATTTTTTAAAACAGTTAAGGCCAGGCGCTGTGGCTCACACCTGTAATCCCAGCACTTTGGGAGGCCAAGGCGGGTGGATCACTTGAGGTCAGTAGTTTGAGACCAGCCTGGCTAACATGGTGAAACCCCGTGTCTACTAAAAATACAAAAAATTGCCATGAGTGGTGCTGCACAATCCCAGCTACTCAGGAGGCTGAGGCTGGTTGAATCACTTCAACTCAGGAGGCAGAGGTTGCAGTGAGCCAAGATCCGCCACTGCATTCCAGCCTGAGCAACAAAGTGAGACTCCGTCTTGGGGAAAAACAAAAAACAAAAAACCGGTAAAGCGTTACAATTGGTAATCCAAAACATTTTATATTTTATAAGGCATACCTATAAAATATAAAGTTTACATGCAATTTTAAAGATAAAACACTAAACTAAAAACAATTTCAAAAGTACTACTCAGCTTGGCCCACCACACAGAACAGTCCAGGTTATCGCAGCCTTCCCTTAACTCCCACTAACACAGCCTGTGGAAAGCCTATACAAGGGCTTTCCAAATATAGGTACAATGGCGTTTTAAGGAAATTCACTTCTAAATCTCCAACCTCCAGGTGTATACTGTTCCAAAAACTGATTTGCCAACCCACCTGGCATTAACCAATCACTCTTCTCCCACATTACAAGTATTAATAACAGCATATCGCTCACCTATCCCTAATCTTATATGGTATATTTCTCCAACTCTTGACATGAACTATAAAGAAATAATGTGATAGATTGTTGATAACGTGATAGACTGTTGGTTTCTGTACTTCATAATTAAGTAAAACTTTCATGTGTGGGTAACAAATCCTTTTCATGTCAGGTAGTTTCCTAAATTAATTGCATTTCACAGAATTGAAAAGACCTAACTGATTCAGTATTACAATGAATTTCTATGATTACCACATGCTTTGTGGCATGCAAGAATTCAAATAATAGAATCTGCTATAACAAAATTCTTACCATTCTTATCTTTATTTTATGAATTTATGGCTTCTCAACATTTACGCATATTAAAAAATTGAAATAGGATGCCAGGTGCGGGGGCTCACGCCTGTAATCCCAGCATTTTGGGAAGCAGAGGCGGGCGATCACAAGGTCAGGAGATCGAGACCATCTTGGCTAACACGGTGAAGCCCCATCTCTACTAAAAAATACAAAAAATTAGCCGGGTGTGGTAGCACATATCTGTAGTCCAAGCTACTTGGGAGGCTGAGGCAGGAGAATCGCTTGAACCTGGGAGGCAGAGGTTGCAGTGAGCCCGGGCAACACAGCGAGACTCAGTCTCAAAAACAAAAAAAAAATTTGAAATAGGAATAATAGGGACATAGTAGTACGTGCTTGTAGTCCCACCTAGAGCTACCCAGGGTACTGCGGCCAGCAGTTCATTTGAGGCTGCTGTGTTATGATCACACCTGTGAGTAGCCATACACTTCAGCCTGAGCAACACAGCGAGGCTCCATCTCAACAACAACAAACAACAAAAAATAGGAATAAAATTAATGCCAAAAAACTTTTTTGTCCAAAACCTTTATATACTTTAGCAATAATACTCATTCATATATATATAAACTAACTGAAAAAAGCCCAGTCATCTCTTAAAAAGATACATTTCCAGTAAATTTTATCTTTAATATATACAGCATTCAAGTTTGATAAATTACAGCATTTAAGTTTGATCAAATATTCTGCTAACAGAGAGAGAGCATTTGATTAAAAAAAAAAGTAAGCACTGGTAACTGTGATCATGATGTAGTACAGAATCATTTTTATTTTTTTTTATTTTTTTTTTATTTTTTGAGACTGAGTCTGGCTCTGTCGCCCAGGCTGGAGTGCAGTGGCCGGATCTCAGCTCACTGCAAGCCCTGCCTCCTGGGTTTACGCCATTCTCCTGCCTCAGCCTCCGGAGTAGCTGGGACCACAGGCGCCCGCCACCTCGCCCGGCTAGTTTTTTGTATTTTTTAGTAGAGACGGGGTTTCACCGTGTTAGCCAGGATGGTCTCGATCTCCTGACCTTGTGATCCGCCCGTCTCAGCCTCCCAAAGTGCTGGGATTACAGGCTTGAGCCACCGCGCCCGGCCAGAATCATTTTTAAAACAGTTTACAGCATTACAGTCACATAAAATTCCTAAAAGCTGTGGAGTTTTTTTTTTGTAGAGACAGGGTCTCTCTATGTTGCCAAGGCTGGTCTCAAACTCCTAGACTTGGGTGATCCTCCCATCTCAGCCTCCCAAAATACTGTGATTACAAGCTTCAGCCACAGCGTCCAACTTTTTTTTTTTTTTTTTTTTTTTTGGAGACAGAGTCTTGCTCTGTCAATGAGGCAGTGGCACAGTCTCCACCTCCCACGTTCAAGTGATTCTCCTGTCTCAACCTCCTGAGTAGCTGGGACTACAGGTGCAAGTCACCATTCCCAGCTAATTTTTTTACTTTTAGCAGAGACGGGGTTTCAGCATGTTGACGAGGCTGGTCTCAAACTCCTTACCTCAAGTGATCTGCCTACCTCAGCCTCCCAAAGTGCTAGGATTACAGGCATGAGCCACCAGGCCTGACTGCAGCTCTTAAAAATTTGAATTTAGGCCAGGTGTGGTGGCTCATGCCTGTAATCCTCTCCCACTTTGGGAGGCTGAGGCAGGCGGATCACGAGGTCAGGAGATCAAGACCGTCCTAGCAAACACGGTGAAACCCTGTCTCTACTAAAAATACAAAAAAATTAGCCAGGTGTGGTGGTGGGCGCCTGTAGTCCCAGCTACCCAGGAGGCTGAGGCAGGAGAATGGCATGAACCCAGGAGGCGGAGCTTGCAGTGAGCCGAGATCGCGCCACTGCACTCGAGCCTGGACGACAGAGTGAGACTCCGTCTCAAAAAAAGAAAAATAAATACATAAATAATTTGAATTTAAATGCATATACATATTTTTGTACCAAGAATTATGAAAAAGATGACCACTAAAAGACTAAACATAAATACCATAATCATTAGGATAAAATTCTGAAGGGGAAGTAGGATAGAAATACAATTTCAAAAAGAACAAGGAACACTATATTCTAGCTATTAAAGAGCATGTTCTTGTATTTTTTAAAACATACAAAAGTGAACAGTTTCTGGGACATAATGGGGACTTGTAAGAAAGAAAAATTATTAAAGAAAAATTTTTAAAAAGAGAACGAACAGCAGGTAATTATGGTATTTGCAAGCAAGAAAATAATTATGGGCCAGAAGCAGTGGTTCATGACAGGAATCCCAACACTTTGGGAGGCCAAGGTGTGAGGACTGCTTGAGCTCAGGAGTTCGAGACCTCGTCTCTACTAAAATCAAAAAAATTAGCTGACTGTGATGGTGCACACCTGTGGTCCCAGCTTCTCAGGAGGCTGAGGCAGGATTACCTGTGCCCAGAAGATTGAGGCTGCAGAGAAATATGATTGCATTACTGCACTCCAGCCTGGGCGACAGAGTGAGACCCTGTCTCCAAAAAATAAATAAATAAATACTTTGAGGGTGAGGAAGTGATGCATGGAAGAGCTTCTAGAGTGGCTGGCACAATTCTATTTCTTAACCTAGGTAATGGTTACAGGAGTGTTCCTCTTCTAATAATTAATTAAGCTAGACCTCTTTTGTGCGGTTTTCTGTATGTTTTATTTTACAACTTAAAAAAGTTAAAGAAAATCACTATGACACCTAAACTGCATGTTATATTTTAAAATGTCAATATTGGCCACGTGTGGTGGCTCACGCCTATAATCCCAGCACTTGGGGGGAGCAAAGCAGGGGGATCACTTGCATCCAGGAGTCAGAGACCAGCCTAGATAACAGAGTAAGACTGTCTCTACAAAAAAAAATTTTGAAAAGCAGCCGGGCGTGGTGGCACATTCCTAGTCCTAGCTACTCAGGAAGTGGGGGCAGTAGGATCACTTAAACCCAGGAGTTTAAGGTTGCAGTGAGCAATGATCACACCACTGCACTCCAGACTGGACAACAGAGAAAGACCTTGCTTCTAAAAAAAAAAAAATTAAAAGGATACCTGGGGTTCATCCTTTCTACCACTTCCTTGCCCTACACTTGACTAAGGGTGCCTCTTCTCCTGCAGCCCTCCCTTCTATTTCAGGGCAGGACAGTTTGGGGACACTGATATGCTGACTCTCCAGAGCCTCTTTATAGAATGATTACTCCTCCACCCTGTTATATAAAAGCCCCTTCTTGGCTTCTTTGATTTTCCTGTGTAAGACTAAACAAATAATAATAATAATAATAAAAAGACAACAAAAATAAACAAGGAAAGATTCAAGAAAAAAAAAAAGTAGTGGCCGGGTATGGTGGCTCACACCTGTAATCCCAGCACTTTGGGAGGCCGAGGCGGGTGGATCACCTGAGGTCAGGAGTTCAAGACCACCCTAACCAAAATAGTGAAACCCAGTCTCTACTAAAAATACACGAATTAGGCAGGTGTGGTGACAGGCGCCTGTAATCCCAGCTACTCAGAAGGATGAGGCAGGAGAATAATTTGAACCTGAGAGGCAGAGATTGCAGTGAGCCAAGATTGCACCACTGCACTCCCGCCTGGGCAACAACGAGACTCAGTCTCAAAAAATAAATAAATAAATAAAGTAAAGCCCCTTCTTTTGAGGCTTGTGCTAGTTACCCTCCAATCTTCCTAATACCTGTCATCTAACAACCTCTTATTCAACCTCTTGTTCACTGTTCATGTATTTAAGGATTTTACACCATATTTATATAATCTACTCCATCCCAATTTTGCTATCACACTGAATTCCACCAAATTCCAACCCTCTGACTTCCCAGTTTCTTAACCTATCTCATCATCAACAATCTCCCGCATTCCATCTCAGCCACCAGTTTCATTCAGAAGCTTGCTGTACATCCTAAAATGCTTTACTTCTTAAACATTAAAATCAGATAGCCCACTTTTTTTTAATCATAACCTACCAACCATCCAACTTGCTTGTGCCAGTACTCCCATTCTTCATTTTTACTTAAGCAGATTCTCAGTATACTACCCTTTTTCTCCCCTTTCTCCTATTCATTAGCCCTGTCCAGGCACTCAGCATTTTAAATTCCACAGTCTAATCTTCTCAATCACTCTCTGGGCAATAATATCCTAAATTCCCTTGCTTCTCTCTCTTCATTCCACATGCTGACTGACAGAATGTCTATTGAGGACAATTCTAATAACCCTATCCAATATTCTGTATTCTGTCCAGGTTCCAGGTAATGGGGCCTACTAAATGAGGGGGAAAAAACATACTCACACACTAGGTAGATTAGTGACCATGTGTTTTCAGTAATACCAACTTCAACTAAGGCCTCAATAATGTCCAGGAATTCTACTTTGTCTCTAGACAGCTCACTCTCCCACTTTAAGTAACATCTATCTGAACTCTTTCCAGCTCCCTTAAACCCCCCAAGTTACCCTGCACGCCCAGGCTGGAGTGCAATAGCGCGGTCTCGGCTCACTGCAACCCCTGCCTCTTGGGTTCAAGTGATTCTCCTACCTCAGCCTCCAGAGTAGCTGGGAATACAGGCGCCCGGACCATGCCTGGCTAATTTTTGTATTTTTAGTAGAGACGGGGTTTCACCATGTTGGCCAGGCTGGTCTCGAACTGCTGACCTCGTGATCTGCTTACCTCGGCCTCCTAAAGGGATGGGATTACTTTTTTTTTTAAATGGAGACAGAATCTCACTCTGTCACCTAGGCTGGAGTGCAGGGGCGTGATCTTGGCTCACAGTAACCTCTGCCTACTGGGTTCAAGTGATTCTCCTGCCTCAGCCTCCTGAGCAGCTGGGATTATAGGCGCACACCACCACGCCTGGCTAATTTTTGTATTTTTAGTAGAGACGGAGTTTCACCATGTTGGTCAGACTGGTTTCGAACTCCTGACCTCCTGACCCACCTGCCTTGACCACCCAAAGTGCTGGGATTACAGGCGTAGCCACCGTGCCTGGCTGTCTGGCTTCAAGTTCTAAAAGCATAGAATACTTAGGGAAAATGCTCTGAAAAGCACAATGTATTATATAAAAGTGTTGTCATCATGTTAGTTCTTTATCATGACCAGCAGAAGTCAATAACTCTAAAGTACAGAGGCTATGTTTATAAATTTCATATTTTACCCCATAGCTGGTATTCAAACTGGGTCTGAGAAGAAATTTAAGTGGTCTCCCATGCTTTTGTTAATACACAAACCTTGAGAATAATATTCTTTTTACTCAGAATATCTGAGTAAGAAACAAAAGTTCTGCTTTAGAACAAAATGAATTTACTTAAAATTATAATGCCTCTTTCATAATTTACATAATGTCGAATTTCCATTTGTATACACACATATGAAAATAAGAAGTAGAAAATATCTATAAAAATCAAGTCAAAAACTTTACTCAGTAAGTATTAAAAATAGTTTGGTCATCATTCTCGTTTTGTTTTTGAGATGGTATCTTGCTGTGTCGCCCAGGTTGTGACCCAATCATGGCTCACTGCAGCCTTGAACTCCTGGGTTCAAGTGATCCTCAACTCAGTCTCCCAAGAAGCTGGAACTACAGGTGCACCCCGACACATCGGGCTAATTTTTCTTCTTTTGAAGAAATGGGATGTCACTATGTTGACCAGGCTGGCTTTGAACTCCTGGACTCAAACCATCCTCCCACTTTGGTATCCCCAAGTGCTGGTGTTACAGATGTGAGCCACCATGCCTGGCCCATCATTCTTATAAAAAAGAAAATTATTTAAGCAAGGTGGCATGCCTGTAATCCCAGCCTCTCAGAAGGCTGAGGCAGGAGGCTGAGGTGGGAGCATCGCTTGAGCCCAGGAATTTGAGGCCAGCCAGGACAAGCTGGCAAGATCCCACCTCTTTAAAAAAAAAAATCAGATCTTTAAAATTAAAAAAAAGCAGAAAATTACTTGAACAGAGACAAGAGGGAATCCATAATTTGGCCCTCGCAAAACAACTTTATTTCCAACATCAAGATAAAACTGTTCTTACAGTGACAGTCTCTTCTAAACATACAGCTTTGAAGATGACAAAATTAATCTCATTCACATCAGAATACAACAGCACTGTATGAAAAGAACACTTTGGATGTTTCCCAGATCTTCCACTTAACAGTTCAAGTTATTCAACCTCTGAACTGTGCCTTACCCTCAATACAATGGAAACAAAGCCTCCCTTATACAGTTGTGATTAAGGATCAATTAATATGTAAAAGTAGGAATTTAAGAAATAACAGGGCTGGACACAGTGGCTCACTCCTGTAATCCCAACATTTTGGGAGGTGGAGGTGGGAGGATCACTTAAGTCCAGGAGTTCAGGACAAGGCTGGGCAACATACTGAGACACTGTCTCCACAAAAAAATTTAGAAATTGGCCCAGTGTGGTGGTGCACCCCATACTCCCAACTGCTGGGGAGGCCAAGGAGGGAAGATGGCTTCAGCCCAGGAGGTAGAAGCTGCGATGAGCCATGCACTCCAGCCTGGATGACAGAGTAAGACCCTGTCTCCAAAAAATAAAAAGAAAAAAAGAAATAATGAATCTTATCTACTTCTCTTAAAAAGAAGCTGATTTTAGATATGATTTAAATATATTCTACACAACAAATACATGCAATAAATAAAGGTAGGTAACTCTTGCTGATACTATCCTTTCAGGACTTAAAAAGATAATAATAATCCTCATTAATCATCTATAGTTTATCCAATGACAATCTCATCTCAGGTCACAAGTTCGTGGACTACTCTAAACTTTCAGTAATAATTCATTTCCCTTTCTAAAAAATCACCTTCAGTTCTAAATCTAAGTTAAAAATCTCCTGACAATACCATCCCTCTAACTTACACAAATACTCACTACAGCTTTGAACAAATTAAAAGTTTTTATTGGCTACAAAACCAGTCAGGCAAATTAAGAGCCTATGCTGTAGTTTTCTCAGTATTTGGCAGGATATGTAGACTGAATCCCAGCTGACTGGCAAGGAAAGTGTGCCAAGCCGAAATATAAGTCTTTGCATACTTTAGAGTCCAGATTAAAAACCTGTAGCAGACAGAACAAAGGGGAGAAATGGAAGCAGCCTTGCATAAAAGGCAAGAGAAGACTTTTTTTTGCCTCTACTACAGACAGCACTGATTCAAACCATTAAGGATTACCTGGAGATCTCTTAGAAGGGTGAACCTTTAGCCCCTGCTAACAGTCATTTTTAATGGGCACACCTGGCTGAGAACTGACTGGCTTTAATAGCAACCGTAATCAGAAATCTCTGTTTTCAAAATTAAAGATTAGACACAGAAATATTTGCAGATAGAAACAGAAATCTGAAATTAGCTTTAAAATCCAGGGAGTAAAGGATGGGAAGTGGAGAGAGTAGTGTGCAAAACAGATAAAACAAGATCTGCCAGATACTAAATATTGCAGGTGGACAATCAAGTACATGAGGTTTTTTTAACCATTCTATTTTTGTGTGCCTGAAAAGTTTCATAACAAACGTTTTCTTCTTGTTCAAGGAATAGGATATTTTAGCAACACGACTCTTCCCTGAAGTACCTATTCAGTTTGTAATCTTGTTTCTGGTTCCCTTACCCATCAAGCATCTGTCTGGAAAATGGGAACCATTGTAGATTTTGTGGGTTGTTTTTTGTTTTTGTTTTTTGAGATGGAGTCTCCCTCTGTTGCCCAAGCTGGGGTGCAGTGGCACGATCTCGGCTCACTGCAACCTCCACCTCCCCAGTTCAAGCAATTTCCGGCTTTTTTTGTATTTTTAGTAGAGATGGGGTTTCACCATGTTGGCCAGGCTGGTCTCGAACTCCTGACCTCAAGCGATCCACCCCTCTCAGCCTCCCAAAGTGTTGGATTACAGGCGTGAGCCACTGCGCCCGGCTATTGTATGTTTCATAGTGACCTCTCATCCTATGTTTCCTCTTCAAGTGAAACACAATTTTTTTTTTTTTTTTTTTTTGAGTCAGAGTTTGACTCTGTCACCCAGGCTGGAGAGCAGTGGCACAATCTCTGCTCACTGCAACCTCTGCCTCCTGGGTTCAAGCAGTTCTCCTGCCTCAGCTTCCTGAGAAGCTGGGATTACAGGCATGCACCAACACACCTGGTTAATTTTTGTATTTTTTTTAGTAAAGACAGGGTTTCACCATGTTGGTCAGGCTGGTCTCGAACTCCTGACCTCCTGATCTGCCTGCCTCGGCCTCCCAAAGTGCTGGAATTACAGGCATGGGCCGCCGCACCCGCAACACAATTTTTAAAAGTACTATCCATTTTTATAAAAGTACTTAAAACAAAGAATTTTAACAGTGTCAAAAAAAAATCAACCACATACTCCCCTATAGATAAAGAGATGCACTTAAAAACTAAAGCCAGGTCAAATGACATAATAATTCTGAGCCTGGATTAGCCCTTTTCACTAATGTGATATAATTCTACAGCAAAAAAATAAGACGAACGAGCAGGGACACTCAACACTCCATTGGAAAGATATGATGGAACTTCATCTGTGCACTTTGAACAAGTTGTTAAAATTTGCAACAGGTGGCCGGGCGCGGTGGTTCACGCCTGTAATCCCAGCACTTTGGGAGGCTGAGGCGGGCAGATCACCTAAGGTCAGGAGTTCGAGACCAGCCTGGCCAACATGGTGAAACTCTGTCTCTACTAAAAAAAATACAAAAATTAGCTGGGCGTTGTGGTGCATGCCTGTGGTTCCAGCTACTTGCCAGGCTGAGGCAGAAGAATTGCTTGAACCCGGGAGGCAGAGCTTGCAGTGAGCCAAGATCGCGCCACTGCACTCCAGCCTGGGCTACAGAGCGACACTCCGTCTCAAAAAAAAAAAAAAAAATTTGCAACAGGTTCTTAAATAAAATGCCTAACCATGATCTGCAAAAGACTGCTAAGATTTCTGAGACCCAAGTAGGTATATGAGTACTTGCATCTGGAGAAAAGAGTTCGAAACTCATTCTCAGAAGGGTCCCTAATGCAAAAAAGGTTAGGAACCCCTTGAGATTTACAGAGGCCTCTTTTATCAAAAATGTAGGTTTCGGTTTCTAAATTTCAATTAAAATTACAAGGTTTTCTGAGTGAGAGTAAAGGCAACGAAAATTGATAGACATAATGCAAGAAAACAGTCTAGGCACAAGAGAAATGACCAGTTTAGAGGGGAGAGACAAAGGAAAGGTCACGAAGTACAAAAGCATCCCCACAACTATAACAAACTTACAAACATACAAACTTATAAATGGTTTATAACAACAACTAACTTGCACACATTAGAGACAGGAGAAGACTACCATAAAAATTAAATGCACTCCCTCAAATTCACTTCTTATCCTACAAGGAGCTGCCAAGGTTGTTGCAACTCTGGATGACGAAGGGAGAGGAGAAAAAAAGAAATATTCATAGTGCTATACCATTCCCTGACCACTAAAAGACCTTTTGTGAAGGAGGAAGATGGACAAGATGTTCCTGAACATCTATTTGCCTGTATTTTAGTATGTATTTTCCCCTCACAAACCAATTAAAATGGAATTTGAACTCAGAGTCAGTCACAGTTATCAGCATTAGAACTACAATTTAGCTACACAGACTGGGAAGCAATTATCCCACTTAGCTGGTTGGTCTCTCCAACCTACTTCCAACAACAGATTTAACACAAAGATATATTGTCCGCAAAGCTACAGAAACAATTACTTCTGAATACTTCCACATTCCTTTCCCCCTTACCTAAACGTTCATCTTTATTAATACGCTCTGCCATCAGGGTCCCTGCCTGCCAGTGATGCGCCATCCCTCAAAAGACCACACACTTAAGGAAGCTGGAGTTAGCCTTGAGGACTTTCACCACTTGTACAGCGTCATCTTCCTTCCTCCAGCCCATCCACCCCACACTCTATATTATCTGAAAACATCAAGAAATATCAGGCCGGGCACAGTGGCTCACGTCTATAATCCTAGCACTTTGGGAGGCCGAGATGGGTAGATCACATGCGGTCAGGAGTTCTAGACCAGCCTGGCCAACATGGTGCAACCTCGTCTCTACTAAAAATACAAAAATTAGCCAGGCATGGTGGCAGGTGCCTATAATCCCAGCTACTCGGGGGTACCGAGGCAGGAGAATTGCTTGAACCCAGGAGGCAGAGGTTGCAGTGAGCCAAGACAGTGCCATCACACTTCAGCCTAGGGGAAAAGAGCAAGACTTCATCTCAAAAAAAAAAAAAAAGAAATGTCAGTTGAACAACAAACACAAGCAGAATAGCATTCACAGAGCCTAGTACAGTGGTTTGACAAACAGTAGGTGCTCAATATGTTGATAATAAACGAATCTCATTCCAGTTCTGCCACTAGCTGACCTTGGACAGTGACTTAACCTCTTTGAGCTTCATATATAAAATGAGAGCTCAGTTAAAATTCATTTTAGTTCAAAAAGAGTTTGAGGGGCCAGGCGCGATGGCCCACGCTTGCAATCCCAGCACTTTGGGAGGCCTAGGTGGGAGGATCACTTGAGGTCAGTTCGAGACCAGCCTGGCCAACATGGTGAAAATCTGTCTCTACAAAAATATAAAAATTATCGAGACATGATGGCAGGTGCCTATAATCCCAGTTACTGCGGAGGCTGAGGTGGGAGAATCACTTTAACCCAGGAGGCGGAGGCTGCAGTGAGGCAAGATGGCGCCATTGTACTCCAGTCTGGGCAACACAGTGAGACTCTGTGTCAAAGTTTGATGATTTTAACATACATTTATGTATTTTTAAAAGCTGACCTGAAAACAGTTTTTACGCTGTTTATGCTATTTATTTATTTATTTATTTTTTTGAGATGGCATCTTGCTTTGTTGCCCAGGCTGGAGTGCAAGGGCACAATCTTGGCTCACTGCAACCTCTGTCTCCTGGGTTCAAGTGATTCTCCCACCTCAACCTCCCTATTAGGTGGAATTAGAGGCACCCACCACCACACCCAGCTAATTTTTTGTATTTTTAATATAGATGGGGTTTCACCACGTTGGCCAGGCTGGTCTTGAACTCCTGAGCTCAGGTGATACACCCGCCTTGGCCTCCCAAAGTGCTGGGATTACAGGCATGAGCCACTGCACAGGCCCTTTATGCCGTCTTTTTAATGGAAATTTAACCTAAACTTGCCAACAACGCCTGAGGAGAAATGTGGGCAAAGCAGTAAGGACAGCCAAATTAGAATTAACCCGGAGGATCAAAGGAATGACAGTAACAGCTGGCTCATCGTCTCATCCAAGAGTGAGAGAAAGTGAAAAAATGCTCAACATTTTTAGTAAAACTATGCAAAGCCCAGTACATTGTACTGTTTCATGTGCCTTAACCTTCAAAGGACAAATTCCCCTTAAGAATTCAGTACAGCAAAGTTTTGTGTTTGTGTTTACTTCCTTTAAAAGGAAGATTTTTATAACCTTTCATTATTGCTAAACTTTGCCAAGATGTCAAGAACTAAGGTTTCTTTTCAGTTACAGTATAGTGCCACCCTTATCCTAATGCTGATAGAGTGCTCCCACTTCTCTACCCCACCTCTTCCCTGCCACCCTCAATATTAGCTCTTCAGTCTTTTAGTTAATTGTACCTTTTTCACTTATTATAAATCTCAAATCCCTTACAGGAGACAGAACAAAATGTATCGTTTTAGGAGAGAGTACTAGATGCTCTATTTACAAATTAACATTTTTAAAATACAACCAGTTTTGTGGTTTAAAATCTATCAATACGGCCAGGCACGGTGGCTCACGCCTGTAATCCCAGCACTTTGGGAGGCTGAGGCAGGCGGATCACAAGGTCAGGAGATCGGGACCAACCTGGCTAACACAGTGAAACTCTGTCTCCACTAAAAATACAAAAATTAGCCGGGCGTGGTGGCGGGCCCCTGTAGTCCCAGCTACCTGGGAGGCTGAGGCAGGAGAAAGGCATGAACCTGGCAGGCGGAGCGCGCAGTGAGCCGAGATGGCACCACCGCTCTCCAGCGTGGGCGACAGAGCAAGACTCCGTCTCAAAATAAATAAATCTATCAATACAAGCTGCTACTGGCCCCAAACTAATCTCAATTTGGAATCAAGTTCAATTCTTTAATGTCTCCACTCAATACCTCCTTAATCTTTCTGAGCTAGTTTTGGCAGAGAGTCTACCATTGTTAACTAATCCTCATTTTAAGTACTCATCTCATTTTCATTAACAATAACCATCCAAATCCTCCACAGTAATAGAAATGAGATACTCCGTGATCCTAACACAACAAAAAGAGATATTTCTTATTGGAATCGGGGTTAGAAACATATGACTGTTCCCAAAATGTACCCTGAGCAACAGTCTATAAACATTAATATCCAAGTTGTTTTATTATTTCAACCTCCAACTGGTTTCTTTAAAATTCTTAAATGTCTTTTACAAAACTATCAATAGTCCCCATTTATCCTAAGTGCAGAAAGAAAACACAATATGTATTTTAGAAGTTAAATCATTTTAAAAAATTGCTTGCACAAAGCCCTCTTGGCTGAGAATAAAGAAAATCAAAACTTACCTGAAGTTATTAATTTATTACAGCTACTTATGCTTGCATCATCTTCTACAATTCGGTTTGTGCTCTTTTCTTTCCCAAGCAAAGTGTCCTCCAAAGGGAAGCATTTATCAGATATAACAGTGTCTTCAACCACCACATGACTAATTTTGCTATTAGCTTCAAGTACTGAAGTGACCTCTTCCAGCTGAGCAGCTTCACTAGATTCTGAGTAAGAGGAACCCTTACCCTGGGCTAAATTCTTTGAAGAAACTGGTAGAGACTCATCATCACTATCAAATCCAAAAGGATCTCCAGTACTTTCTTCTTCCACTTTAGGTTTCTTCGGAATTTCTTGGATATCTGGTTTGAAATTGGGCCTCTTCTGCCCTAATTTAGCCATAAATGTAGTCTCTCCCCATTTTGTGCTAAGGGTGGTCCGTTTGTTGGAAAAGACTTCATCAAATTTTGAACTGCCATTTCCACCTTTCCTACTGTATGTTTTCCCAAATCTGGATGTCATTTTGACACCAGTTTCATATTCTGTGAAAAAAAATTTAAGAAAACATATAATCATCAAATACTCAACAAGTGTTAAACAGTGCTATAAAAATAAAAACCTAGGGATTCTTCCCTCATGACTTCTGACACTCACCACAGACTTTTAAACAAACAAATATGAGGAAGGGGTATAAAGAAAGGCTGATTTATTACTCTACATGCTTCCATGTCAATTTTCCTCTACAATGAGTACATATTCCTATGCTACTTACAAAGTAAAAAAACTTAATGATTAACCAACTTATAATACGATATCCACAAAGCTAACTTGAAACGTATTAAGCTCCAAATGAATCAACTTGCTATTCTTATAAACATCATTTTTACCTTAAAAAATAATCTGTATAGAGGCTGGGAGGTCGAGGCAGGCAGATCACTTGAGGCCAGGAGTTTGAGACCAGCCTGGCCACCATGGTGAAACCCTGTCTCTACTAAAAATAAAAAAATTAGCTGCGAGTGGTGGCACACGCTTGTAATGCCAGCTACTTGAGAGGCTGGGGCAGGAGAACTGCTTGAACTCAGGAGATGGAGGTTGCAGTGATGTAATAATAATTTATATAGGGTAATTACCTATATAAAATCTTAAGCACAGAATGTTAATTTTTTTCAGGGCCTCAGAAATATCCACTACTTGATTAAATTTAGTTCTTTGAAATTTCATGGCACTAATTCATAGGAGAAAAAAGGTCTCCAAAATGGTGCTTTTTCTCATGTTTTACAACCTGCAGCTTTTAACCCAATCTTGAAGATTCTGCTTCTTGGTGTAATGTAATTCGGGCTGTGACTTAAAAAATGTTCCTTAGATGGTCATCTCCCTAAGGGAAAGAAACTATCCTTATCCTATCTGCCTTGTCCTGATAGTGCTGTGCTCATTTGCTGAGTTACATTTTCTGGAGCTAGTGAGCTTCAGCATATTACACTGTTTCATGGATTAATACAGGAATAGAAACATATAACCTTTATTTTTCTCTTCGATTTATAAATGGCAAATCGATTTACCTGATTTATCTACTTCACAGGATAAAAAAAAATCTTTAGGGCAGAAAATCACACATTTTTTAAAACAAGTTACTTGCATTGGTTCTGTGCCTATTAAAAAAAGGTACAGTACTTTTTAAACATGATCAATCTTTATCCGTTTGTCTACACTTTGACCTTTCTACAGTTCTAACATCAATACATCGAATATAACTTTAAAAAGTGAACAAGGGCCTAAGGGATGAAAAATCTTCTTACTTTGAAAACTACCAAGAACTGAAATTATATTTGACCTATACTTTTGAATATGTTTTGAGCTACACTTGTGTTTTCCCTTAACTTATTACAACTTACAGTGAGTCACTGTCTGAGTTTTATATATATTCTGTAGTAGATCCCCCGATGTTTGGTGAGAAGACAATTTTAATTTAACAAAATAATAATTTAGTCATCATATATATCTGTGTTAAGAGAAAACAGTGTTCCTGAAGGAGATCTATTTCATCTTCTACTGCAGCTCTAACACTAAGAAATCTTACTCTCTTTCTTGTTAAGTACAGCCTAAACACAACAGGATACTGGGCAACTACCACGGACAACAAACTAAAAGTCGATTCTCTTGATTCTTTCAAGAATGTAAAGCTGAGATCCTGCAGGTCTGTAAGTGTGCTTACATATATACACCAACAAGGTTGAAATGTTTTCGATACGCTTATGTGCTAATCATCTAAAAATACTAACCAAAGGCCAAACCAAAAATCCAGACTTGAGTTCCTTTATGTCAACATCAGAAAAACTCACTGTTAAAATGGTTCTAGAACCCCAAGGCATTCACTGTTGAAAGTTTAAAGTCTGCAGATGAATATCTGACACTAAGGACTTAATTATTTTATGTGATAAAAAATAATTTTGTGCTGGCTGGGCGCGGTAGCTCACGCCTGTAAACCCAGCACTCTGGGAAGACGAGACAGGCAGATCACCTGAGGCTGGGAGTTCGAGACCAGCCTGACCAACATGGAGAAACTGCGTGTCTACTAAAAATAGAAAATTAGCCGGTCGTGGTGGCGCATGCCTGTAATCCCAGCTACTCGGGAGGCTGCGGCAGGAGAATCAATTGAACCCGGGAGGCGGAGGTTGCGGTGAGCTGAGATCACGTCACTGCACTCCAGCCTGGGAAACAAGAGCGAAACTGCGTCTCAAAAATAATAATAATAATAATAATTTCGTGCCAAAAGACCACGTTTTTTACAAATACATAGTGAAATACTGATGAAAAAACGTCAGCGATTTTCCAACATTAAAGGATGAGAAGTGTACAGATGAAATAACTTTGTTTAATATTAACTGCTGAATCCAAGCGATAGGTACAGAGGAGTTCATTATATAGTATCTCTTCCTGATTGCCTTTATCGTTTCCCACAATAAAATGTCTTTAAGTCTGCAGACTGTTGCAATGGCATGTAAGCATAAAGCACTATAGATTCCAAAATAAGTGCGCAGACGTCTTTGAAATTAAATTTTAAGTGTTTCAAGTACACGATCCTGCTCAACCTTTAAACTCCAAAGACTGTCCTAACTAAAAACGAAAGAATGATTCACGACTAAGTCTTTTCGGTTGTTGGGCTTTTGCCCTAGCCCAAAATCAGGTCGAATTTTCAGGGAAGTGCGCTGATTAAAGAAAACCAAAAAAAAAAAAGCCTTTATTTTTCACTCCCACTCTAATCTAGCGTCTTTCCGATCCCCAAAGGCTTTAGGGGCTTTCATTAAGGATGGAAAGCGGACGGGACAAACCTGACTATCGAGAAATCCTCACCTGGGGACAGCCGGGGCGCCACGGGCAGTGGGCGCGATGGACCCCTCGGACTGGACACTCACGCAACTTTTCTCCTCCCAACCCGCGCCGCCCAGAAAAGGGAGGTCGCTTTCGACGCCCCGGAAGCCTCTGCCACCGAATCCCCAGGGCAGTGCAAGGCCCCGGTGGCAGCCAGGGGCGGATGAAACCACGGGAAAGGACTCGGGGCTGAAATCAACACACTTGACTGGGTTTGGGGACCTAAGTCAATCAGCAGTCGCCCGAAAAAGAACTCCGAAAAAGGAAAATAAAAGGGGAAAAAGAGAGTCCTTCAGGTCATTCCCCTGCTCAACTTCCTCAGCGGCCCGGTGGGCGAGGCAGTTAGACTTCCACCGCCCGCTCCCAGCCTCTGCCTCCCCCACCCTCCCGGCTCCCTCCCGGCCTAGGCGGCCGCCCGACACCTC